>NC_143513.1:14111114-14432364 GCF_031878675.1 Megascapheus bottae | reverse complement strand
AATTCACTGATAAAGAGGGAAGCAAGCTCAGAAGGGAGGAGAGCTTGTGATTGTTGTATGTGGCTTGCAGAATGGACTGATTCTAATAAAGTTAAGGGACTAATTTTAATGTCATGAATCTGGAAGAATAAAAGACTTCTTGTTACCAGAGGACAGGGTGAGACTCTGTCCTGACATATGAAGATAGTATGCAGAATAGTGATATGATCAGGTCTACATTTCAAGATGAGTATGTGGACTGCATGATGAGGAGGGAACAGGGCATGACTGTATGGAGATTATTGATGATCCTGTCCTGTTAACTGAGGACAGAACTGCATGCTGCCAGTGGTCTTTGAATAGAAGCATCTGTAATGCCTGGTCTGGATGTGGAAGGATGCAGGAAATAATAGGAAAGTGGGTTCCTTGGGTTCTGGAGACACAGTGGATATTGAGATGAAACATTGAGGGTGGTAATGAAGTATGGCATCTTTCTTCAAATAGAGCACAGTCTTAGAGACTTGAAAGGTATCAAGTAGCTTTGTTTCTATTTTCCCTTCTCTTCATATTATAAGCCCTTCACACTTTCAAAAAGCCTGAAAATGATTTATCAGGTATTTTTAGGTAATAAGATTTCATAGGCAGAATCTACATATCTGCAACAGGTGAGATACCTCCCCTCATGAATTTGATTGTTCACAAACAGTAGGTTTTTCCATTCACCACTACTTGCAAACAGTGAACAAGGAAGTTGGAGAACATTCCAAAAAAAGAGAAATTAAGGAAATATTCATTCTTCCCTAGATGGTCAAAATCATCCAGAGAACAGATATAGGAAAAATAATTTCTTGTTCCTTTTGTTAGTATTTCAAGATTTGTCAGTACTTTTATTACACATTTGGCAGACTTTTTCTTTTGGTCTATAATAAAAAGAGCTTGCAGATTGTTTTCTCCTATATTCAAAGAATGGGGAACTTGCAGGTGGCTAGGGTCTGAGGTTATAAAATGCTAAGTACAGAAAGTAGCTGATCTAGCTAAATGTCTTCTTATCCAATTGAATGTATGCTGAAGTAATTACTGCTTTTTTCCTTTGTGTTTTATTTTTTAGGGTGAGCAGAAGCTTCGGGATAGTTTAAGAGAAGGGGCCATCATTATTGCTGCCTTAATTAAAGAAAGAAGCTCTGGACTTGTTGGTCAGCTAATGGTAGCATGATAAACAGAGGCAGAACATCACCGATGAGACTTCTGAAAGTATTTTCCTGTGCATCTCTGTGATGTTTGATTGTCCACCTCCATTTCTTCAGGTGTATGGGGTAGAATGTTGTTTTCTCCATTTATCATGTGTAGGTGCTTGAATTGTAACAATGGGTCAGTGCTTGTATCTATGAAATTATGTACATTACAACACAAATTGCCTCAACCATAAAAAAGGGCATAAGAATAATTGCCTTCATATAAAGACTCTTTTCACAAAGGTCAAAAGATCAAGTGGAAACCAGGATTGGCATGAGCTCTTCCTTTAAAGAACAAGCAGTTATGAGCTATGGATTCATTAATGTGCACACTACAATGAAGCTAATGGATAATAACAGTCTGAACTATGCTTCTTTTTATGATTGTCCTCAGCAGGTGAAATTTTGGGTTATCTTATTTTGGATTTTTCTACAACTTTAAATAAAGAGTAAAAATGAAACCATTCAAAATAATTTCAAATTTTGCTTCCTGTCTTCTCCGTCCCTGAAGAGGTTGTAATTGTCTTCTGCTTCTCTATTACTTTAAAATTGTTTTTCTTGGGTTTATGAATATAATCTTAACTTTCACTATTTTGTAGAATCTCTATTTTTTAGTTTGAAGAAGTCTGTAGAAGTTTATAAAAATTTACTTATTTTAGCCGATCTCCAGTTGGTAGCCTTCTATTATATGAAAGCCCAGAGCCCACAACATCTTTTCAGTATGTAGCCCATGCTGGCCTCAAAATTGCTCTCTAGATCTGGTTGGCCAGAAACTCATAACCTGTCTACCTCAGCCACTGCAGTGCTGTCACCATGCTTGACTTTAAACTAGTTATTCTTTTGATGTAGGTATTGTTGCCTTGTTAAATCAAATCCTTATTTTTCCCAATTTCCATTGGTCTATACCTCTCAAATGTTAATATTTGCCTTTACATTGCATGTACCAATGATGTGCATTGTTATTAGTGCCACCTGTCATTTAATGTATATATTATAAAATAGGACAAATCATTCCAAAGCTTCACATGAAATATTTTCAGTTAGACAATGAAATGTCTAATCTGTGAAATTTCTTCTTTAACACATTAGATAATTTTCCTGTACTTCTCAAGTATTAAATCGTAGCAAAGTATGTATGTAAGTACTAATGAAATAATCATTGATATTTATTCACATCAGTGTAATGAGTTGAATGTAGGCTTACATTTAAATTGCTTGGTTTCTCTTTTTTTATTTTTTGCTCATCCTGGAGCTTGAACTCAGGACCTGAGCACTGTCTTTGGACTTTCTCAAAGTTAGAGCTCTGTCACTTGAGCCACACCACCACTTCCAGCTTTTTCTGTTTATGGCTGCCGAGGAATTGAACCTGGGTCGTTGTGCATGCTAGGCAAGCACTCTACCACTAGGGCAAACTCCTGACCACCTCTTCTTTTTTTCTTGACCTCTAGTTGTTATGTAATATAAATCAGTTAACTCATATTCTTGCATGAAAAAAATCTGAGCTACCATATAGGGATTGGTCACAATCCCTGTGTCTTTATGAGCTGAAAGACACTAAAGCCAAGTCCACACTTGGTGCTGGTAGAAACAATATTTCAGGACACTGAAGTGCTCACAGAGGCAGAAGAGAATGCCTAGTAATATCATAGCCATTTTAACATCAAAGAAAAATGTATTATTTATGTGTTCACGGTAACAAAGGGATTTGTTAAGCTGCTAGTTGTGTGACTAGGCATGAACAGTTGTGAGCAGCACATAATATTTGATAATGATAACTGACTACATTACTAGTTGTTTTACTTATGGAAAGAAAAGGAAGAAGAGAAATGTTACCCAGGCAATTGGCTTTATAAAGGCAGGTTGCTGCAAGTGTGGCTCAGCTTCTGAGGGCCTGCCTGGAAGCTCCAGGTCTGATCAAACCCCAGTGGTCTGAGTGTCAATGGCAATGGCTTACACTTACACTTATAATCCTGGTACTGAAGAGGCTGGGATGTGAGAGGACTGTGATTTAGTGCCACCCCAGAAGGGAAGACCACAAGAGTTCATCTCCAGAATAATCAATGAAAAGTGGGAATAAAATTGTGGCTCAGCAAAGCCTCAACCGAACAAGCAAGCTAAACAAATGTTCAACCCAGTACTGGCCAAAAATACAATGAAGACCAGAAAACACAGAAAGCCAGCTCAAAAGGCAAAGCAAAATCACTATCTCTGGAGTAGAATAGTGGTTAAGAAAGCGAAGATTTCAGGTTAATAAAGAAAAAATAGTACAGTGGACAAGAATATCCCTTGGCTACATTAGTGTTTCTCAGCTCAGGGACAACCTCTTGTTTAGCGTGCATGCGCACACGTCCACGCACGCACACACTGGCGCGCGCGCACACACACGAGTCTTCCACTGTTTAGATGAGGAAGTTGGTACTCAGGATCTTAATTTCTTTGCTCAAGGCACTGCATGTAAGGCCTCTTAAACTCCAGAAGACTGGTAATCATATTTACACTCATGTACATACATAATGGTGACTCTTGAAAAAGATATCCAAAAATAAAAGCTTTGAGTTAAAAGCCAAGGCTCTCCTTGTGGAGGAATGGACCCAGACACCAGAGGGAAGTCATGGAGCTTCTGGCTTTTCAGCCACCTTTCCAGAACACACAGTGTAAGTAGAGTTAAGCAGATGGAGGGACTTACTGGGCCAGAGGTAAAAATATATTATTTTATTGATCCAGAATTAACATTACAATGGTGCTTTTTTAGTCATTAATTTGTAAATCGTATTCCTCGAGCAAAATGATCCATTCTTACTTTATTTTCCAAAATCACTTTCCAAAGTTTAGGTAATTATGCTTCAGAGGGAAATTGCTTTGACTCATGGGAAATTTTTGGAAATACTTTTATTGATAACTTTATGCTATTTAGTTAAGTGCAGTTTGAAAATAGTCATTTTAGAAATTCAACACTGAGTGATCAATGACTTATATTGGTAAGAGGTAGTGATTTATTTCCACTAAAGTTCTCACTAAGAAATGAGTTAATGTTAAGTATACGCATCCATAGATAAGAGTCACATCTTTATGTTTTACATAGTTATTGTGGTAATTGGTTTATTAAGAATATTGATTTTCTGCATAATTTATTATAACTATTGTTTTAAATTTCATATATATATAAACACTCTTTTTATGAGAATCAAATCATATAGAACCTCATGTGAAAATATATAAATTTCCTATTACTGCAATGTTTAACCTCATTGTGAGCTCATGAAAACATAAATCATGACATTTTTCTTTTTTGCCAGTCCTGGAGCTTGAACTTTGGGTCTGGGTGCTGTCCATAAATGCAAACCATAACAGTTTAATTAAATCATTTAGAAAATCATTTGGAAGAAGAAAAAGTGAGGTTATTTTAAACATATATTTGACAATAAACACAATACATAAAAATTATGTACTTAAAGTTTATCAGTGTGGAGATGTGGAGCATGGCAGAATGGTGGGATGAATATCTCAATGACTACAGCTACGGTGGGGAACATAAATAGGAAAGGCTAGCTTAGGCAAAAGTGTGATACTATCTCAAAAATAACCAAAGCATAATGGAATGGGGCTTGAGTCAAGCAGGTGAGCCACTGCCTGCTCAGTCCTGAGTTCAGACTGCAATACTATTAATTTTTTAAAGTCAGTGTACTAGAAGTGGCTGTGTAGTATTTGTGTTACTTCTTAGTTTCAAGTTGTAAACTTGTTTGCATATTTTAAGATGAAAAGTAAAGGGGAACTATTACATTTTCTAAATAATTGTTTTTATAAAACTATATGGCTAAATAAATTACTGATATTTACAAATCCAATGGCTTTCATTTATTACATATATCTGAATATCTTTCAAGATAAGTTCAATTTTTCTGAATAATTATAATGTTCTCAAAATATAGTAAAATAATGACATATTTTAGACAGAACTTGAATTTCAAATAGATTAATTTGTTAAAAAGTATTTCCCTAGATACTCATGGCTAACATCTAAAATCCTAGCTAATCAAGAGGCTGAACTGCAGAATGTCCTGGTCTGAAGTCAAGCCTAGGCAGAAAAGTATGAGAGATTCTGTCTATAATTAGCAAGCAAAAAAAAAAACAGATTGGGGGTATGATTCAAGTGGTAGAGTACCAGCCATGTAAGCAAGCTGAGCAAATGTCATGCCCTGAATTCTAACCCGCTTGATAGAAAAAATGAGAATGGAAGGAAGGAAAAAGAAAGAAAGAAATTAAAAAAAGAAGCAAGGAAGGAAGAAGGGAGTAAAGAAGGGAGGGAGGGAGGGAAGGAAGGAGGGAAGGGAAAGTGAGGGGAAGGGAAGACAAAGCAAGAAAAAAGTCAAACCAAGAAAGAAAATAATGTAGTTCCTTTTTAATTGCAAAACCATGAACACTTTTTTCCTTCTCATTTTTGGCAGATTTTGTTTAGCATTTATATCCAGCACAGTGGAATACAGTGTTGTAATCAATCAACAAGGTCTGCTGAATTGTATTTTTGTGCAGAAGTCTTCTACCCCATTCCTTCCACAAGGATAATATGTATTTAGGGTTTATCACATGTGCAGATTTGACCAATAGTCAGAAGTAACAACGTGATGCTGAGAAATGGCCTTAAGATACCCCATGCATTACTGTTTACTGTCCTCCACTTTTGTCATCATCCAGAACCAGCTCAGCCTGGTCTGGTGCTTGAGAAAAAAAAAGATGATAGCTGGGTCAGGGAGAAGCTGACCTCTGTGTAATTCATGGATGGACAAAACCTGGCTAAGATCAGCCACTGAGTTCCATCAAATGGAACTACATGAATATTCCTTGCTTTTAAACTACTATCCACTTTTGAATTGTTGGTCGGAGCCATGATCTGTGATGTGAAGGTTTGAGGAGTTTCCTAGGATAACTTCACATTCAGTGTTGCTGTAAGGTGAAGAAGAGTAGACTTGAATAGTTTAGAAAAATGTTCAAAACAGTGACACTTCTTTGAAGTGTTATGGAGTTAATTTATGGATATTTAAAAAATATTAAAAACCCAACTAACAGTTACTGAATGATCACTTGTATTCCAAAAACTGTTCTTAACGTTTTTCATGTACATAATATATGTTGTTCTTCATAATAGTTTTACTTGGTACATATGTATCTCTTGCAAGATGATGCAATCAAAGAATATAAATTAAGTTCATATACTTGATTATTTTTGTGCTGATATTGGAATCTGAACTTCAAAGCCTTTTCATTCATGATTGCAATTCTACAATTTGATCCATGCCCCAGTTTGGTTTGTTAATTAGAAATAAGAGTCTTAAGGATTTGTCTGCTGGTTTCACATCTTGATTTTCAGATCTCATTCTCCTGAGTAGCTAGGCTGCCACCAGCATCTGATACATACTTAAAGTGGTTAATTCTGAGTCCATGAAATAGCAAGTGGGAGAAGAATGAAATTTAGTTATCTAAACCTAGAGCATATATTTCTAGGCACTATATTGTATAACATCACCAAACTTAATGTTTTTAGAGAAAGCTCTCAAAATTGACAATTCAAGTTTTTCTTTAATATCCATAAATTGGTAAAGCCCATTTCTTCTTTGTGTCTCTGTAGTCTTCCTTTCCTTTACCTGTTACTACACCAACAAACCTATTTTGGATACTTGGAATTGCATAGGAAACCAATGAAGACTGATATCCATGTAAGATTATTAATGTCCTTTTTGTGAGATCTAAAGTTGGTGTTCTCTCAGGCAATGAAGTACATACAGATAATGAAAGTGGAAGAGGAGAAAAAATAGAAGTGTGCACTCTCTTGGTCAGGAAGCCTTCATGCAGCTGTAGGTGCTGCACTTCCTGACTAGGCAAGAAAATCAGTGCTGTTATCTACTGACTATCTTTCAAGAGAAAGGAAGGTCTGTAAACCTTTTCCTAGAAGTGCTCAGGAATGAGAACATACATGGTCTTCCTTTGCAATGGCACCCTCTTAGTCACATATTCACTAATAGTTGTGCCTGTTGGAAAAAAAAAATTGAAGAGAATGGGTGGTACGATAAGCAAGGTGGAGTGGAGCCAAATTGTTTTTCTCTTCCTATCTGAAACATTGGATTCTTTGATTTTTTTAAAATATCTTCACAACTGAAATATATCATCCAAATTAATTTTCTAAATTAATTAATCATCTTAATGAAGATGATGCCAAATAATATGAACAATTATTAAGAGAGATAGGCTAGCCTCTGTCACCATAAATCTGTATAGAAGCATAGATGAACCCTAGCTTGTCTCATACTTTTGTGTGTGTGTGTGTGTGTGTGTGTGGATCATGGGGCTTGAACTCGGCCTGGACACTGTCCCTGAGCTCTTCAGCCCAAGGTTACCGCCCTACCTTTGAGCCAAGCCCCAATTCCTGTTTTCTAGAGATTAATTGGGGATAAGAGTCTCAGGTTCTTTTGTGCCTGGGCTGGCTTTGAATCTCAATCCTCAAATCTCAGCCTCCTGAGTAGCTGGATTAAAGGCATGCCCAGCACTTTTTTTTTTAAATTTCTAATTTAATCTTAGCTATCCTCACAGGGTTTTTACAAAGTAGGTCTGTATCAATCTTATGATACACACAGACATGCATTCATACATACATGTATATACATATATTACAAAAATTCAGGCACATAGATAGATTTATTATTACTTGGTGTTCTGGAAGGCAGAAATATTTTATATTAGAGGACTTTTAGGAAATGGATTATGAATAGGAAACACCGGTCTGGGAGTTTGGCCTAGTGGTAAGAGTGCTTGCCTAGCATCCACGAAGACCCAGGTTCAATTCCTTGATACCACATTCATAGAACAATCCAGAAGTGGTGCTGTGCCTCAAGTGGTAGAGCTTTAGCCTTGAGAAAGCCAAGGACAGTGCTCAGACCCTGAGTTCAAACCCCAGGTATAGCAAAAAAAAAAAAAAAAGTAGGAAATACGGCTCTTTACTTACAGTTAAAGAAAATCTGATTTAAATCCACAGACTTTACTGGATGGATTTCCTCATATTCAATTTTGCAAAATTGCAGTGGAACCCAGAGCAAAAGCTTCAAAAGGCAGTCCTGATGATCATTTTGACCTGTGTGGAGACATGCCTGGAGATTCCAGATAGAAGCCAATTTTGTGAGAATTTCCACTAGTCTGGAGACTGTCATAATTGGGTTATTTGGATAAGGTTTGGCAAAGCATCCAGTGGATTAGCTGAGCAAGGTCCCTGGAATGTTGCCATTTTGGAACTATCTATCATACTCTTTGTTCTATATTCTTGCAAAATGGACTATTGAAAGTGGTTGGGTAATTGTATGTCAAGTTTTTTATATATATTATTTCCCCCCTTTTAGTCTTTATATCTAAGTCCTTGATTTGGTTGAAAGCAAGCTCTTTAAACAGACAAGAGAACTTTTTGAAGAAGAAGAAATAAAAGATAAAAAAAAACTCTGCATTACTAATTTTGTTCAGTCCTTTGGAGGAATTTTTTTGTCTTGTGCTAGTACTTAAGACCTTGTTAAGTTCATATTTCCTTTTTCTTTTCTTGTTTGAATAGAAACTCATTTTCTTAAATCCCATCTGAGTTTTAAAAATGTATTTGTGAACTGTCCACTTCAGGAATTCAGTTGCCTGTTTTATTGAATGGAGATATGTATGATCTGGCGGTAAAAGAATGCTATTCAAAGACCTTTCCGCTTGTTTGTTTCTTGGAACCGTTACCATTCACACGAATCTGGAAAGAAGCCAAAATATCTGAACAAATTAAGAGTTTTGAGGATCCCAGTGGGAACATCCATAAATCCTGCTGTTAACTATGAATTTATGTCAAATAGAATATGATACCGTATCAGGATGAATAAACTACAGACCAATTACTATTGACTCTAGTTTAGAAATCTTAATGAATATTAAAATATTTAAATGAATTATGTAGTTATGCATAACCCCACTTCTCAAACCGACTTTTTATTGTTGCTTAATATTAAACAACTCAATTTGGAATTTTAGAATTAAAACTTGCAATTATTTATCATAAATAAAAATAATGATCCTTTGACATAATTGCCTCAATTTCTGAAAATGGTAATGTCAATTTGAAAAATTGGTGATTTTCTCCTGAGAGCACTGTCCTTGGACTTTCTCAAGGCTAGAGCTCTACCACTTGAGACTCAGCACCACTTCTGGCTTTTTTTTTTATATATATGTGGTACCGAGGAATTGAACCCGGGTCTTTGTGCATGCTAGGCAAGCACTCTACCACTAGGCCAAACTCCCGGCCCCCTGAGAGATTTTTTTAAAGACACATTTTCTTGCACTTATTATTCCCAGAGTATGAACTGAAAACTGTGTTAGAATAAATAAAAAATAATTTGACACTCAAAATTTTTTCATTACCTTTGACCTAGTGTTCTCTCTTTATAAAGACTATCTAGAAGTTTAATTTTAGAGCATAATATGTTCATTATTTTCTGTGTATATGCAGACAACAAGAGTAGAGGAAAACTAATATATTTTCCAGGTGGACATTTTCTTAATAGAGTTGGTCTAAAACAATGTCTTGTAAGTTTATGCTTTATATACATGTACAAGAAGAACTTGAAGAGACAGTATGTCTAGTTTTGCAAAGTTGGGAAAATAGAAAAAAATGTACCCAGTGCTTATACATAATACATTTATAACAAATAATTATGTGTAGAGAATTAGCAATACTCATTGACAATGTAGATGGAACACTTTTTAAAAATGGTCACCAATCTCTTTTTCATTTTGCCAACCTCAGTAGCCTGGGGTATGGATGAGACTACACTTACATGAAAGTGTCCTTTGCAAATTCACTTTATTATAAAAATAAGATGACATAATTCCTGCCAGGAATTAAGCTGAATCTCTTCCATGTACCAAACTTTTCTTTTTGTACCTTGCCACCAAGTTCTTCCCCTTGTTGGTAATGAGGCTTATGAGAAATACCCTCTGTTGGGTACTGCCATCCCCAGAAGGCTTTGGCTATTCCTGAATCTCTCTAAAGTAACTGTCTTTGCATCCAGACAATAAGCATTTTAAAAGCATATGATTGACAATTGTAGAGACTATGCTCTGACTCCATGATAAGCTTTCTGTTGTAAAGGAGGCGTGCACTATCTCTTAAAGTAGGAACATGTATTGCCATTGCTCATGTTTTACCAAGAGAATAAAAGGTAGATCTGGTCCTCATACGAGTCCTATTCCCACTTGATTCATTCCGTTTAGGCCAAACTACTTCTGATGCAGAGAACAGGCAACGTCTGCTTTCAACTATACTCCCACTCAAAGGTCTTGCCCTATTTATAATATGAATGTTAGATATATGCCAAATGGATGCTACTACTGTCATTCATTCCCTCCAAGAAAACTATTGTGTCTATCCAGTTAAAGAGAAGTTCTAGCTAACTTTTCGGCACAGGCTGGCCTTTACCTTTCCATTCATAAATAATATTTTTTCTCATTCTACATTCCTGACACACTATCTTCAGTAATCCACTCTAGCAAGGAAAGTCACCTGTGTCTTTTACCATATTTTGCGTAATCTTAGTTCCCCATACCATGGGTAATCTGGTCCTGCTGTCAGGCCAACATACGCATTCAGTGGAATTAGCAACATTGCCTCTTTGAGCACATTTCTGCTCACTCACTTCCTTTGACTTCACTTTGACGATGTCCTTGCTTTTACTGGGAACACATCACTTTTCCCCTTTTATTCAGTTGGCATCCTTTCGACTATGTATTTCCAATCCTGTTTGAGTAGAATTCTTTCCTGGCCTCTGCATTGTTATTATACTTTCAAGCCATAAACTCAATTTAAATGCATTGTCCACATATGCCAATTTGGGATACACTGACATGCATCTTTTCTCTCCACTTTAAAGGTAAATATGTCTTAGTTAATAACTGACTGAGCTACAAGGCCCAGTCCTGCTTTGAACAAACAATGAGCATTTCCTGGACACATAGCACAGGAATTTAGAAGGAACTGGGGGCGGGGGTAAAGGTTTTCTCCTTTGGGAGCAGTGTAGCTGTAACCTTTGCTACCTGCTGGTTTTCTATCAAGTACCATATTAGAAGCTTTCTATACAATATTTCATCTTATCTAATTGTACATATTATAGTGTGTAACATTTGATTTCATCTTATCATGAACCACTTTTGATAATTTTATGCTCTGTTGTAATGATCTATAATTTGACTTAAAGGAAGGTAGTTAAGTCTGTAGGAATTTAACAACCGTCTCTTACAAAGAAAGGGAAAAACCAGAAAGGAAGGAAGTCCGTTGTCCAATGATGCATGACCCCTTAGTTACAGGATCAACCTAGAGAGGAAAACACAAAGTTCCCCTAAAGTTGGGAGTTGTCACTGGTGATTAAAAAAAAAGATGGTTTGATAGTTACTTCTTTTCTTAAATCCTTTTCTAAAGTATACAAAGAAATCAAATAAGTGATTGAAATCCATTGTGTTTATCTACTGCTTACATGGAAGCTAAGCTCCATCTGGTGGTAGAATTTGCCTTTTTTGTTTGGATTTGAGCATATGCACTGAGATCTGTCATGCAGAGAGTTTAAATATGCACAATTTTATTCACATGCATGCATAAACATGTCTTATGAAGGTAGGTATGTTTCAGGTTTTCCCCTATCACAGATGTTGCAAATTATACATGTACTTTATTTTATCAACAGTTAAAACATGGCTTTCATTATTATAGAAGTTTCATGACATTCAGGCCATCAGTGATAACAAGAGTGATCATATTGTAAAAGTCAAACCAATTCTTTCCATCAATTGTTTTTGAGATTATATTTTTCCCTTGATGATGAAATTTACTCAGAGGCTACTATAATTAATAGAAACTCATAAAGGTAAACTGGAGAAATACTTGAAATATCAAGACAAGTCATAATATTGATTATTCCACCCCTTGACTCCATTTATTAGTATGTCTTGTCTCTCTTATAGCAAATAAGAGTGTTATGTAAATAACTGAGAGTGATTATATATACATATATATCAGTTGAGTGACATGAACTTACAGCTTTTATCTTTATAAGGACTAAGAAAACTAGTAAGAGTTTACATACTATTATCCATGCAGGTGGATTTAATTCTATGATCTGTTTTGTACTAAATAAAAGATATAATTGCCTATACTTGAAAATTAAGTGGCATTATATGGCTGAGTAAGGCCTTTTTCTTACAGTGATCTTGACATGAAGAGGAACTACCCCTTTGTAGAAGTCACACATGTTGGCTCTCTCCCCCTCTGCCTCCTTGCTCTGTGTCACTGACTCCCAGAGACCTTTGTATTTAATGGTTCCTTGCTTAAGTTCCTGTGATGCTTGTTTGACAGCCTTTCTGTTTAGAAGACAGTGAAGAGAAATTGGTCCCATACTATTACCAACATGTAGCAAATATCCCAGGCCAAAGAATTGTGCTCAATGCAGCAGTCCTGGAATGGTGTGTGTGGGGGGGGACCTCCAATGATAAAGCTCTTCCCTAACTATTGACAGATAGAGGTTTTAAAGGCTTTGTTCCCTTTAAATATCAACCCCATGGACTGAGAAGCTACATTATTTATTTTCACTTTGAGTTCTTAGTTGTGATACACATCATCACACTCTACTACTTATTTTTCAGGAAAGGTTGGGCTCTAGACAGAGTAGTTTGGACAATAGTATACAGCTCCTTACCTAAAAAGTTAAAGCTAAAATCCTAGAGGCCATTTCTACACTGGTATAGCAGGAAGAAAATTCACCACTTAAGAACTGTATGCCAGAGTTAGAGATGTAACTTACTATAGAGTTCTTGTCTAGCATGCACAAACAAGGCCTTGTTTTTGAACTCAGTGCCATAGAAACCACATGAACAAAACTGAACACATGCAGTATAGCAAGGAAGCAGAGTGAGCAGATAGGACATGATGTGGTAACAATCTGAATACTGGGTACAAGGTATCAAAAGGTAAACTTTATAATTCCCAAAGTTTCCAAGGTCATTGCATAGATTATATAAATTAAAGACTGTGTATATTCTTATCTTGTTTGTGTAGAAATGTCTCTGATGGGAAGCTTTGGTCATTTTTTAAGATAAAGTATATATATTATATATATATATTTCCTTAAGATAAAGAAAGTGCTGGGTGCTGGTGTCTCAGACTACTGAGATCTGAGGATTGCTGTTAAGAGCCAGCCTGATCAGAAAAGTTGTAAGAGTCTTATTTCCATTAACTGCCAAAAACCCCCCCAAAAACCCAGAGCTGGAGTTGTGACGCAAGTAACCTGATCAAAAAAGCTTAGAAATATCATCAAGACCCTGAGTGCCAGCCCTAGAACTGGTTTACATAGTTTCAGATAAAAGTAAAGTTCTCTAACAAAAATTAAAATGAACAAATAGTTGAGTATATTTTACCTTCATGATATGTTTGTTACTATGATAGCATTTATTATTGGATGTGTAGCCATCCTTTGTTACCTCTGCTGGAAGCTCAATGATTGGAAATACCTTCTCCATCCTATCATTCTTTACTCTGTTAGTAGCTACTATTATGTTAAGATGTTTCCTGGATATACTAGAGAAACAGATAGTGATAAAAGGAGTTAACTCTATTTTTTTTTTCAACTAACCCAAGAAAGAAATTATTAAGAATAGAGTTTGGATTTGGTTTAGACATGGCGTTTAACGTTAGTTGTTCCTAAAGAAACTACAGCGTTCTTGAAGTCTTTGGCTGCCTTGTTCCTACAAGCAACCTGCAGAGACCCTTTTTATTTAAGATCCTCGGGATTCTGGAGTTCAAAGTGGTGTGTGTTCAAGAGGTTGCTGAATGGGTCCCTTCAAAATATGACTGACCACTAGAGGGAGTACAACATCAGAAATAGTTCCTTTCAATGGTCTCACTTTTGATGAAACTAAGCAGGAAAGGCAGATTCAAATGCAAATAGCTAGAACTTATCCCATACGTGCTGTTCTCTCATTCTTATTGAATTTTCTCATTGATATCTTATTGAATAGTCTTACTTGCAAAGAAAAACTGTGAAGGAAGTTATACATTAATATCTTTATATGTGAAATGTCAGAATTTAAAGCCATTATTATGTAGGAATGGAATCCAGACACTTATTTGGATCTAACAATGTAAAATGTCCCGGGCTATGAGTATGCTTCAAGATTTGTTTCATCTGTGATTGTTTTATATCCCATAAACATAAAGAGCATCTTTAACTTTTAGTCTATTGCAACTTTCCCAGATATTTAACATAAACTATTTCACTGGGAAACAAACAATTTTGGTTCTCAGTACTTTAAAAAAATCTGCTACCTAAATTAATAATAAGAGGAAAAGCATTCATTGAAGCCCTTTTGTACAACTACTTAATGTACAAGTAAGAAAAGGAAAAGAAAGAAAAGAATCATTCCAGGGTGGATAGTCTAAATCTAAACTCTTTTGTCATAGTTCCATTAACATTTCATATATTGTATTGGTTTCTGTAAAGGATCTAAAATATGGTGAAATTTTGTCTTAGGTTTCTATGTTTTGTTTTGGAATACAAACTAAAAAATTTGCACAATCTGTTTGAAAACATTGACTAATAAATCAGCAATTAATTTTTTAAAGAGAAATACTCATGAAAATTGAGACATTAGATTTTATATCCTGAAATGTATTTACATTTAAATTTACATAATTGTCATCCAGAAAAAAGTCCATCACTGGTTAGCTCAAATTTATTCTTCACGTAGAAAACATTTCTTAAAATCTTAACTATCTGAAAGCCATTTCCAATTCTCTTTTTTGGAGGTACCCCTAAGCAAGTAGTGTTCCTCTGACTTTTTAAAGTTCATGGAAACGGTTCATTTTTATTGAACCAAAAAAATATTTTCTTTCTATTTCTCATTGCAACATACACATATGCACACACACACACACACACACACACACACAGTACTCATGCACATACACCCCTGCAAGTACTATGTCAACATGTAGATGCATATCTTGCATAGTTGCGATTTGAAATACTTTATTTGCTCTTTCTTTCCTGCTTCCAATCCTGGGTGATATAGTCATCCAGTGTAAGTAAATTTCTGTCTGCAACTCACCTCAAAAGGAGGCATATTGGTTTGCATTTTTACAGCATTTATATTTAGAGAAGTTGAATACAATGTTAACGCATACTGATGTAAACAGCTCAATATGTGAATAGCAATGAAGCATCAAATTTAACATTTCCTCCTTTTATAGACCATGTATTCCCACTACGCAGTTTGTATCTTTCTTTCTGTACATTTTCATGTACCAGCTAACATCCTGCATATATTCATATTACTACCTGTGTATATTTAGCTTTTTTTTGTTTTGTTTTTTACAAAAGTGGAGTCCCATGTAAAATGTTGTTCACGGACTTGTCTTTCTTATGAACAATTCATTTTTAAGCTGTTTAAGAAATTTCCCTGCCGGTATGACAGAATCTCTTCATTTGTTATAGTGGCATGTATTTACACTCCAGTCATCTGTTGCTTGCATAAATATCTTTGGAATTCAGTGCACTTCCTGAATTTCTAAGACACAATCCTATGGATACTGAAAACACAACCGACTGATTATTTACTTTTTAATCATGGCTGGCTTATTGCCCTAGATTAAAAAAACCCACTGTTTTATGATGATCAGTGTTTCTGAAAGCTACTTAATTTTATCAACAAAATGTGCTGGATGGCAGCAATCAAATTTCAAAACACAAAAAAATGCTACTTGATGCATTTTTTTTACTAGAAAATGAAAGAATTTATCTCAGTAGTTCAGGTGGAAAAAATCTTACATAAGGATTGGAGGGCAAAGAAGTCCCTTACTGAGTCACTAAGACTACCATGATTTTAAGTTAGATCAAATAGAAATTAACTATTGGAATTTAATACTTTTGTTGTAGCAACAGCAAGCATTGCATGGTGAAGTGAAAAATGTAATGGACATATACTCTGGGTTACTCTGCAGAGATGAAACATACCAAATTACATGTAGACAAAAGGACATGAATATATTATAGCAATGTGTTAGAAAACTAAAAGAATAAAATCATGATGAGTCAAGTTTTATTGACTCTTAGCTTACAAAACATTTTACATTAAATACATTAAAATGCTAAGGTTACACAAGAATTCCTAGATATTCAAGTACAACAAATACATTAGCATGGTTCTAGAGAGATTTTAGATTGGTGAATAGAAACTAAAATAAATAATAAAAAAACAACTCAGCCTGTTGCTGGCATTTATTTATATTTTTGTGAGATCTAACTATCTACATAAATAAGTGTTTCATATAATACTTTTTGCTCATGTTTCTGGAGTGATTTTTTGAAAGTAGCATTTGTTAGTGTAGGTAGAAAAGACCAAAGCTAATATTTTTCAAATGCATTGATTAGAATTAGTTTCAAGCATCACATTTATGACAGCGATAGTTGGGAGCTACTTGTTTTCTGGAACCATGAGAGAGGGATAGGATGGCATTAAAGCTTTCTTAGATCATGGGTTCAGAGCAAGAGCAAAAGAATAGTCCAGATAGGCAGTTATTCAAACCCTTTATGTAGGCTGTTTGAACAGCCTATAATAGCCTCCAAGAACTAGGAAATGAGCCTGAAAGTGGATTGAATTGTCCATGGCAAAGCTCGGACCCAAGGAAAATCAGAGTGCATCCTGCACATGTCAAAGGCTAGATGACATTGATCCTAATATATGGAACTCATAAATTGACAAGGATGAGTTGAAATCCCTTTGTGCAACTATTTATTCATAGTGAGGATGATGATGATGATGATGATGATGATGATGATAAAAACTCCAATAGATAAATTTCTATATTGCTTAGTAGGCTTACTGAGCTCTTTTTCCATGATAATCATTGAGTCTTCCACATAAAGCTCCGTAGTTACAGATGAGGAAAATGTCACGTACTTAATTGAAGATCGATCTGTTAATCAGGAAGACTGCTGGAGTCTTTGTTCTTAATCTCTCTGAAGAGGATGGAGGTGGTTGTGAAATAATGAGTACAAACTATCATTATGTTGGGTTCCAGTATGTTTGCAGAGGGATTGTGGGAATAAATCTAAGGATCTCTGTAGTGGTTTGGCAGGATTTGGAGGATAACTCTTGAAGAAAAAGCTGGGAGAAACCTGGAAGGTGTCATTCTGTGGAGGCAGGAGGGCTGAGACCCTGTTATTCCATTGATACAATAACATCAAGGCTTCAAATGACTTCTTTACTGTAGCAAAGAACAGATTTGAGAATAATAAGGTTGGCTGTGTAAAAGCAGCATTCTTGAAACATGATACTCTTTGTTTTGGTGAGATTGGCAGTTCCCTCTGTGTCTCCTTTCTGGGTGAATAAAAAAATCCAAACATCATGAGCCGGATGTTAGAATGTTTTTAAACCTTGTAATTTTGTAAATTTTCTGTTCCTGCCTTGTCCATACTCTCCCATCCCAGCTAAATGTCCTGATGTTCTGCATCTCTGTTGGCTTTTGAATGAAGATACAGCCATTTGAGTTTGTTTTCTCAGCAAGGTGATGGCAAAGAAATATTTATGGTGTTGAAGAATTTCAGGGTTGCATTTTTCTCCAGCACATAGACTGTGTAGTATATTTAAAATTTTCCTTTTGCCCAGATAATAAAATTGATCAGATGTTTTGAGGTTAAGTAAACTGTTGTAAAGATCTGGGCAGCTGCCTGCTGGTTGTGGTTTTCAAAAGCAATTATTCACTCTGGAATCAACTTTGAACTTTACATTTTAATTGAATAAGCTAATTGTAGGCTATTGCTCCTTATTTAGCATTTGATTTGGCAGATTAGGAAGTAAAAGGACTTGGAGAGGGGAGGGGAGAGGAAGAGAAAGTAGCCGAAGTGTTGCTGAGCTCAAATTCCTGTTTATATATGTGAGTATTTCAACACACGGCACATTGTACGCTCCCTGAACAGGGACTTGGATCATCAACAAGTTGCAGCGGTATTTAGGTATTTGTCTGAAGCTGACCTGCAAAATTCTTAGTTTAGCTTATTTGGTTTTTCTCAAGCTAAGAGAGAAGGAGAGAGAGAGAGAGAGAGAGAGAGAGAGAGAGAGAGAGAGAGAGAGAGAGAGAGAGAGAGAGAGAGAGAGAGGGATTATAAATAAAAATTGGTTCTAGTAAGAATTTTTGAGAAAATTCTCACACCATGTGATGTTTTTGATCTGGATTTAGCTACTACAATTGTGGAGAGACTAATGGCTGGAGGTGCATTTGTGCTGAAACATGACTCTAGACCTTTACTAAACATTAGTATGTGGAAGTTGGATATAGGGCTGCCAATAAAAGCAAACCAAGTTAGTATAATTATTATTAAAGTTCTAATGAATGCAAAAGAAGACAGCTATACCTGAGTTTTCCATCCCCAAAACTGATTAGCATCCTTAAAGCAACCAGAAAATAGTGGTCGGAATCAATCTGAGAAGTGTGAGAAGCTGTGTTTTTCTATGTTTCTGCTCCCACCTAAAGGGAAAAACACTTGCAGGTTTATTTAGCATTGACATTGCATTTTGGAAATACACATCTTTTAACTTTGAAACATAAATATAGGTATGAATGTGACATCTTTGGGCTTTTTGCTCCAAGAGCAATTGTCAAATTGTACTGGGGGATTTTCTGAGCATCAGATAATATGTTAGTAGTCTCAATTGGAATGGAAATAAAAAGCAAGACTATATGAATTCAATATTTGTACAAGATGTTTTAAAATATTACTCACATATTATTTGGACGTTTGATTTATTTTTAGATATCTTGTGGAATGTAGGTTTGGCTCATTATAGTCTGCTGATATTTTCATTGACCTTGTAAATATAATCTCCATGTGTTGGCTATCTGATCTGTGAAAATAAGATGCATAATCTTCCCACACAGTTGTGCTCAGAACTCCTCTGTTGAAACAATATGTGGGATTGTAATATATGGCTTCGAGTATTGCTTCAGAACCCACTGTCCTCTTTATCAGCAACAAAGAGTGGCTGACATTTATTTGGCAATTCTGTATCAAGATACTGTAGTTAATAAATAAAAGAAACATCTGTGTTGAGATTTTGAGAATTATTCTGAAATATGGACATCAGTGGAAATGTTACATGATTTCTACAAGCCATTTTTGTTATCTCAAAATTCATAGAGATTCTTAAGAGAAAAAAAATAGACTCTCACAACCAAGAGAAAAAGCATTGGATGTTGGAAGACTTCAATGAAAAATATTTAAATTCTCAAAATACCTTAACCAACATCTACTTATCTACATTCTAATTTTTTATCATAGGAATCAATTTTGGCAAAATGTGTTGAAATAGAAAAAAAAGAAAGGGCTCCTAGAGTAAGATAAATGAGGTGAGATTTTTCTTTATCTTGATGAGGAATTGGTTGGAAAAACTGGTGCTTTAAAAAAAAAAATCAATCGGTGCCAGGAGTTTGGCCTAGTGGTAGAGTACTTGCCTCATATGCACAAATACCCAGGTTTGAAACTACATACATAGCTGGAAGTGGTGCTGTTGCTCAAGTGATAGAGCTTTAGCCTTGAAAAAGCCAAGGACAGTGCTCAGGCCCTGAGTACAAACCCCAGGACTGGTAAGAAAGAAAGAAAGAAAGAAAGAAAGAAAGAAAGAAAGAAAGAAAGAAAGAAAGAAAGAAAGAAAGAAAGAAAGAAAGAAAGAAAGAAAGAAAGAAAGAAAGAACTCATTAAAAATTAATCATGTTAGTGGAAGAAGGTAGTGACAAAGGATTAACATTTAATCATAGGACGTATTTTTATTTGAAAAAATAAAAATACAATGCTGGGAGTTTTGTGTAGTGGTAGAGTGCTTGCCTAACATGCACAAAGACATGGGTTTGACTCCTTGGTACCACATACATAGAAAAAACTGTAAGTGGTACTGTGGCTCAAGTGGCAGAGCTCTAGCCTTGAGAAAGATCAAAAGCAATACTCAGGCTCTGAGTTCAAGCCCCAGGACCGGCAAAAAATGCATTATTAAATTTCAAAAGTCCTATGAAATTATAGAGCAAAGGGTGTTTTCTTCTCTTTAAATGTCTCACAATGTAGAAAAGTGGGACCTCTTCAGTCTGAATCCAAACAACAAAAACAATAGCAAAACAAAAAAAACAATAGCAAAAAGCACATATCCAGATACTTCAACCATGATGCTGTAATACAGATTTAATAATATTATTCTAAATAGAAAATATAGAATTACATCTTAAATATATTGTTTACTTTTGATCTTGAAGAAGGTATGAAATTATGATTATTTCAGGTTCCTCACTTATAATTTGCAGAGATAATAATACCTTATTGAATTATTATTCAAATTAAATAAACCAATAGACGATATAACAGATTAAATAAACTCAGATAAACATGTTCAATATGGGACCAGATTTATGATCTAGTGATAGAATGCTTGCCTAGCAGACACAAAGCCCTGGGTTCCATTCCTTGGTACTACATACACAGAAAAAGCCAGAAGTAGTGATGTGGCTCAAGTAGAGGAGCGTTAGCTAGCCTTGAGAAAGCTGAAGGACAGTGCCCATGCCTTGAGTTCAAGTCCCAGGATTGGCACACACAAAAAAAGTCTAATATAGGATGCTGTTACATTTTATATAACAACTAATAATTAGGGAATTTTAACCCAGTTAGTACAAAGAAATTACAGAAATCAAAACACAGAAATTATAGAAATCAAAACATTTGACATGAAACAGCAAGTTCAATTTCAGGAAATCTGAGATTGTTAATTATAAGAATCCATAATTTGTATTTAGGTATATGGATAAAATTTAGCTCTTCATGTGTTTCAAGGAAAAACAAGTGAGATTGGAGAAGAAATGTAGTTTTAGGAATTCCTTTCCCTCATTAACTGACTTCAGTCGTGATGAACTCATTATTAGAAAAGTAAAAATAGAGGCAAGAATGTTATATCTTGAGGCAATTTCTCATTTCCTCCCAACTGATTTTGCTTTGGTACTAACTTATGGAAAAACAAGAAACCAAAAAAAAATTAGAATTACATTGTTGGTAAAAAAAATTTAAAAAAATTAAAAAATAAAAATCTTATGACTACTAATGGCCACTGGAATTTGATGTAATTAAAGCCCCACAGTATATTTCTAATGGAATGTACTCTTTTCTAGCATTTAGCATTATGACATTTTGCCAGCACTTCTCTGTCTATATTTGAATTTCTTTGCACTAAAAAAGCCTGGATTGTGTCTGTATGCGCACGCATGTGTGTGTGTGTGTGTGTGTGTGTGTGTGTGTGTGTGTGTGTGTGTGCGCGCGTGCATGCATGAATGTGTGTTTGTGTGTCTGGTTCCCTTGAGAGAGCCCATAGACTAGTGTTCGGGTCACCAGCTACTACCTGTGTTTGGATCAGGTTCACTGAGAGTGCTAGCTCAAGCCAGCGCATGACTGTGAATGGCTCCAGTTACTTGGTCCATCTGTTTGCAGCTCTGGTGGAGGTTTGATGATGAATACTACATTTTGCCCTGCAGACGTACACTTGAGTCTTATTGAGATAATTTGCTGCAAAGGAGCTCTGGCTACTGCTCAGGTGAAAGAGTTTTCTTTCCATAAGGTTTCACTTTACTGGAGGTGAGATCCAAGAACTGCCTTTTAATGAGAGAAGAAGGATTTCTCCAAGTCGGCTTGCTAGGATTTCTTTGTTCAGCCTCCTTTCTTTCACTTCAAGTGGACCGAGGGACATCAGATAGGATTCTTGTTTCACCCCACATGCTTCATGTCAACTACCTTGCCTTTTTGCAGCTTCACTACCTAGGGACATTTACAGGGATGCTGGAGCCTGCCAGACCTAGGTGTTACGTGCTATACCTCTAGGGATCATTACCATATGGTATTTTAGGAGAGGACACAGTTCATTTCAATGCAATTCAAATGAGCAGATTTCTTTTCTTTATTACACCATTGCGTTTGGCGGCAATCCACCAGAGGCAGAGTCTAACTCTCAAAGGAATGCTCTGCCCACTCTGTCCATTTAACAGGACATTTGGCTCAAACATCCAGTCGGTGGATCACACATGTGCAACAGATGTGTGAGCATGCGTAGCAAAAAAAAAATTAAAAAAATCCCAGCAGTGTACTGTGGGAAATGTAGCAGAACTACTGGAAAAAATAGGGACACAAAAGAAGTCTGGTGTGTAAACCTTGATTTCAGTCGTCGGAAGGCCATGTTTCTTATTAATCTTTTCCTCCTTTATTAGGGGGGAAAAAGTAAGGGTCTCTCTGATTGTTTTGCAGTGATTAGTCATGTCACACTGGTGAGGAAACTTGGTTCATTTTCATAGACCTCATCTTATGAAGATATAATTCCAAATATTTGGAGCAGACTTTTCTGTTGCCTCTCAGGAACTGAGTGTTGGCATACTTCCATGGAGTGGGGGGGAAACACCCATTTACAAGAGAGGATATCAGAAATATACATCCTTTCATCCATGCCCCACAGGCTTCTACAGAAAGAGAGAGCACCAGCTGTTTTTCTCATGGAGACTAAGGGTTACTTGGGGAAATCTCTCTTCCTGTTTTTATATGGACAACTAAATTGTTGGATAGCCCGTTAATTCTGGTTAGGTCAACAAGCACAAGGTTAATTATTGGACCCCTTCCTCTTTTGCCTTCATAAGATTAATAGGAACCAAAAGACGAAAATAAAATGTAGTAGGTTATTCTAGAAATGCTGTTTCATAGGTGAAGTTTTTATGCTCTTTTAAGAAATTGAAAAAGTTGACATCTTTGTCTTCTAGAAAATCATAGACTTTGAAAAATTGAGTGACATGAACTTAATGAGATTCAGAAAGGATTTTCTAATATGTTGACATATAGAAGAAAAATGGCATTTTTATTTTTATAAGGAGAGCACGTTGTGTTTATTTTTATAATAAAAGGGAACATCATTGACTTACTGTAAAATGATGTTTTATTCCTGTTACCCTTCAGCTTGACTAGAATACTTTGTGTTTTAAAAATTATATGAGCATGTCACGTTCTTTTTATAACCTTAGATGTAATTAACACATCAGAAAGCATGCACACTGATTTCTTCCATTGTACAAAAATATATTTCTATCCAGCTGCATATTATTATATAAGCTCAGAATAAAGCCAGCATATCCCCATTGATAGGCTGCACTTCTGTCATTTGAATTCGGTCAGCAGTACACAGGAGAAACCCACCCTGTATTGTTATAAGGATGGTTTTTTCATTCCTGTCCTTGTTGCTCTTAATAAATGTCCCAAAGAAAAATACTCTGCAGCAGGCACTCATAAAGAAGCAGAAAATGGCAAAACCACAGGCAAGGAGGAGACCTGTGTGAACACAGGGCCGTATCATCCTGGATACAGAAAACAAATAGAGCGTTTGAGAGAGCTTGCCAATGCCTGCCTGCCAAATAAAATATTGTTTTATGAAGTCAGGAAAAAACTAATTTTGAAGGTTATTGTAGGTTATTTGTGGTCACTTCTGGTGTGCATATAACATGATGTCATCCTGAACTCCTCTCTATTTATATTTCAGTCTTAGAGGTCTTTTGTCTAAAGACTCGATCTCAGCTACTAGAGACATTTAAAACACTCTTATTATTCAACATTCATAAAAAATTTAGACTGAAAAAAAATTTGGAGTCGATGGAAAAGAAGTCCCAGTCAAGTCTAGGCAAGAAATCATTCAGGCAGATCCATCTTCTGAGATGATACCTACAGTGTAGACATCTTCTCAGGATGCATTTGCTGCAGAACTTCTCAAGTGACTGGAAAATAATTCTATGAAGAATTATTGTCCTTTGACTGGTGTGGGAGGGGTGACCAGGAAGTCCTGTCTGAGACTTTTCATCCGAGGAAGGGCGAAAAGGGACTGCTGTGGCACTCTAACATTTTTCTCCTGAGTGGACTGAGGCCTCTATCTACAAGGTATTTTTCAGTTTGCTTACGTGATCTCTAGCAGCAAATTCTCTTCATCCTTGTACCATAGCCAATATTGTGTGTGTGGTATTTCCTTGGGGAGTGGGGGCAGGGATAAGTCTTGGAAAACCCTCTTTCTCCACTTGGTTCTCAGTGAACAAGGAAATATGAAGGAATCATTGGATAAGGATAGATAAGAAGACCAAGAAGATATTAGCAACTGGGAAGTGTGGAAGTTGAAGAGTCATTTGCAAAAAGCACATAGATAATAAAAAGAGAATATAATTTACTGAAATGTGTCTACTGCATATTTATAGTAGGAAAAACATCATGTAAAAATTCATGTCATGATATCAAACTGACATTTGCATCATTTCCAAATTCGTCCATTCATTCAAAAAATACGATCATCTTGATGTTAAAGAGTAGAAGAAATAGCACCATGTAGAACACAGGACAGTGTGGCTGCTGCTAGGGAGAAAACAGAAATGGAGGAAAATGCAGAATGCCGGGTGGTCAATTGTAATTTTAATTTAATGACACTTCACCCAGAAAGTAACATTTGAGCCAGATGCAAAGCGATGGAAAAGCAGAATCATATCGCTGTCTTTAGGAGAACATTACAGGCAAAGAAAGAGTAAAATAAGAGTGAGCCCTGAGCCAAGGTGATCTGTTTTACATAGAAAGAACTCTACTCAAAGCCAAGTGTGAATAGTGAGACTGTAGACAAATTAGCACCGCATACACACTTGTTTATGCATACCTCTGTGCTCCATTTATTCAGGTGCTTATAAAAATGGATGCGGTTTCTTTAAGAGCACTACTTTGCCACAGAACATGCAGGGCCGCTATTCCCAATTCAGGACTAAGTAAACTTGAAAAAAGATCTCTTCTTTGCTTGAGAGTGGAAAGTTCCAGCAAATCCAGAGTGCTAAATACAACTCTGAAGTGACTTGCCCTAAGTCAGCAATTGTCAAATTTGAGCACATTCCGATGTGCTTGTGATTATTTAATCAGTACAGTGATTTGACTTGCGTCTATTGTACTAAGCTTTCACAGTTTATTATGCACTCTGGCCTATAAACAAATATTATCATGAGGTTGGCAGTGTTCCCTTAGGAATCCTTTCTTCTTGGGAAGCCTATCCTGTGAGATTATTTCCTCATCTCTCTTCACTGCTTTGAGCCCAATGCAAAACACAAGTTCCATTCAACTCTGGTAAATAAAACTGTAGAAATTTACAGAGTAAAATCAGGGCATAGGAACACATGGTGATTCAACAACCAAAATCCTGGAAAACAAAACCAAAACCTGAGTAGTATCCATCATCACTTTATAACACATCTCTGCTATACTGAATGTTCTATTTACCAAAGTCATTTTAGAAGGCTGTGATTTGGGGTTTCCCTGTTCCTGGGTTGCTTTGTGCTTGGAATGGTCTCTTGGAAAGAAAGAGGAACAACAATTATAATGAAATTCAGGAAGACAAACTGTATTACTCTTCATTGCTTCTCTTTTAATTGCAATAGGAAGAGCAAATGTTTTATTCCTTCCATGCGATTATACACCTCTTTTTTAAAGTAACAGAAAGCGGTATTAAAAACCCAAAATGCTAAGCATATATCAAGTATCTTCATAGAGGACAAGCTGACAAATTGTGAATGCTGCCTCTCTATGAAGAGGAAAAGGGGAAATACCTTGTTCTTCAAGAATTTCAGAAGTCTGAAAAAAAAGACAAAGTATTTTCATATAAAGCTAGCTAAGGGAAACAGGATGGCATTAACATAGCAGGTCAGACAGATCTCTGCTGTCTGGCACTATGTCATAGCAAGGTTCATTGAGAAAATCTCAGTCTAGAGCTTTGGTATCCTTTTGAATGTGCTCAGACTGAGGGGTAGTGCTGGTCACAGGACAGAGCAGCCGCTGTACAGCCTAGAGGGATCTCTAAATTTTAGTTGGGCTCTGGCTATAAACTAGCTTTAATGATTCCAGGGCTTTGTGCTGTTCTGTCTGTTCCTTCTTCATTATTGACACTGACAATTCAGTTCATTTAAGTGACGATTGTAAATCTGTTTGCAAGCTACTGGAAAAACTCACTGCAATTCAGCTCTGAGACTGTATGTATTTACATCGTTTTCTTATGAAGGAAAATAAGAATCAACACACATCACAAAACCATGATCGTGTATCTGGACAGAAGAATGAAAATTGTATTGAGAAGGCACATAAAATAAGGTGGTGACATTTATGAATTATATGAATGATAAAAGATCTGCATTTTATAGGTGTCATTTACTTATCTGTTCATTTATTTAGATGAAATGGTTCATTCATATCAGCTAGTGCAATATGAGCTAGTGTAGAAAAGTTTGAAATGAAGCACAGCAGCTTTCTGATTTATACATCTTTCTATCCACAGATAACTTCTTGTAATTAGAAATATTTTGGCTGGGCACCAGTGGTTCCCACCTGCAATCCTACTTCCTGAAAAGACTGAATTCAACCAAACCAAACCAAAACAAAAAGTAGTCATGTATGAACATTTTGTGAAAGCAAATTGTATTTTAAGTCATTTTGGAAAATGTAAAAGATGATTGCACATCTAAAGTTTTGTTCTGGTTTATTTTATATGGAAACCATTACATGGGAGAGTTTTGAAAGCAAGAAATTTTTGAGGTATAAGTAAAATTAACTGGGTTATTTGATTTTTGAGACAGGATTTGATTATGTATGTAGCCATGCTACATACATACCTTAGAGAAAACCCTGATCTAGGACTTTTGTCCTCCTGAATTGAGCTCCAGGTGTTGGTACTATAGGCATGAGCTACTACCCCAGGCTTAATTTTGTTGCTATTTTGCTGTTTTCATATAAAAATGTTTATGCTATCAATATAGATGGCTACTATTTCATAGGTAGCTTATGTTTGCCCAGTTCTTTTGCAAGCAATATACAGAAAAGTTGGAAAAACTTGTGAAATTTGACACATTAGCAATAAATTACATTGAACGAATGAAATTATTAAAAAAAAAGACAGAGTTTTAATCCAGCCCAGGCAGGAAAGTCCTTTGAGATTCTTATCTTCTTATCTCTAAGAAACTACTCAGAAAAAGCTGAAAGTGGTACTTCAGCTCAAATGATAGAGCTCTAGCCTTGAACACAAAGAGGCTAAGACTGAGCTCTGGCCCTAAGTTTAAGCCCACAGATTGGAAAAAAATTTGTTTTTTGATTCTTTCCTCCAAATTCCAAATCTTATCATTATATAACCCTTTTCCTAAATATAAATTTAACTATGGCTTTTTAACCTCACAGTTGGTGTCAAAGCTTATTCACACTGACAATTTTTCTTCACTACTATTCTCAAAACTGGACAGTTAAGAGTATTATTTTTTCAGACTTTCTCTTGGCTGTATTGGTAGTTGAAAATAATTAAAGAATAATTTTTAATTTCAATGGATCCATTTTTTTTATCATGCCTTATTTTTAAAGAATGAAAATATCCATGTCACTAACTTCCTCTTTCCTTTATTCCATCTCCTACCTTTAATAATTTGAATTTTTGCTTTTACATGTTTGAGACTGATAAAATTTGCATCGTCTATACAAACCCTAATTATGTTCCTGGCTTATATAGTAGTATAATCATAAATATTGAATAGCTGCATGATATTCTTTTATGAATAATAATTTTCCAAAACCAAAATTGTGCCAGGTGAATTTGTGAATGTGCATCTAGGGAGAGGAAATGGCATTGAAGTGCATGGCATATGCGGAAAATATCCTGCAAGTCTCCAAACAAAATATTCTGCAAGTCTCCAAAGGGCAATCTTCCTTCTTTTCTTTTTCCTATTTTTAGCTTAGCCATTGCTTAGTGTTTCATCCTCAGTCTATTATTTCTCTTTATTTTTTCATATATTTTTATTGTAATTAATAGAATGGTTACATTATATTCACCAGATAGAAGGTATATTATTTCACATACATTGATACCCTTTCTCATGTCTTGGTCCCCATTTCCCTCCCCTCACCCTATTTCTCTGTATTTAAAATAATCTTTTCCTGATGATTGTACGAACAACATTTTCCATGTTGAAAGGCAAAATATGTAGTTATGACACATTTGTAACATGTTTCATCTGCCTTCATTTTTCTTTCCATCTTTATTTTAAGTGAACTTCTAGGAATACAGAACTGAAATAAGCCAGACACAGTGGCTCACACCTGTAATCCTAGCTACTCAGGAGGCTGAGATCTGAGAATCAAGGTTCAAAGCCAGTGGGGCACTAACATCCGTGAGACTCATCTCCAATTAACCTCTTGAAAAAGAGAAGTAGTGCTGTGGCTCAAGAGGTAGGTTGGTAGCCTTGAGCTGAAGAGTCAGGGATAGCACCCAGGCCCAAGGGTAGGATGGTGTTGGGAGCCAGAGTGGAATCAAACTGTACCTTGATTTGCATCAGACAATGGCCTTATTGTCTTATTGTTTTCTGGCCTTATTCTGTTTAAATGGCCTGAGATTTACCATATGAATGTAACACCTGGAAGTTCCCTGGGTCTCGAGAAGGGAAGAGGCTGGAGTGGAAAATAAACGGGGCAGTCTTTACCTGGACTGCAGACATCCCGGACCCGGTGTGTCTGTCTCTCTTCTACTTCTTCCTAGTCCTTGCCCCTATTTCAGGAACCCCAATCTGCGAACCCTGGTTTGCTGCCGGCTGGCCCCGGCAGGATGGTAGCCTTGTGCTGAATCTAAAGTGCTCAGGGACAGTGTCCAAACCTAGAGTTCAAGCCCCCATGATGGACCAAAAAAAAAAAAAGAAAGAAAAAAGGACTGAATTAATTATAATTCTTAGTTTATGACATTCTGTCTAATTTGTCCCTTTATTAATATATTAATTTATAATGAACCCTCCCAACAATAACCACACTTTAAAATGAATACAAGTTTTATTTGTTTTTAAATTCTGTAAATGAGGTATCAACATTATACAATCTTTTGGGCCAGCCATTTTTCTTAGCATTGTATCTCTAACAACAGCCATTCTATGTTGGGACATATGGTTTTGGTTAGATTATTTTTATTACAGTAAAATTCTTTTTTGTATGAGTTTGTCATCTTGGTGATATACATTTGATGGTTCATTATGTTACATTATAGCATAATAAAATGAATATTGTTATGTATGGTTCACCCATATAGAACAGAATTTACATATACTCACATGGTTAATTCATGAAACATTTACATACGATTCCTCAGCTTCAACAGAAGATGAATGTTTTATAATGTGGTACAATCAAAAGATGCCTCTATCAGTAATACATAAAAGATAGTATTGGTTACATATTCCCCTTTACATAGTATTCAATGATTTCTTTTTCCTTTTCATTTCAGTTGAAAGTAGGGTCATATGAAGACAATTATTTTTGCCTGATTATTTTTTTTCTAGTGGCTTGGAATTATTGGTTTAGTTTATGTTTCCCAGAGGCAAACAAACTGTACTAGGTGATGCTAATTCATGCCTGCGTCCTAGCTACTCAGGAAATTGAACTGAGGATCATTTTTCAAAGCCAGCATGGACAGGAAAGTCCATGAGACTCTTGGCTCAAGTGGTAGAGCCCTAGTCTTGAACAAAAATACTCAGCTCCTAGGCTCTGTGTTCAAAGCCTAGTACTGACATTCATACACAAGAAGAGACAAAGTATTAAGTTTAAAAACATATATGTAGTTTGGTCCCAGTGGTTCATCCCTGTAATCCTAGCTACTCAGGAAGCTGAGATCTGAGGATCATGGTTCAAAGGTAGCTTGGGCAGGAAAGTCTGTGAGATTCTTATCTCCAATTAACCACCAGAAAACCAGAAGTAGTGCTGTGGCTTAACACAGTAAAATGCTAACCTTGAGCTGAAGAGCTCAGGGACAGAGCCAGGCGCAGAGTTCAAATCCCATGACTGACAAAAAAAAAACCACATATATGTGACCATACACACACATACCTATATTAATACATATGTATATATGTATATATACATAATTTCTCTCATATGCATGTGTGCCTGTACATTCATGAATACATATGAGAAGTAAAACATATATTGTGTGTATATGTTTTACCATATACACATTCATGTAATCTGTTGGAATTGTCTTTTTTTTGTTGTTTTTTTGCCAGTCTTGGGCTTGGGCTCAGGGCTTGAGCACTGTGCTTGGACTTTTTCAAGGCTAGCACTCTACCACTTGAGCCTCAGCACCACTTCAGGCTTTATGCTATGTATATGGGGTACCGAGGAATAGAAACCTGGGTCTTTGTGCATGCTAGGCAAGCACGCTACCACCAGGCCAAACTCCTGGCCCCTGGAATTGTCTTTTGATGAACAAAATATATAGGTAATTGCCATCACTCAAAATATTCTCTGTCCTCATGCTATTTATTGACTCATGACCAAACCTATTTCCTTAGTAAACCCTGATGTATTTTCTGTCAATACAGATTTATTTTCTAAAATATCACATAAATGAAATAATAAAGTATATACTCTTCTATCTGCTTCTTTTGCCTAACATTATACTTTTGCAATTCAGCCATGTTCTTTTTATGTTATTTTATTTGTTTTGTTTCTAAATAGCATTCTACTACACAAAAGAATTTATTATATATTTGATAAGGAGACACTTGGACAGTTTCTAACTTTTGCCTACTGTAAGTAAAGCTCCTAGAAATGTTTGCTTGAATAAATATCTTTGATAGTTTGAGGACATATGCTTTTCTTTCTTTTGAATAATAACAAGGAATACAATTGCGGAGGTTTGTTTTTGCTTAGGTAGAAGATGACATCAAACTTTTTTTTAAAAAATGTTTAGACCATTTCACATTACCACCACTGGATCACTGCCGAGGCCTACCGGCAGCAAATTGGGGTTCCTGAAATAGGGGGCAGGGACTGGAAGAAATAGAAAAGAGACAAACACATGGAGTCCAGAAGGTCTGCAGCATAGGTAAAGACTGCAGCCCCGTTTATTCTCAACTCCAGGCTTATATCCCTTCTTGAAACCAGGGAACTTCCAGGTGTTACATTCATATGGTAAATCTCAGGTCATTTAAACAGAATAAGAACAGAAAATAATAAGACAATAAAGGAATTGTCTGCTGCAAATCAAGGTACAGTTTGATTCCACTCTGGCTCCCAACATATCCTCCGTTTTTATTTTAAAAGAAGCACAAGTGCAATTTCTACTCTTTCCAATACCTCTAATTTATCCTGTCTCACTTTCCAAAAATGACTCTGGTTCCTTCCTCTAAAGGGGATTGATGGGCGGAGATTCAGCTTCTGTGACTTCTTCAAGCTGACTCAGGGGTGTTGTCTCTGTGCTTGATCAGGGACCTTAAGAAGCCTAGCCTGTTTTATCAGGAACAATAATTTGCTCCAAACTAGAGATCATATTTAACATTTAACAACTGAACAAACCATCTTTGGCTACAATAGTGTAGCTTACTTAGCACCCATTTGCAAAGGCATTTTCTTGATTGTCTGGGGAACTAAATCTCTGCAACCTTAACAATGCTTCAGTTGTCAGATCTAAACAGATTAATAGAGACACAAGCCCCAGATCCACAAACTTTCCTGAATTTGTGGCTGGTGTCAAAAAATTCGCTCAAGTAGGGCTTTAAACTACCCACTATCACAGAAGATTGACAAGTTCCTGCCCAGTTATGAAAGGCACGGGCATTAGTAAGGTATGCTTACAAACTATTCTATGACCTCCCGGCTCTGATTAATTTGAATGGCCAAGCACAAGTGACTCTAGGATCTGACACCATCTCTGCCATCCAAGCAGAGGCTTTCTGGATGCATTATTACTTTTGTCCCAATAGTGTCTCTTCACACCAGGATAAACATCCCATTGGCATTTCACTTTGTTGGTTGCTGGATTTGAACTCAGGGTCTGGGCGCTGTCTCTCAACTCTCCAGCTCAAAGCTAGCACTCTGCCACTTCGAGCTCCAAAACAACTCTGTCCCAGCATCCTGCTGGCAGATTAGACACCACAGTCTCTCAGGGACTTTGCTTTGCCCGAGCAGGCTCAAAACTGCGACTTTCAGATCAACGAGTCCTACAAAAGGCCACGTTACTCCAATTGAAGCAACAAGGTGGTCAACACAGAAATAGTCTCTAAGCATGATCTTACCTGGAACTTGGTGAGGGCCAAACTTACATCTGAATGAGGATCTGCTGTCCTTCCCCATGGGCCTGCTGGAGATTGCTATAAAGTAACTTACAAGAGCAAGCTATATAGCAATTAAGCAACCATTTTGGTAGTCCTAATTTTCCTTGTTTCTTTTTTTTTTTGAAACAAAACTTTAGGACAACTTTATTTTTAAATTTTGTTCAGAAACCATTTGTAATTTTCTTTAAAACTTTTACACTTTTTAACTTAAACTCTTCACACTTTAGTCTTTATTTGCATTTGAAAAACCTTTAAGGCTCAAGGAACTCCCTTTGCCTCCAGGCCCCCTAGGGCCCAAGGCACTGCCTTTGCCTTTAGAAGAGGCTTTTTGTTTTATTCTGCAGTTTAGATTATTACTGCCTAGAACTCCATCAACAGTTTAAACTCAAATAACAGTTTTTCCCTAATGCAAGAATTACAAACATCAGTGCACCAAAAGTCTAAGTCTGGACTTAGTTTCCTCCCCCCCCCCCTTTTTTAATCCACAATTTATCATCAGATTTCCAATGTCAGTCTGCAAGAAAAGACAGATAGGCAAAGTTTCTGACATTAATGAACAATTTTACATTTAAATCTCTAATACATGTGTCCAAACTTTAGCTAAAGGTAATAAATCCCAAATTCCCTAATACCTCTGGGCTAAACAGGATACAATGTTTACAATGTAAACAGCTCTATGCATTACAAAACCAGATTTTTAAAATGCAGATTTCAGGATCTTTAGAAAAATACTTTTTACCAATTTTTCTTTAACACATGTAATAATCCTTTGAGACATTGTAAAACATTCAAACCTAATACTTTTCTTGAAGTTTTAAGCTTAGATTTACCCAATTGCCTTTGTGTTTAAGTATAAATTTATCCATTGTTTTATACAGCATGCTGACAATTTAACCTTGAACATGTTCACTCACTCATTCACACACATTCATACTCAAAGATCTTAAAGTGCGCAAAATTAATATTGGCCATTCATTTTCCAGAAGTTTGTTCAAGAGAGATTTGCCAATTTTACTCTTGCAGGTGAGAACCAGGTTCAAAACAAAACTTTTTGCAAGGCAACTTAGCTGGAATTTATTTTTCCAGGGCTTGTTACAACTGCAGACACGCAGGAGCAGCCATACTAGGCCCAGAAATGTTCAAATAAATGACAAGGATGTGTGCTTGAGTACACACAGAAAAACTATAAGGATCCATATTTAGAACAGGTACCAATTTTAAAGACAAAGCTGGACAAGGAAAAATATGTAACACTAACAAGACAGAGAAGCGGAGACTTTTAAATAACTTCTAATGGCATGCCCTGTTAGCGACAAGAAACTCAAAAGGGGGATCAAGGCATCCCCTGACCACCCAGGCTTCTGTTTTAGGCCCACAGTGCACCTTTTTTTAAAAAACAAAAACAAAAACAAAAAATAAAACAAAGCAAAACAAAACACAGACATACAGGGGGTCGGCCGACTTCTGCTTACCTCCGGAGGCCTTTGCTTTTCACCTGGGCATCTTTTACAAAAAAGGTTGTTAAGGAGAGGGATAGTAAAGACAAACTAAAAAGAACAATCCTTTATCTCAATAGCATACAATTTGTAAAAGAACAAATGTCACATGTTACATTAAATTGTGTAGAGTCAATTGATATGTTAAAAGGTCCCTACATAATAGCAAAAGGAGGAGAAACACAGCTCATATGAATGTGTTGAACACGTGGATCAGTAGCAGTCCCAATTGACATGCACAAATAACTCAGGTCCTTCCCAGGATGCACCACTGGAGGGCTGGGGGTGTAGGCCCAGTGAGTCGTTGCTTGGATGGCCACTGTCACTCTCCACAATCTGAACGCAGCATTCAGGGAGCCAGCAGGCATCATTTTCTTCCTGTGAAAAAATACATACATGCCCTCGACCCCAGGTTAGAATAGTACCGGGTCCGTGCCAAGCACCAGTTAGGGGATCCTTCCACTTTACTAAGGCAAAAGCACGCTGCTCTCTTTTTTTATGCTTTGTACCCAATAGATATCAGAGGATCTAAATCCTCTCTGTCTATGTGGGGCAGAGGAATTGGCAGTCTCCCCGGGAGGTAAAGGCACAAGCACTAGCTGTGCTATTTTTTGTCCTGATGGGATCAATATTACATGTCTCGGGGCAGAGGCCATAACCTTGATTTCTCCAGTAAAATCCTGGTCAATTATGCCAGGTGTAATTTGTATCCCTTTAAGGGCTGAGCTACTTCACCCTAACAGCAATCCAGCTACTCCTGGGGGAAGGGGCCGAAGACCCCTGTGGGGAGAGCTTGTATCCCCATCTCTGGTGTCAATATTGAGCAGGTGGAGGAACAGAGGTCCAATCCTGTGCTGCCCCGGGTGGCACGGAAGAGGCCGGAGACTGATTTTGGGGGGTTGTTAGAAGATGTACTTGTGGCTGAGAAGAGGGAGGGACTGCCCCCATAGTTTTGTGGGGCCAGGGGCTGACCCCTTCTCCAGTTTCCCGAAAACGGGCGGCCATTGCAATTTGTTGTTGACTTGCAATCTTTAGCCCAGTGCTTCCCTTTACCACAGTGTGGACATGTGCCAAGTGATGTTTCTTTCTCTAACTTGGCCTGGCGTGGGCATTGCGCCATCCAATGTCCTATTTGTCCACAAGAGAAGCAACGCCCTGGGGGTCTAGCAGCCCGAGAATGCCGCTGGCCTCTATATTTTATAAATTTAGTAACAGTCTTTCCTTGAGGAGCGGCGGCTAAAGTGAGGCCTTGTGCATGGGAGGGTCCAATATCAGCACACAGTGTAAGATAGTCTGATTCATCCCTTATTCCTATGGCGTCTGATAGCCTCCCGACAGGCAACGTTGGCATTTTCATAGGCCATTTGTCTAACTATAGCCTTCCTTGCGTTCTCATCTTGTACTAGGCGGTCTGCAGTCTCCATTAATCGAGACAAAAATTCTTGATAAGGTTCATCAGGTCCCTGTCTAATTTCAACTAGATTTTTAGTACGGTTAGAATTTGGTAATTTTTTCCAAGCCTCTTTCGCCGCTGCATTTATTTGTATATAGGCTTCCATTGCATAGCCCAATTGATCTTTGGTGTTTTTATAGGTTCCCTCTCCTATCAACTGATCAAAAGTGTAAGGCACGTTCTCAGCCCTATTTGCTTCAATTTTAGCTTGACACTGTGCAGTAAACTCTGTTTCCCATAATAAATACTCTCCCCCACTAAGGCATGCTCTGGCAAGCTGTTTCCAGTCATTTGGGCATAAAATGTCAGCACATGTGGCCTCCAATGCTACTTGGGTAAAAGGGGCAGTTGGTCCATATTGGGAGTAGGCACTCTTTAAGTCCCGTAATAGTTTAAAAGGAACAGGTTGATGGTGTACTTGTTCTTCATGATCAACTAAAATGGGGAAGCATTGAAGCCCTGAAATATCTTCCCTCCTTTTAGCAGCCTGAGCCAAGATTAGTTGCGATGCACTGTGCCTGGTTGTAGTGCTTGTTAGGAGGCACTTGTTGCCTTTAGACATGCATAAAGGTTGAGAAGGGGGTTGGGGCTGCAAGGCTGCAGCCAGAGGCAGTGGGAATAGGGGGTAAGGATTAGATTTGGCCAAGATTGTGGCCGGGGGTTCATATCTATTTCCTACTTCTGGCAGGGGGGGATCTCTGCACTATCCCTGTGTTAGATAGTAGATGGAGGATTTCTTCTAACTTCTTCTCCACCGCAGCCAGCGAGTCCTCATCATATCTTTCCTTCCTGTTATCCAAACCTGAACTCTTATACTCGATATCTGCTGGCTGATCCCTTCTCAAAATCTCACTTAGATTCTCTCGGGCTGCGGCATACGTCTTAGCCTCAGGTTTCTCAGAAGGGTTCTTTAACTCAAGATTAAGTTCCACATTCTCATGTCGAAGATCTAAGCATTCATTTACTAAATTCCATAAAGTAATAGCCTCTGCTGGGGTCTTTTCAGGGCCATATACACTATAATAATCTTGAATTCCTTTCCCTATCCTCGGCCAGGTTTCTAAATTTAGGGATTCCTCCTATGGAAACCACGGGCATGCCTCCTCGACAAACTGTAGGAAGCTCTCAAGCTGCCCTTGTCCCACCCGCGTTCTGTGGGTTTCAAGTATGCCTCTTAGGACTGGTACATATAGCCTGTGGCCATTAACTTGACCCATAATTTTTACTCTCGACAATACAGCCTCCCGCTCTCTCACTCTCTTAAAATCCTCTCCTAATACTCCTACGACGTGTCACTTACCACAGCGGGGTCCTCCACCTTAGTCCCAGATTTTCAGGGTCCCTGTTCGGGTGCCATTTGCTGGGGCCTACCGGCAGCAAATTGGGGTTCCTGAAATAGGGGGCAGGGATTGGAAAAAATAGAAGAGAGACAAACATGGGGTCCAGGAGATATGCAGCCCAGGTAAAGACTGCAGCCCAGTTTATTCTCAACTCAAGGCTTCTATCCCTTCTTGAAACCAGGGAACTTCCAGGTGTTACATTCATATGGTAAATCTCAGGTCATTTAAACAGAATAAGCCCAGAAAACAATAAGACAATAAAGCAATTGTCTGATGCAAATCAAGGTACAGTTTGATTCCACTCTGGCTCCCAACAGATCACATTCTCATTTATCCTTTGCAAGTTCACTAGTTCTAGTGATGTGTGTATGTGTGTGTGCGTGTGTGTGTTAATTTTTATTATATTGTCAATTTTCTTTATATCTCTTTGATACAAGTTTTTCAGTGCAGGCATTTTCTTTTGATGTATGGCTTTCTTCTTAATCCTGTTGGAATTGTCTTTTAATAAGCAAAATGATACCTTAGTATTACGTATGCAGTTATATGACCACAGATAAAATGGCTTTATTGGTTCCTTCACAATGTGGCTATTTTTAAAGAATACATATGTATATGTACATATACCCACACACATGCAAGTTTGCTTAACTTGCAGCTTATTGTACTCATTGAGGAACTTTCAGGACAATGTTAACTAAAATTATTTGGGAGGACAATTATGTCTTTTCCCAGTCATAATGGATAGAAATTAGTCTTTCATTAATAAATAACATTTTTGTGTAGACTTAATACAGAGAATATTTATTGGTACAATGAAGATTTGTTCTTTGCTTTTATATTTTTGACTAGTATTAATTAGTTGTACATGGGAGTTTCATTTTGACATGTCCACAGATGCATACAATGTGTCTTGATCATATATGCATACCAGTGTTCCTTCATCCAACATATCTCCCCATCATGCTCGCTCAACTTACTGCATCCATTCCCAAACTAATTTAATCAACCTTCATTGTTTATTTGTGCATATTACAATGTAATGAGATGTTGCTCTCCTGAGCTTGACTCCTACAGCTCCCTTCTCTTCATGGTTGTCTTTCAAGTACTGGCTACATGTGTGTATCCTTTCTGACTTTCTCTCTCACTGCGTTGAGATAGTGTATTAGTAAGCTTCCTTCAGAGTAACAAAAATTCTAGAAAAAATTTGTTTCACAGGTTGAAGTCCATGGTTGATTTACTGCTGCTTTGAGTTCATTGAGGCATGTCGTGGTGTGAATGTGTTCAGGAACAAAAATCACTCCTGCAAGAAAATATAGAGAAGAGGCCAAGAACTTACTATGCCAAAGATATTTATTTGTCCAATCACCTACCACCTCTCAGAAGACCCTATCAGGGAGCCCACTACTTCCCAAGAGCACAAAGCTGATGAGCACATTGTACTGGTTTTACATCACTATGACAAATATCTGTGGAGACAACTTAAAGGAAGGCTAGATGCGTTTGGCTAAAAGTTTCAGGTATTTGAGTGCATGAATCTATGGCTTTTAGTTCATGGCAAACTAGGAACAACAGCAGAAAAGAAAGATACTCACCTCATTGTAAACCAGCAGCAAGAGGAAAAAATAAAAAAGATCCAGGGTCTAATATATGCTCCCCCTCCCCCACTCAAGAGTTCCTCCAAATAGACCCCAGTGTCCATGGCCTGGCCTCAGATACCTCCCCATAGTCTATTCAAACTCTGCAATTATCAGTAGTAGAATTACTGATTATAACAGGACCCTCATAATCTAATGGTGTCTGGACAGACCCTCACAGATAGGACACTAGAGATTTCTCAAAACAATCAAGTTGAAGATGGAAGTGGTGGTTATGATATCACACCTACAGATCCTTAACGGACATTTTCAATACAAATATCAACAAGGAATCAAAATCCCCTACCCACTACTTCTTTGTAGAGTCACAGAGCAACCAGCATTGCCTCCTGTATAAAGTCTAAAAAACATAATTTCAAATGTTTTATGATTTTCTATTTGTTTAAAGTAGAATAGAAAAGCTGGATGCTGATGATCTAATACAGCCAGAGATAAATATCAGTCCATTTATATAATTACATATGAATATATGATATGGATTCATATGTATGAATTCATTTATGTATGTACATATGCCTACATATATTCAAGAACAAAGCATGTTACGTGACATAACCCAAGCTCAGAATATCAAATGGCTCACGTTTTCTCTCATATGTGGAAGCTAGATCTAAAATATACCAAAACTTATAAATTATACAGGACTCCAGGCATTCACAGATAGTGAGACCAAAGGAGAATACTCTTAAGGGGGGAAACCAAAGTCATAATGCCTTTGTGTCTCTAATCATATAAAATAATATTTATTGACATGAGTATCAGGAAATGGAAACAAAAGGGTGTTTTTGTCTCTTTTGTTCATTTATGTATCTTTGGGAGGATAAGAAGGGGACACAGAAAGAGAGACAGTGGGTGAACAAATGTAGTCATTTTACTTGATAGACACTATGTTGAAAATGAACTATACAACTGTGGATGGAGACATCAAAAAAGAAATGAACTCATTACTTATCATTACCTGATTTAGAAAACAGTAACCTCTTTGCACATCACTTTTATATAATAAAAAGTTAAAAATTAAATTCATTTTCTAGTATATTTTTATTATTTATGTGTGTGTGTGTGTGTGTTTGTGTGTGTGTGTGTGTGTGCATGTGTGCCAGTCCTGGGGCTTAAACTCAGCCTAGTCACTGCCCTTGAGCTTTTGTGTGTGGGGGGGGATGGGGGGGTCATGGGGCCTGGGCATCATCCTTGAGCTCTTGAGCTCTGGGCACTGTCCCTGAGTTCCTCAGCTCTAGGGTACCGCACTACCCTTGAGCCAAGCCCCACTTCCCGTTTTCTAGAGGTTAATTGGAGATGAGTCTCAGGTCCTTTTGTGCCCTGCCAGGCTTTGAACCTCAATCCTCAGATCTCAGCCTCCTGAGTAACTAGGATTACAGGGTTCCTTGAATTTTTTGTTCTAGCTATTGCTTTACCACTTTATCAATAATCTCACTTTTGTTTTTAGCAGTTAATTGGAGCTGAAAGATATCAGTAAGGCATACATATGTTCTCAGCAAAAAAATGTTCTGTTTTAGCTTGAGGCCAGTGGCTCATACCTGTAATCCTAGCTACTAAGAAGGCTGGGATATAGATGATCATGTTTAGAGGCCAGCCCAGACAGAAAAGTTTACTAGAATTCATTTCCAGAATAACTAACAGAAAAGCAGGGCCAGAGGCATGGTTTGAGTGATAGAACACCAACCTAGCATACACACGTTTCAAACATCAGTATAGAAAAACAAATTACCTTAAGAATGTAGCTTTTTATTCAATAACACACACACACACACACACACACACACACACACACACACACACACACACACACACATAGTGGGAGCCAGTGCTGGGGCTTAAACTCAGGGCCTGGGCATTTTCCCTGAGTTTTTTTTTTTTGCTCAAGAGCAATGCTCTACCACTCAAACCACATCTCTAATTCTGGCATTTGTTGATTAATTGGACTTTGCTGCCTGGGCTGACTTCAAACCACAATCCTTAGATCTCAGCTTCCTGAGTAGCTAGGATTATAGGCATGAAACATTGGCACGAGGTTCTAGGTAATATGCTTTAATCATTGTTTTTCAAAACTACAAGTACCTTAGTGAAAGGTTTTACTTCAAACAAAAGTTTAATTACAACTAACATGATGCCAATAGGATGAAACATTTTTTGTATATTCTTGTATTCATTCAATATGTTCAAAACTCTCTCTGAACACATAGTATAGCCCATATGCCAGACAAATATTCATGAACAGTAGAATGCTTAATTCGAGAATTAGAATATTTTCTTTTGGAATGTTTTAAAAATAACATTATAGTTTGAATATTATACATAATTTAAATATTCTCTGAGAATAGTTCTGAGGAGTGTAGAATTTTTTAAAAAATGCATTAAGTTAAAAATGTTTGACTACAATACATGCTTTTTTATTTTTGTTTCCTTTTAAAAATCATTCCTCTGGCAGAGATTCCCAAGTCCCCAGTCAAAACTCACATATTAACATTTCATGAAGAAGGGGAAATTTGGATTGTAGTTTATGATATACCAAATAGTAACACAAATATACACCAGATAAGAATATCTTTCTGTGGTTTGGCCTGAACAGGCACATTCCCCAGCCAGTTGGCAGCTACTCTCTTGGGAAAGGGAATGTTTCTGGCACTGTTTCCTCTGGAATGGGAGTGCTGATGGTTGGAGTGCTGGCAGCTGCATCAGCATTGGTAGCCCTTTTGGAGATAAAGGAAACGAGGGATACAGGAAGGTACTTCCTATGGATTGATGGATTGAGTTTGGCAAACATTCTTACTCTCCCTGGCTTGGAGGACTGACATCTGCCTCAGAGACCAAGCAGACTTGTGTTGTGTTAGAAAAAGAATAAACGAAGACTTTAATCCAATGTTCCTCCCAGAGGTGGGGAGGATCCAGTCAAGATAAAGTCCACATGTGGTACATGACTAGACAGACACAGATGCTTCCCGAATGCTTCTAGTTGAAAGTCTCTGACTGTATGTCTATACTGATAATGTTGTATAGACCATGCATGATGTAACAGAAAAACCAATGGATTCTGGGAGAAGAAAGGATCTACCACCCTGTAAAATCACACTAACCTTCACTAACCTTCCCAGCAGAGGGGGCAAGCATCCCCATGTCACAGTGGAAACTGCAATTAGCAGGAGATACTGGAAAATATGGGAATCTGGAGCCCAGATTCCAGTCTCAGCTCAGTTAGGTACTCCAGATGCCATTATTAACAAGTGATCAGATTCTCAGTCTCTTCTATATCTGACCTATAACTCATCAAAATCAGGCAATAAACGTGAAAACCCATTACTCTGTAAGGAACCATGCACACTTGAGATATTGTCATAGAACTCAGGGAGGTTAAGGATTTCAAGAATTAGATAGATTTCCCATATCTTTGAAATGTGGTATTTGGAACTCTAACATGTATGGAAAATTGAAACATAACTGATGAGTAGTTGAAAAAATACTTAAAATAGGAAAAAATCAGAAGTCCTAAACCAAAAAAAAATCTATAACTTAGGGAAGAGAAAGATGAAAATGCTAGAACCACTTACGGTATTTTATTTCTGTTGGCCAAGAACATAGAATATTTCTTAAATGTAGTCTATTGTTGTTTAAGATTGCCAGAGAATGACTAATAGGTCCAAGAAAACCTATTCTAAAACATTTTCTTGGCGGAATTTCCTGGAACAGTAATCAATTAAAAATATTTTCTTTGTGTTTTTGGCTGATAATTTTCTGTCCTAGCAGGAGGAATAAACTGAATTATCTCTGGTTCTTGATCACCGTGAAAACTTGTTTTTCCACAAAGAAGATAAAGATAGAATACCAAGTAATTCAACTAATTGAATTGAGATTTCTTAAATTAAATGCTATTTCTTAAATGCTAGAACTGACAGAGTAATATTACTTACCCTGAAATATATGCTAAAGAGATGGAAGGTTTTGTTTTTGCTTGTTTGTTTGAGATAAAATTACACTGTCTATCCTAGCCTGAACTGGTCTATAATCCTGTTTCACTGGAGTGCTGGGATTATTGGTATATGTTACCATTTCTGGCTAAGTACGGAAAAGTGTTTAATAAATGTCCTGAACTTGGAAAGCATGTAGACATTTTGAAAGCTTAATTTTATTTGTTTACAAGAGGAATTTCACAACGTGTTTTAGATTTTATGGTGTTAAAAATTAGATAGAATTGGTTGTAATCAATATTATTTCTTAATTTAAAATGATCCAGATCATAACATCCTTTTCTACTTCCTCTTATTCTTCTTGCATGGAGAAAGGAAATAGAAGGTAGTAAAAGTGGATAGGAGCTATCATTTATCCTTTTCTATGTAGGGATATGAATTTGAGTATTTTTCGTTTATATATGTTGGTTGGTCATTTATATCTTTCCTTCTGAGAAAAATACATTTTAGGCTATTCCCTCTATGATTTCCTTTTGTCATTCAATAGACATTATGAAGGAAAGGAAGTTGCTGATGTTTGCTCAATAACACAAAAATACAAGGGGCTCCCGGACAAATATCTTTGTCTTCTATTCATGATCTCAGAGTGGCTTTTGGATCTGAAGTCATTATGGATATGTCTTGGAAAAGAAAGAGATGAAGTTAAACCATGCCTGTTACTTCCACTTCTTTTGAGAGTGTCATCCGACTGCATCATACAGCTCGCTTATAAGGTCAACATATCTTATTTGCTAATCTTTCAGGAAGTAAAGATGGACAATTTCATTTGATATGGATACCATGTCTCTCCTAATTACAAAAGAAGAAATAAAATATGGATGCTGTATGAAAAGTGAATTTTTTCATTGACATAAATGTTACCTTTCAGTGCCATCTCATTAGAATCTACCAACCAAAATGAAAGAGAGGAGACGAAGCTTCACACAAAGTCATATGCATGGTGTATAAGTATGGTACAACATTGGATTACAGTCATCTAGCTATATCAGAAGCTCTTTTGTAGAACAGAATCTAGCACTCAAGGTTTTTCAACACCAACTTTTATGCTGTAATTAAACCTCTATGTTATAAATAAAATTTTCTGTTATACTAGTTTTTGCATCTTATTGGTAGATTAGCTTGCCAGAGCTGCTTCAAAAATTGTCATGGTAGCAAGACTTAACTAAATAGATATTTATTGTCTCAAAGTTCTAGAGGTTAGACAGTCTAACACTAAGATGTTGGCAGGATGATTCCTGTACCTCTGTGCCAGCTTCTGGTGAGCTGCTGGTAGTCTTTGGTGTCCATAGCTTGTAGATGCATAGACTTCATATCTCTTTCAGCTTTCATCTCTACATGGTATTCTGTCCTCATCTTTACATAGTATCTGCTCTGTCCAAATTGTCACTTTATATGAAGATACTATTACTGCTGTGTTAGGGCCGATTTTGTAATGAGGTGTTTTTTTTTTTTATGTCAGTTGTGGCTTGAATTCTGGATGTGGGCACTGTGCTGTCCCTGAGCTCTTCAGTTCAAGGCTACCACCCTACCCCTTGAGCCACAACATCACTTTCAGTTTTCTGGTGTTTAATTAGAGATAAGAATCTCATGGGCTTTGGTGCCCAGGCCGACTTTGAACCATGATTTTCAGATGTCAGCCTCCTAAGTAGCTAGGATTACAGGCAGGAGCCATTGGTGCCCAGCTAATGACCTTCTTTTCGACTAAATTTATATACCCTGTTTCCAAATGAGCTAATGTTCTGAGTCACTGAGGTGAGGATTTTAACATATTTTGGTTGGGGAGATAAAATTCAACTTATATGAAATGGCATGCAGTTTACTTAATCAGAAAATGTACCTTTGGCATCCCTTACTTTCCTCTACTGCCTCCACTTCCTTTTTTTTTCTCATTGATAGTGATTTGTTTTATTTGGGTGATTTATTATTATTTCTTTTTTTCTCTTTCTTTTTTCCCATATATTTTTTATTGTAATTAATAGAAGGGTTACATTATCTTCACCAGATAGAAGGTGCATTACTTCATATACATTGATACCCTTTCTCATGTCTTGGTCCCCATTTTCCTCCCCCCACCTCCGCCCCTCATTTTGTTTTCCCCCCTTCCCTATCCGATTTCAAATAACCAAATATGCATATATACACTATATCAGATAACAAGGTGAAATACTGTATCAAGATGAGATAACCAAGGGACAGCAAAAGAGATGAGAGATAACATAGTACATTAAGGACAACAATGGTTTCCCTCATTTGTAATAATCAGTAGAAACCTTGGGCTCTTGTAGCAGAGATTTTCAATAGAACAAAACCTAGACACATAAGGCCATATAGGATGACGCTAAATGAAAGGACCTCCAGGATATAGAAACAAAAGCCATGTAATGAGTGATTGTTGTCTTTACTGCCTCCACTTTCTAAGAATACATTTTTCTTTTCTTCTATAGAGGAATTGCACATTATAGAGATATATAGGAATTGAAAATAATTTATTTAGTATCATACATTGGAAATACTGCTTTTAGTACATTATCATGGAAATATATATCAGTTGAATTGTCCTCAAACCTTAAGATGTATATACCTGCTTAATGTATAATTAATACCTGTTTATACCATGAGATTACCTTTTTCCAAATAATACTCTGTGTGTGTGTGTGTGTGTGTGTGTGTGTGTGTGTGTGTGTTTGGTTCTGAGGCCTGAACTCAACACCTGGGTACTGTCTCTCAGCATTTTTGCTCAAGACTAGTGCTCCACCACTTGAACCACAGCTCTACTTCCATCATTTTGGGTAGTTAATTGGAGATTAAAGGCTCAAGGACTTTCTACCTGGGTGGTCTTCAAACCACAATTCTCATAGTTTAGCCTCTTGAGGAGCTAGGATGACAAGCATAAGTCACCTGTGCCCAGTCCAGAACACACACACACACACACGCACACACACGCACACACACACACACACACACACACACACACACACACACACACACACACACACCATGATTTCACTATTGGCCTCTGTCTATCTGTGTGTCTGTCTATCTACCTCCCTCCCTATCTACAGTCATAGCCCCTAAACGAGGCCAGTAGGGCTTATTCTTTTAAACTTCAAAATTATGAGAAAATTTAAAACTACCTGACTTGTGATAAGTTGTTGAATGAATCATAGAAAATCAGAACATCCACTTCAGATGTCAACTATCTGAAGATGATAATCAACTGCCACCACGTGTTCGATCTCTGACTTCTTTGATGAGCCCAAGAAACATTACACTAGCTGTGAGGTTTGAACTGCATTTGACTGTCACATTGTGTCTTTGTGTGAATGTACTTTCCTTGTTCACATGAAGCACTGTCTAAACTAGGAAAATCTGGAGTTTTGGATTGCAATAATGTGAATGGTAAATTCCCTTCACATTAGGAAACTATGGTTAATTGTGATTTGTGACTTTTAAGTTTAGGTAAAAAGTTTCAGGAACAAACTTGAAAGCATTAAATGATACATAGACTTCTATAATTCTGATGGTTACAGTATGAGTGAAGAAAAAAATGTGTTCACTGCAAGAATAAGCTAGGGGACAGGAAGCTCTTTGCTTAAAGTCCAGAAAACAAGCCACATGTGTGGGTGTATCCTGTAAGCCTAGCTATATGCTAAGTAGAGGTAAAATGATTGAGCTTTGAGGCTGGTACAGCAGAAATATGAGAAATTTTCTGAAAAAATTAGAAGGAATGGGAGCATGGTTCAAAAGGTGGAGCATGGCTCAAAAGGTAGAGCATGTGCCTTGGAAGTGCATTGCCCTGAGTTCATTTTCCAATACTGAATAAAATGATTAAGCCATGAGTGTTGGTTTCCTGGGAAAATAGTAATGCATTATTGGAAACATTTCTCATTATTCACATAATTAAAAATACATGTATAGAGGGAAAGAGAGCACATGAATTTGGCAAGGAAAATTTGAAAAGTAGAGCAAAAAATCAGGAAAAGATTTTGTGGAAAAACAGAATGAGGGGGAACAAAATGAGAACTGAAGAGCCTGTATTCTTACTGTTATTCCTACACTCGGATGAGTTAGTGAGTAGTCTTCAGACCTGATGATCAGATTGGTTGTAGACTTTATCAGATTTTTTTGGATGTTCATTTTGTTGACAATCTATACTTAGAATATAATTGCTAATCTTCTCCCTTCTTTCAAGTATTTGGTCAGATATCACCTTATCCAGGAGTCTACTGATCACTGAAATGCTTACCCTGCTCCAACTTTTATACTTCAAAGCTCCCTTGCCTGTGTTCTCAATATCTTTTCCTTGTATTTATTTCCTTAGCAGCGAGGTCTGTGTTTTACTCATCATTCTTTCCATCTCTTCCTTGCTGTCCTTCAAAATGGAATTCAGGGACTTTAGTTACCCACAAAGCTCAGCAACTAATATACTACATGTGCCTAACAACTATATTTTTAAAAAGAATGAAGGGATGGCTTTTATTTACAATTGAAAATCTACTGTCAAATATTTGGGACTTAAACAAAAATTATCACATATTTTATATATATACATATATATATATGTGGTCAGTGCAATTGAGATAGCAGTTTGGAGGCTTCTCATTTTTATCACTTGACATGGAATTAATGTGTGTTTAATGAGGATTTACTGTTGCTGGACCTGATGTTTGCCTCCTGAAATTTCTCTATAGTGTAGTTCAGCAATATGCTAACAAATCCCAATGAAACACATCTGGTGTACTGTCATCTCTAACTCCTGGTCTCCTCTAAGTTTTAAAACTGTCATAGATTACTGGAGACACAACTGCCTTTGAAATTAGTTCAGTAAAACAGTAGTTGCAGATGCTCCATTAAGGGTTTAAAAACAAATTTCTCAGCCAAAGAAAATGGCTTGTAAACGTCTAGCCATCACTCCTGCAGAAGTATGTCTTCTGGCAAATGAGGAAAGAGGGGCTCCCTGATTGCTGACACATAAATGACTAAATTGGAGAGATTTCTTTGTCTGTCTGCTAACCAATGGTACAGCTGTGTAACTGGATGCTGGTATTGCAGTCCAGTTGTAGATGGAAACCCAAAAGGTGATGAAAGATGCTGTGCGGTAACAGAACTGGAGAAACACATGGGATTGGATCAAATATAGTCTTGTTACTCCCTCTTTCTCATTTATCTAAGACTTCTATATTTTTCTTTTTTGCTCTATAATCTATAAAATATAAGCATAATGTTTTCCAATTTAATTGATGGCTCAGTCGGGCATAAATGATTCCACATGGTGGTTGACAAATGACTTTTGGGTTAACTTCCTTTCAAGAGGTGGACAGATCTACAAAGGTTTTTTTTTTCCTCACAAAATTATCATTTGGGCTTTAATCTATGTATCCTCGTTTAAATATTCTGTAAACTGATGGCATCGTCTCTTCTTGGTTTGGGATAAGGTATAGCATGACACATAGATTTTGCCTACATTTCTGGCATTGAGTTAATGGATGATGAGAGAGCATACTTAGCCTTCCAGAAGAATGTCTGTGCTTTAAGTCTGATCAGTGGGTGACTTGTAGTGTTACTTTGCCATATCGTCTTACACTCTTATGTAAGAAAAATTTTTTTAAAATAACAACATCAATTTAGAGCTGCTCAAGGGATTTCATGAAAGTCTTGGAATATGGCAGTGGTAATATATATTCTAAAGGTCAGAATTTCTTAGCAAGAAAAAGTTCAACATACTCATTCATCACACGCCCCTTTTGCTCATGTGCAATTAAGACATACAAATAAATGTAGGTTAAAGTACAATTGTCACAAAACTAGACTTTAAAACAAGATACTATTATTCACGCCGGTTGCTATCAATTCACAGGAATTTACTCTGATGTAATCTCTAGGTTACAGAAGTTTCCGATTGTATTTCCTAAACTCCTGGGAAGAAATAAGCAAACAATGCCTATCATGTACATAAAACATGTAATATAAAATTTAATGTAATGTACAATTATCCAATGTATGTGTTTTTGTATATAAAATCTTGAGTAAAATACTTTGAATTAATAAAGAATTAGACTAAGACAAGAAGAAACCAAGTTAAGGGAATCCTTAGTCTGTTGAGTAGGCTACCTTAGAACAATGGCTGCTTTTTTCTTAATAGTCTTGGAAAGTTCCCTTTTAGGGTTCACAGGCTATGATCTTCAGATAATGACAGCTGATACTCATATCACTGAAGCCAAGTGGTGGGATGATATGCTGTATTGGAGTCAATTCCACGAGTGAACGCATTCTGGCCTTTTTCAGTGCTGGAGAAGACATCTTTTATTCTTTGGAAGTTGAAACCAACCCAAAACACCACTGGATCTCCTGTGTTACCTCTGGGTGGTCTTGGGTGAGCCAGTTTACCCTGAAGGAGTCCTGGGAAATTTGATCTGGCTACTTTCAGCTTTAGGGTTTCTACTTCTGGGTGGTCTTTGGCAATTAATAGTTTTCTTCTGAAGTCATTGAAAGAGATTCAGAGAAGTTCAAGAATCTCGGCTTGGGAGAGATCCAGTCTGTTAAGTGTCATGATTCCTCCTGAGCATTCAAATATTACAAGCTGGGAGGACTATGGAGTTCATACCAAACTCCCCAGTGGAACTCTGTGCTGCCAATCTTTGGCATTTTCAAGGGCTTAACTTGAGGCATCATGCTGTTAGAGAGAAGTAACTGAGCTGGGTCAAGGCAGAAATTAAGAGCTTTCTAGGAACTGGCTTATGATAAATTGGTTTTATCTAGTCAAGTCCTATTACTTCTCTGAGTAATGTCAACCCTGAAATACATGCACATCAACAAAGAGGAACTTGGAGATGCTGGTGCTTCACACCTGTAATCCTAACTACTCAGGAGGCTGAGCTCTGAGGATAGCAGTTCCAAAGCCAGCCCAGGCACTAAAAACTCCATGAGACTCTTATCTCCAATTAACCACAAGAGAACCAGATGCGGCACTCTGGCTCAAGGGGTGGGGCAGTAGCCTTGCGCTGAAGAGCTCAGGGACAGCACCCAGGCCCAGAATTCAAGCCCCATGATCACCAAAAAAAAGAGGAATATTGATATTATGTATATTAGAAAGCAATCAATATTTAGAAATAGCTATTAACTCTGTGATTTACTGATAAAGATACTGATGTACAGAAATAGGCATTTTTCCAAGTTGTATGTAGATAATATTGTAAATATTCAAAAAGTGTTCAAACATTGTTATGTGCATCAATCTGTTGTGATAAGTAGCTATTATTTCCAGAGTAACTAGCATAGTGAAGACATTGTCTTATCACTCTCATTTATATTATATATCTGATTCATTAACAAATTTTGACAGCTTCATCTACCTGAACCTGATGGCATCTAATGTATTCACTGCAAGGTCATCTTTCCTTTGGATGATTTCAATTATCTGTCAATAACTATCCATATTTTCATTCTTTCCCCTTCACGGTAGGTAGAATACTACTTAAAATACAGTAGATTATGCCACTGTACTTTATAAAGTGTTCAATGGCTCACCATCTCAAATTATAATCCAAAATATAGGACATACCCAGAAGGCCTTACAGAATCTGCCTTTGATGTATCTGTGCCTTTCATAATCTGATACCACTTTTCTGTGACTTAATTCTTTGCTTTAACTCATTGGTCTCCTTATTTGTTAAACATGCCAGAAACATAATATATATTATAAATTTGTCTTGCATATTTCTTGTATTCTCTATCAACTCGCCAAAGTGTACTTTTTGTTATAAGGAGTTTTCTGTTTTCATTATCCCATTCTTAGGAACTACAAGAGAACCTGGTTCACAGTGTTGATTATAGTTCCCAATGATGACAAAAGTGGTCCGTGGCTGATAATCATTTCTCTAGCCATGTGAAAATCAGTCCTGCAGGATCCTGGGAGTCTATTTCAGCATTGTTCCAAAGTTTGGTGAGCATGAATTAAATTGTTGTTCTTACCATTGCTGAGGTCTATTCAGATTTAAGACTGACTGCTGTTATAATTTAGAAGAAATCCTTTGAAAGTGGCTGTGATATATATATATATATATATATATATATATGCTATAAAGGGAGGAGGTATGCTTCCTCTTCACATTAGGTCTAAAAAGAATTTTAAAGAGAACAGTGAACACTGTCAGATTTGATGAGACTTAGAAGACTTGTACTTGGTATCAACTTATTAAATCTGAAGGACACCCATGTGTGACTGAGTAGTAGTTGGTAATTACAGCTGTCACTGGATCTTGCCTTCAGAGGCTGTCAAAGCAGAGAGTACCTGAGATTTGTATAGGCCATGCACAAGAGAATACCCATGTGGAATCATCTCATAATCTGCCAATCTTAGAACTCACCGAAGAGAAACAGTGAGCTCAAGGGAAGTCAGGTTGAGAAACTAAAAAAGGAAGTTTTCGTTTCTGGAGGTCATTATTATAGTTGTTTAAAAATTGGTAATTGTATTTATAGAATACATGAGATTTTGGTCATAAGGCAATTAGTATTATTTGGATGAAGCTTCAAAAAAATCAATAAAATATAGCAATATGAACAAATTCTGACAAAATTAGTAAGCATTTTAAATGATAACTCTAGGTTGAATAGGAACGAAACCCAAACTACCCAAAAAACAAATGATTTATTCCAAACAAAATAAGTTATCATATTAAATCACAAAATGAGTCTTCAATTAGTATAAAAATTAGATGGGAAATTCTACCATGCCTCTCATTGCATTTGAGTTGTGAGAACAAAGTAAAGTCAGTATAAACATTGACAAGTAAGACTTTATTCTCATAATGATATCATATATTTAGAAATGCTGACTCCTTAAAATAAAATAATAAAAAATTAATTGAACAAGAGAATTTAATAATAAAGATTACATAAAAACCAACAGCTTTAGTCTTTGTTCTATATAAACAAATTACAAATGTAAATAGAGTACATGACATGATATTTTTACAGATAATTAAAAAAAACAAAGGTCATTGTGAAAATAAAAAGAACTCCTACCAAAGTACATAAGATATCTTAACTATAGGAATGCATACTATGACCTTGGATGAGAAGAATTACTACATACATATGCCAATTTTTCAAAACTTTTCTATAAATTTAATGCATTTCTAAGTAGAACTCCAACAATTGTTGATTTTAGGATTGGATACAATGATATTGAAATTCACCTGGAAGAATGTATGCCGGAGAAGAGCCAAGAAAACTCTGCTATAAGAGAATGAGAAGCTGGGAATTTACTTTCCACGTTCTTCACTAGTCTATAAAAGCAATGTGATTTTATTTTTTTGTGACCAAAAAGGAGAAGGAAAATATATAGCTGTATCTGAAAATTTCATGTATAATGGAATTATTACTTCTCTTCAATGGGAGACACCTTATCAAATAGGTAGAATAGATGTCTAGCAGAAGGAAACAAGACTATACCATAGTTTTCATATCTGTTTCCACATGATTGCCATGAGCCAAAAGTGCTACTTAACTTTATGTTAAATTAAACTTTAATGTGACTTTAAATTAGATGACATTGGCCACATCTTAAAATTCTTGGTAGCTAGAAACATGCAGTTATTATCTAATTTATTGAATAGTGTAAATTATGAAACTTTTCATCATTGTAAGATTTTCTATTGGGTAGCACTGCTTCTTTCTCATATTTATATGTGTTTATATATAATTTGTATATTGTTTACATAAATATATAAGCATTATTGTTTATATAAATATATAAGTATATGTATATATAAATATAAACATGTTTGGAAGGGAAATATTACTTATATCATATGTGTGATATGTTATCATACATTATGGTAATATAGCTATATGATATATGGTAGTATATAATATATGATATGCATTATTTGTTATATGATATACTGCATACTATACATATAAATATATATATATACTTACAGATGTTCACAAAGACTTAAATTTAAATACAAATAAAATAAAATAAAAATAGTAGAAAAAAATAATCCTAACTGGGTACCAGTGGCTCACCCTTGTATTCCTAGCTACTAGGGAGGCTGAGATCTGAGGACCCCAGATTGGAGCCAGACCTGGTAAAATAGTCCCTGAGAGACTCTTACCTCCAATAAACTACTTAGGAAAAGCCATAAGTGGCGCTGGGGCTCAAGTGGTAGAGCACTAGCCTTGAGCACAAAGAGACTCATGGACACTTCCCAGGCCCTGAATTCAAGCCTCACAACCAACAACAACAACAAAAAGTCATTCTAATCACATGTACACTAAAGGAAATAAGGGAAATCTCTTAATCATTAGAAAATCAGAGGCAGTTTGAAATAGACATCTATTTATCATAAAAAAGTTATTCCAATGCTAGGAACCACTAGGTCACACATGTAATCCTAGCAACTCAGAGGCTAAAATCTGAAGATGGTGGTTCAAAGCCATCCAGGCTTGAAAGACACTAAGATTCTTATCTTGAATTAATTACCAAAAATGCTGGAAGTGGAGAAATGACCCAAGTGGTAGAGTTCAAGCTCCAGGACTGGCACACACCTCCACACTCACAAAAGTATACAAAAGTATAGAAAAGTATACACAAAAATATGTCTACTGAAATACCACATTGTACATACCTTATATATGTAATGTATATATACTTATATAATTTTAATACTTTTTTTACTGAACCTCTGTAAAGTTGGTAAGTATACACCTATATACATACATGTATATAAATTTTTGTTTTGTTTCTGCTTTTTTGGTGTTTTCTTGTACTTTTTTTTTCTTCTGGTATCATGAAATGAATTTAGGGCTTCATGCTTTAACTTAGCTTGCTAACTGCTGGTGCTCTAGGAACTTGTCTTTTTGATTTGTTTTAAAAATAGAACGATTCAGACTTTTCTACTGTGGATCCTCTGGGTCTCAGCTTCCTGAATATCTAAGATTACAGGTATGTGACATCACCAATGGCCACAAAAGTATGTTAATGTCCACAAATTTTAATTTGTAGTAAAAAGAATAAACTATGTATTCAGTAGTACATTGTCAAAGACCAAACAATTTAGGGAGATATAGTTTGGGGTACCATCTTTGAGCATTTCTAATCTAAGAACTATAAGCTTTTTTGTAGAAAGTTGGGCAAAGAACATCCCAAATTGTGTCCACTGACATGTCATGATTGCTGCCTTATCTGCATAAGCTATCATGATCAAAATGAAGAATTTCAAGAATGATACATGAGCATTGTATGAAGTATGAAGATCCTTTTGTGTGATTCACCAGATCCTATGCTCCTAAATCATTCCACTACCTGTTGTGAGATCTCATCAACTTGGGGAAGAGATTAGGGAGAGAAACCAGGACTATATCATATTAGTGGATATATTGTACGCACTGAACAAACATTATATAGGAATACTTTGTCCTAGCTTATTGTTCCAGAAGCTTGAAAGTATAATTTAATCCCCCATCACTCTTCTGATATTATTTCCTTAGTTGACAGATAAGGAACTGAGATGCTGGAAATTTAAGTTACTTACCCACAGTTATGGTAAGTAGCAGCCAGAGTTTAGAGCCCATGTTCTTAATTAACTGACTGTGTGGCCTTCTTGGCAGTTTTAGAGATAATAACAGATGATTTGGGGGGATTTAAAATCAGAGTAAACAGGAATGTGAGACACAATAAGATTATTCCTGATTAGGTCTTGAGGAAAGAACAACAATCATTTGTGAGAGAGAAATTTCAGAACTTAATATATAAATGTTCCTAGCTTTCTCTCATTCTGCTTCATAAACAGGTGGATATTCTTTAGAGTTTCTTGGCTTTTTGCCATTTTGATGAATGAATAGATGAAGTAGAGACCATAACGCATCTGTCATTCCGGATACCTCAATACTGTCTGCCTCAAATTCTCCGTGGTGAGAAACCTAAGTGAAGTGCTTTGTACGTGGTGCTCACGGTGGTGACTCAAGAAGAAATAGTTAGAAGCAGAACTTCACAATGTAGTGATTACAGTAGGACATATGCTGGAATTTAAATCTTCTCATTTTGGGTAACATTCTACAAACAATGCATGCTAATCTGAAATAATTGGATTCACTTTTTTTTCCAGAAAAAGTTTAAAAACATATCAGAAAAATATGAAATACCTGTGAAATATCACAAAAGGAATACAAGTAGTCATCACATAGATGGATTTTTATGCATTTTCCACTCATTTGTTTTGACTATATGGAAGAACTCAGTAAATCTATCTGATATTGCTTGGTGAATATAGTGAACAATCGGTGGTTCTGTTATTCATGATACAATGTCAGACTTGTTCTTTGTATACAGATAAAGGGACACTGTAACTATGCATCAGAATATGTAGACTAGGTGCAATTAATTTCAGTCTGATGCATTATTTACCAGTGCTTTAAAAGACTGATTTATTAGCTTATGTAATCTATAGATTAATTGCAATTGAAATGATTGACATTCTGCCTAAACTTTGCTTTTGTCCTGCTGAACTAATTATAAATATGAGTTTGTGTCAGTTGGTTGTCATTCAGGGAAGAAACCAAAGAACAACTAATGAACTGGCCTCCAAATTCTTTAAGGCATACTCTAAATCATGCATGCCACTTCCTTTCCAGAACATGGTGTTGAAGAAGGAATGTTGGTTCAGCTGTTGGGGTAGTAGCTGCAAATGGCACATCCAGATTAAAAGTGAAGGAAATACAATATCTTGTTAGTGTTCATTGCTATTAGAAAGGAATTTTTAATTAATTAATTATTCTTCTTGATTTAAAATGATATATAGCTATCCAATATTAAGGAATTAGAAAATAATGCAGTAGAGTAGTGCTATCATATGAAATATGTCTTTTTCATTATTTTAATATTTACCTTGAGGGATTTAGATGACATAGAAGCTGAAAACTTTAAAAATATCATTCTATCTTTCAGAATTTTCTGCTAAAATAGCTTACTTTACACATAAAGTTTTTAGAATTTTTCTGTTTATGACTTAAATTGAATGTCACTTGAAGATATTAAAACATTATTTTGGATTAAATTAGGTATATTTTCCTTTTGCTGAATGTAACAAAATTTAATGGAAGGTTAATCACTTTAATAAATTACAGTTTTTTTGAATAGCTAGGATAAAATTTGTAATAATGTGATTATAATATTTCCTAAAAGCCATAAAGATTTACACCTTTACAAATAACCTTTGATTTTAATCTCATCACAGATATTCATTCCATACTTAGAAAGCATGTAGGGAAATACAGTTACTTACTTAGAAATAAATTTAACCAAGTAGGAAGATGATTTATATACTGAAAGTTATAGACTATTGATGAACGAAACTGAAGTGAACATAGAGAAATGGAAGGTATCACATGGTTATAGGTTTTAAATTTTTGTTGTTAAAATATTCATGCTACTCAAATGAATTTCCAGTTTATAGCAAAATGACATTAAAATATCAGTTAAGTATCCATCCTTATCAAAATATTACAGAAAAATTGAATAAGAAAATGATTATATAAAATTGTTTATAAAAAACAAAAAGAACAAAGCTTGAGTTATTGTACTTGACTCCAAAGACTGCTTTTAAACTCTAGTAACCAAAATATTCAAGTAGAGGTGTGAAGAAGGCACACAGATTAATGAGTGAGAGCATATAGCATGCCACAAATTCTTTTGTGGTACTGGTATTTGTAATACTTATGCTAGTTAGACAAGCTGTTTACTGCCTCTTTCATGCCTCTAGTCTTTTTTACTTTAGTTATTTCTGAGGTAAGCTCTAGCTTTCTGTGAGGGCCAGCTTAGAACAATCCTCCTGTTTCTCCTTATCTTAGTGGCTAAGGTAACAGATGGGCACCAACACACCCAGCTTCTTAGGAGCTAGGCTAATAGTCCATGTATTCATGTGTATGTATTTGTGTAGTGATTAGGAGTACCCTTAGGCTGAGACTGTATCTTATTTATCCCAATGTTTGTAGCATCTCATATAACATCTAACTTTCTTTTTGTCCTCAATAAGTCAGTAAAGCATATTAATTTCTCATTCACTCTGAAGAATGTTAGCCTGGGCCTCCCTAATTCTACGTGCAACTTTATATAATAGTTTCAACTACACTTTATTATTCAATTTCTTATCACAGGTAGGAAGAAAACAACTTCTTAGTTCAATTTATATTTTCAGTGTTTTGGAATGTGTCTTGAAGATTTCCTGGATTTGGTCTGATGACGGTAACTTCTACCCTTGGATCTCATGTAGATGGAAAAGATGTGCTGAAAAATGTCATGGGATAAAGTGGTGTGATGTGGTATTCTTGGATAGATCTAGCCCAAGTTGCTCTCTGCTAACACATCTTGTTTTTCAAGACAGTTATTAGAACCATGTACATAGATAGATACACAGACATACCTATTTTAATACAGTTTATTGCATTATAAAAATATTCACTTAATGACTTCCTTCCCATACTGTTAAGAATTTAAGGTATGTTATTTTTTTTAGTTTTTTTGGAAGTCATTATATAAATTATTGTCTAGCAACTCAGTATTGTATTATATAGACCTCAAGACTGTATTAATTACAGAAGAATAACAATTTAAATATACTTTATGGTTTTAATTATGTAAATGGACCAAGACCAGGAGTAAACATGGAAAAATAAAATAAAATGGTAGACTAAAAAAAATATTCACTTGTTACAGTATCTCACTTGTTACCTGATATATCGGATATATTTGTATTTGGTTATTTGAAATTGGATAGGGAACAGGGGAAAACAAGATGAGGGGTGGGGGTGGGGGGGAGGGAAATGGGGACCAAGACATGTGAAAGGGTATCAATGTATGGGAATTAATGCACCATCTATCTGGCCAATATCATGTAACCCTTCTATTAATTACAATAAAAAATATATGAAAAAATACTCACTTAAATACTGTTTCTAATTGTAAATTACTTATAACTAGAATTCGTAGTTTTCACCATTTTTTAGAAATATGCATAATACATTGGCTACATTGCTTATATCCATGTGAGAATTTTAAGTTCTCCCCGGTAGAAATTACTGAGGAGTCAATTAATAAGGCATTAGTACATAATTAATGTGCACAATCCAAAAGTTGTGTTACTCAACAAGCTGGGGAAACAGCTTGCTGTTTTTTTCTCACTTCTATCACTTATAATATTATCAAGCTAGAGGTTGATGAAGGAAAAAAATAAACATAATTCTAATACACTTGGTGAGGGCATTAAATACCCCTGAACTTAGGTTCCTTTACACAGGGATAAGAATGTACTGATATTAACCCCTAGGGCTGGGTGACCTAGTAGGTGAAAAGACATACTTAATCAAGGAAAGAAAAATACCTAGGTCACTGATGTAAACATATGCAACACTGGAGTGGAAAGCATGTAATCTATGAAGACAATGACTTCATTGAAATCAGCACAGGCAGGGAGAAAAACTAAATCTTAGAGTTGTTAGAAGTAGAAACAGCCTCCCACTGGTGGATTACAGTTGAGTTAGATGTAAAGGAGTTTGAGATCCTCTCTATCCTTTTAGTTTACATGTTGAACATGAGACAAAAGGATGGCCTTCAATATTATGACAGAGATAGAAAGATCACGACATCTATGGCTTTCCTATGGGCCCTTCAGTTCCTTATTTCCTTCTGGTTCCACATGTTGCCAGGTCTGGAGAAGCAACACAGTTCTGTCATTAGTTTAGAACTCCAACCAGAATTTCCTATAAGTCACTTTCAGTAAAGTCTTTTAGAAGGCGCAGCATTACTATAAACATCTGTACTAAACTTCAGCCTTCAGGCTGGAAGACACTAATTTTGGTGTTACAGTTGAGGGACATAGTTGAATAGACATCCAATGATAACTTTGATGTTGTGCCAAAATCAGGAATTTAATTGCTTGGCATGAAATTCATTCTTTTAATGCTGAGAAGGTTAGAAAAGAATATTTTTGTTGTTGTTGTTGAATTCTGCCTATCACTTTTGAAAACTGGCCCTTATGATTCAGTGAATATAACCAGAAACCACTACTTTTTTATTTTAACAGAGTATTCCTAAATATAAAGGAATCATAATTTGTAATGAGAAGCCAGGGAGACTAACCAGTCTTCTCACTTGCTTTTCAAGCTTTGCTTAAATTGGCTTACAGATTTATCTACAATGCATTGCACATGGATATTTTTGTCACCACATATTTTACAACAGCTGTGAACCTGATGCTGATTTTGCTCACCAAAGACCCCTCTGCATGCAAGCGGTCACCAGGCAGCTAATGGGTTGAGGGTTGAAACGACAATAAAGTATACCCATGCAGCTGTGGACCAAATGGAGGATAATAACTAGCAGTTGGCCATTATGGGGTTAACTACTGGTGTTCTGGTAAGTGTAAAAAAATGTTGACGTTCTGCTCAAAAACACAGCCAAAATCTGAACATTTCCATTGGGTCAAAGTTAAAAAAAATAAGCAGCCTCTGTTTCTTTTTAAAGTGGTGATTATTTTTAGGATGCCAATCTAGTTGGAGAGTCTAACACATATATTACTATAATTATAATTATAATTTTTGTGATAATTATGCTATCCCATTCCAACTTACTTTCCATTGAAATAGGGGATCTTTGTAGAATCTCGGCTTCCTGGTCTCTGAGGTTTCAGTCTTCAGTGCCTGTTATAGTTTCCAGACATGTAACACTTACCCTGAAGAATTTTTACCTACGTTTGTCGAGTTAAAGAGTCATCCTTTCCATTGTTTCAAACAAATGAAATCGTATCACTGCAATGTCAGTCCAAACATGTGTAATTAACATGGAAAATATGTGTGAGCCATGTTGGTCAAGACAGATGACTTCCTTACATGACTTATAAACAGGCAAAGGCACAAAGCCAAGATATCCAGACCAAGCTGAACACCACAAAGGTTTATCTGGAAGGGCTTTCAAATTAAAAAAGAAAGACAAAAGCAGACTGCTATACTTTCCTAACAAGAAGAGCTCTCCCCACCCATTTTTTTTGTGCTATCTATAGAAAAATAAGCCTCTGTCCTGCATTTTGACATGTGTTACTTACAGGGCAGAAGCCCAAACAGATATCTCATTCTTCTGGAAATGTTCATTAAACATAATTGCACGTGTCAGAACTTCCAAATTATTCTGGATGGAAATAGGTTTCTAAACCCTTTTCAGATTTTAATAGTGACTGTGCCTAGAATTCTCTTTGAATTTCTCTGATTTGTGGTTTAATCTTTCTTAACATTAGCCATATGCCCCTTAAGGATATAAGTTTTAACTCTATTTCCTACTTATTTGTCTAAGTGTGATGAAGCTCTCTGTCTCTGATCTTTTCCTAGGCTTCTTTTACTAGCTATTATTATCAGCAAAGTAATAAACTTTTAGTTCTTGGAGACAAAGATGTAAATATGCTGCTTTGTTGGATGAAAAGCAAATTTTGAGTATACTTGAAAATGCCTACTACCTTCAACTTTATCCAGGTCATTATTTTATACCATAGTCTTATTTAGAAATTCAATATGCCACAAAGCTTCAGAAACTCCTACTGGAGACTAACCATATGTATACCTATTGAGGTGGACTTACTTAATAAATAACTCAATAGAATCTCCACGGCCAGATTCAAAGAGTCAGGCTTGATGATTGGTACATAGTTTAGTATACTTACTGATGGAAAACTAAATGTTATTTGAAAATCTTCCTCTGAGAAAAGCCACCATTTCCATTCTTGTGCTACATCTTGATATTAAGATTATGAAATATTTCTGATCATGAAATAAAGATATGTGTCTTAAGACATGTATTCATTTATAAATTTGAAATCAGGTTGGGTTATATGTGTGCATATGAGAGAAAGAGAAGTAAAGGAAAGGAGAAAACGAGAGAGAGAGAGAGAGAGAGAGAGAGAGAGAGAGAGAGAGAGAGAGAGAGAGAGAGACAGAGAGACAGAGAGACAGAGAGACAGAGAGACAGAGAGAGAGACAGAGACAGAGACAGAGACAGAGACAGAGAGACAGAGAGAGAAAGAGAGAAGGAGAGAGGAAAAACCTTAAAAAATTGCCATCATTTCCTGAAAGGGAAGTTTTGTATGTCCTGAAGGAACCTGAAGCAGGATGCTCCAAAAATAGAGTTATTCTAAAGGTCAATTTCATAGTGGATAGAGTTTTGATGGACTTTTGAACTAGGTCAAGAAAGAGAGTATCATGTTCTACCAACTATGTCTACTCGTGTGGACAGCCAAGTCAAGATGGAATCCACCAGCGCTTGCCCTTGGTAATGTGGTGAAACAATGAAAGCACAAGCAGGTCTCCAATGCTTATTATTTCTTAACATTTGCCATGTTCCTACCTTCCAGAAATTCTTCTCTAACTTCACCTTTTCCTTCAAGAAGATCTGAAAAGCTTGGCAGAATGAAGTTATATGAAAGGGATATGAACTATAAGATACTTTGCTGAATTGCCTACCTAGGACCAAAGAAGGGGCCCTTCTCTGCCAGGACCCCCATTCTCCTACACATAGGGGAAAGCCTATCTTTGGATCCTGGCTGCCATGCTTGTTATGAGAATGAGCTAGTGTTCCTAGCAACCAACTGGCCAGTCTCAAAAGCTCTCTCCCTGGCAATGTATGTACACTTACCTCACTTCTGTGTACATTGGCTTAGATGTACTAACCTTTCTGGATGAAAGTCCTAAAAGAAGGGTAGAAGAAGTCACAGATATCATGACAAAAAAGAAGTTTAAACTTACCAAAAAAGACAAATTTTACATTATATTCACCACCCAAATTGATTTTCTTTTAGTGTGTGCCCAATGACATTTATGTAAACAACTGCCAACAAACTAGCAAAGAAAAGCCACCAGAGTTATAACTGATCTTAAAAATTGACAATATTAGAGGGAAATGGGGACCAAGACATGAGAATGGGTATCAATGTTTGTGAAGTAATGCACCTTCTATCTGGTGAATATAATGTAACCTTTTGATTAATTACAATAAAAAATATATGGAAAAAACTGACAATATTGTGAGATGTATTCTTTTTTTTTTAAAGACACATTTATTCAGTGTCATGATCAGACTATTACATTTAGCAATCAAACAGCATGGGTGCAAAAAAAGAAAAAAGAAAAAAAAGTCTACATTAAAACCCTTTTGTTGGAATGCTTTGCACTTTCCACAGAACAGAAACTAAAATAACCTGTTATACAATTAGTCACAAATACCGTCCTCGAGTGTTTTTTTTTTTGCCCATACACATGAGTATTGTCTAAAACATGTCTTCTTTGTAGCAGCTAGGCCCTGCCACCACTGTGCTTGGCTGAGTTCACAAATCTGTTGTAACCTGTAGCTTCCCTGTCACTTCTCTGGCTCTCCTCTCCTGCTAAGCTTTGTTTCCTGGCAGTAATTTAAAACCTTCTGCCACTGCCATAGCAACTACTGCGGCTGGAACTGCCATAGCCACCTTGGTTTTGTGGTTTGGTGAAGTATTGGCCTCCACCATCATAGGGGCCAGAGCTTCTGTCACCAAAGTTTCCTCCCTTCATGGGTCCAAAATTTGAAGACTGATTGTTGTAATTGCCAAAATCATTGTAGCTTCCACCACCTCCAAAATTGTTACCATCATTACCAAATCCCTTGTAACCATCCCCACTGCCACCATATCCACCACCACCTCAGCTGCCACCAAATCCACCTCGACCACTGAAGTTTCCTCCACAACCAAAATTGTCATTGCCACCAAAACCACCTCCACGACTGCCACCAAAGTTTCCAGAAGCACTTCGGCCTCTTTGGCTGGGTGAAGCACTAGCCATCTCTTGCTTTCAGAAGGCTTTCCTCACTCCACAGTTGTGGCTATTCACAGTACGGTATTTCTGAATGACAATCTCGTCCACAGATCATGGTCGTCAAAGGTTACAAACGCAAAGCCTCTCTACTTTCCACTGCCTCGGTCAGTCATGATTTCAATCACTTCAGTTTTCCCATATTGTTCAAAATAATCTCGTAGGTGGTGTTCTTCAGTGTCTTTAATGCCACCGACAAAAATCTTTTTTACAGTTAAGTGGGCACCTGGTCTCTGAGCATCTTCTCTGGAGATGGCTCTTTTTGGCTCCACGACTCTTCCATCCACTTTGTGTGGTCTTGCATTCATAGCTGCATCTACTTTCTCCACAGTGGCGTAAGTTACAAACCCAAAGCCCCTGGAACGCTTGGTGTTTGGATCTCTCATTACTACACAGTCCGTGAGGGTTCCCCATTGCTCAAAATGGCTCCTCAGACTCTCATTGGTGGTTTCAAAGCTCAGCCCTCCCATGAAGAGCTTCCGCAGCTATTCTGGCCCCTTAGGAGACTCGGACGTAAGAGGAGGGTGGGAAGAGACACTTGAGGGATGCTTCCTCGGTCGCAGTCACGAAGAGAAAGGAGTAAGCAAAAAGGCGTATCTTGTGAGATGTATTCTTAACCAAAGCTAGCCCAGGAATATATTATATTAGTATGATGTATACTCATGGGATATCAGAAAACATGAATATCCTGAATATGTCCAGCCCCTTGTTAAATACTGGGAAATTGGTGGCTGTAGCAGCTGAAGCATATGATGTCAGCATTTCATCTTTTGAAGTATTGGACACTGGGTAGTGATGTCAAGAATGTCAACTTGTCAAGTTCATTTGATCCATGCACATGAAATAATAATGAGAAAAGAATAATATATTAACTCAGACAGAAAGAGATGGCAGGTGCTGAAGGTGCTACAATGTATTTCACAGAGAGGTTGTGAAACAGTATGAAGTAAGCAACTTACAATGCGTACAGTGAAAAATGATGGCTTCTTGTTAACTCTCACCTAGACTGATTCAGAGGAGTGAAGTCAGCAAACCTTAGAAGGATTATACCTTAGCAAATGAAAGAATAAATAAAGTATTTACTAGTGTACCCTTTGATAGGAAAAGTCCCTTGGGGATTATAACGTTTAAGAACTATTTTGCTCGGACATGACATTTTAAAGATAATCCTATATGTTTAGATCCATGGGAAATGTGCCCTTAAGTTGATATGTCCTTTCTTCAAAGAGCTCTATCCAGGAAGTATGGTATTGTAATCTTGCATTCATTCTGGTTCTTATAATTAATCATCTACTGGATTGGGCTTCTATTCTTCAAATATGTATGAGCACTAGTGATTCCATCTATCACTAGTATAGCAAAGATCATTTACAAATATATCATTTACAGTATCTTTAAGTCTTCTTCTTTGTTATTCAATATAGCTAAGCATGCAGTGAGAAAGTTATGCTACTGATAGTAAGGTAACCTAAAATATATAGGCATGGTCAGAATAATGTAAAATTCAGAGCACTGATTCTAAATCTTGCATGTGAGTTCCTGAATGTTTTCTATAGTGGGTCTCATTTAAAGGGAAAGAATGATATTGGTTGTAGGTGAGAAGGAGCATTTGATAGTTTGACTTCTCTTGATGCAATTTTTCTTCCATCAGTTTCTAGGAGTTTTCTCTTTGAAATTTGTTCTGTAGACCAACAGGATTGGCATTGTCTGGGTAATTGTTAGAAATACAGAAAGTAGGGCATCTCCATCTCAGATTTACTCCTTCAGAATCAACATCTTCATGAGTTCCTAAGTGATTGAGTGTCCATTAACATTTGAAAAACCCTATGGTGTTATGGCTGGCACTTTTGCATTATCTTACCTGAACTTTCTTCTAATTTACTAATATCTATCACTATATTTGTGTACATTTTTAGTCATTTTCAAATTCACGTGTAAGTTTATGTGTATGATACATCTTGATTTAAAGAAATAGAAAGAAAGAAAACTATAAATCATGACATGACCATATAAATAGTATTTGCCTTTTAAACATATTGATAAATCAACTTATCTTCAATAAAAAGTTTTTGAAAGATTTTATTAACACTGATTTTTACATCATATTTCAAATGTCATGTTTAACAAACAAATATTCAAGAAGGGCATCTCTATATGCAATCACTGGCACATAGATTTTTAGAACATAATTAAAATTAAGATGAGGGTTTGTACGTAATAAATACATATCAATCTATATAACATTTTGTCTATAGAGTATATATCCTATCATAGATTTTTATGTCTACATAGTTATGTTTCTATCTCCAAGACCATGTCCATTACCTTGGGTACCTGAATACTGAGTCATCGCTCTTGTACTGTTTGGATCTAATATCCACATATCAAGGAGACCATGTGCCTTTTGTTCGTTTGATCTTGATTTATTTCTGTCAACATGATTCACTCTAGTTTCATCTACTTCTCAGTGAATGCCATTATTTTATCTTGTCTGGTGGCTATGTAGAAATCCATTGTATAGATGCACCATATATTTTTGTATCCATTCATCATCAGTAGGGCATCTAGTTTATTTCCATTGCTTGGCTATTGTGAATAGTGCAGAGATGAACATGGTTGAGCAGGTGTCTTTATCATATCCTGGGTTATGATGCTCTGGGTGAGATCTGAAGATTGCAATTCAAAGAGATCCAGGCTATGGAAGTCTGTAAGACTCTTTTCTTTTTTAGGGGGGTGGGGAGACAATCTTGGACACTGTCATGGAGCTTTCTCAGGGCTAGCAATGTACCACTTGATCCACAGCTCCAATTCCAGCTTTTTGATATGTGCGTGTGGTACCGAGAATCAAACACAGGGTTTCCTGTATGCTAGGTGAGCACCCTACCACTAGGTCATGCTTCAGAGCCCGTGAGACTCTTTTTTTTTTTTTTTTAAATCACCATTTAACTACCAGAAAAGGAACGTAAGATGGTTTAAAGTAGTAGAGGGCTAGCCTGGACCAAAAAGAGCTCAGGGAAAGAGTCCTGGCCCTGATCTCAAGCCCCATGATGGAACAAGCAAAGGAAAAAAAATGAGAGAGAGAGAGAGAGAGAGAGAGAGAGAGAGAGAGAGAGAGAGAGAGAGAGAGAGAGAGAGATAAGGAAAGGAGGGAAGAGATGATATGGGGGGAAAGTTGACTAAGATTTTCCTAAATGTATCTACTTTTCCTCCTTTAAATAATACTTTTTAATAATACTTATCTTTCTGATGTTTTAGGTCATCGCGTTTTCAAGTTAGCATAGGTATTTTCCATATTGATTTTGACTATTATTACCAATAGTATCTCACAGCAAAGACAGACTGAGAATGTGTGTTAATGAATTCAAACACTGTAAATGATTTTACAGTGCTCAGCATTACTCATTCTCACCTCATGAATCCAGATGTGTCTATGAATTTGAAAGATCGCTGCTAGTGGATAATCTCATCTTCCATACTTACATAGTCTCTGGTTATGTGTTTCCACTGTAAATGGCTGACTGTACTTGGGACTTCAGTGCCAAAGTTTCTAGACAGGTGTAAATTATAACTATTTCTCCCTTCTTCTCAGTCTTCATTTATATTTTATGCTGTGTGACAAAATGAAACATTGAGTCATGAATGGTGCCCAGAGACATTGACTGTTTATTGCATATTTTTATTTGGAGCATTTGAGTTATTTAATTGTCTGAAATCTCTAAAGCCCAAAACACCAGGAATTTTAAAATAACAACAACAAAAAAACCCCAACTTTCATCTGTAAGAAGTCTTTCATTTTATAAAGGAACAGCAAATTAGTCCTTAATTACTAACTGAAAGGAATGGTTGCAGTCTGTCTGTAGCCAGAAAATTATGAAAAAGTATATAAAGGTCAAAGTGGAAAAATGTACATTTCCTCTTACACATAGCATAGAATAATTCATGGGACTGACATTCATGACATAATCTCACTTTTACAGGACTTTTTCATTTGGAAAGAAAGATAAATGAGGGTGAAATGCCTGCTGTAATACATAACCACTGAGGAGAACAACAGCAAAAATCCCTCTTCTTTACTTTTTCTGTTTTAACATTACAGCTCTTACAACTGCTTTTCAATCAAGACCCTCTACCTTTGTCTTCTTTCTTATTTTTGTCTTCCTAAACTAATTTCATATTTTTTCTCAAGGAGAATTCATATTTTCTTTTTACTGTCCATATGGTATAGAATACTTCTTCATTTTTACCCTAAAGGTAAAGGATATCTTAGGTTGTGAAACTTTCTAGATGTCAATTTTGTTTTTAAAAGAACTGCAAAACAGTCAATTGTGGTAAAACTAAAAAAATTTTCCTAAGTGGTTTTTACCAAAATGAATGAGCCAAAGTCTTGATGTTATGTTGAACTGAAAATTTTCACTTTTAAAAGAAGGAAGGAAATGAAAAATTATTGAGTGGCTACTATGCCAGCTATTTTCCATATAGGATTTCTTTTAACTTTCTAAACAACATTAAATGTCTAATTTGCACTTTAACAGCTGAAGTTCAAATGGCTTTTGTGCATCTTTCCCCAAACCATACTTTTAGAAAGTCTACTTGATTTAAACTGTTTTTCATACTCTATTTCACTTGATGCAAGTAAGAGCTTTGAAATTTAACAAAGGTCCTGAAAATAAGTCACTGAGTTTTGAATAGAAATAGATCATCTGCATAGCTTATCTCATCATAATATTGTCAATAAAATGATGAGAGAAATAAACAGTGATATTGGCCCTAAAGTAAAAAGCCACATTTAAAAATATATAAAAATGTTACCATTTCCTGTGTATGACATTATACTTAATGGCGAAAAGCTAAAGCTATTTCCTCTAAAATCAGGAAGGTGACAAGGATGCCCAGTCTCTCCACTCCTCTTTAACATAGTAGTAGAATTCCTAGCCAGAGCAATAAGGCAAGATGCAAGCATAAAGGAGATCCAAATAAGGACAGAGGAAGTGAAACTTTCCCTCTTTGCAGATGACATGATTGTGTATTTAAAGAACCATATAGACTCCACTCCCAAATTGCTTGAGCTGATTCAAAACTTTGGGAAGGTAGCAGGGCATAAAATTAACCCTCAAAAACGAACTGCCTTCCTATATGCCAACAATGAGAGGAATGAAGCAACTCCTTTTGCAATAGCCTCAAAGAAAATAAAGTACCTAGGAATTAACTAAGTATATAAAGGATCTTTTTGATGAAAACTTTAAAACCCTGAAAAAAGAAATTAAAGCAGAACTGAGGAAATGGACCTGTATTGGAAGAATTAACACCATGAAAATGGCAATCTTGCAAAGGGCTATCTACAAATTCAATGCAATATCCATCAATATCCCAGTGTCATTCTTTAAAGAAATAGAAGAGGCAATCCAAAATATCATATGGAATAATAAAAGACCCCATATAGCAAAAACAATTCTTAGCAGAAAGAACAGCGCAGGAAAAATTTCAATACCAAACTTTAGACTCTATTACAAAGTTATAGTAACCAAAACAGCTTGGTACTGGTATATGAACAGACCTAAGGAAAAATGGAATAGAACTGAGGACCCACAAATTAACCCACAGACCTATGGCCATCTGATCTTTGGTTAGGGAGCCAAAAAAATAGAATGAAAGAAAGATAGCCTCTTCAACAAGTGGTCCTGGCAGAACTGGTTAAGCACTTGCAGAAAAATAAAGTTAGCTCCTTCTTTGTCACTCCTCACTAGGATTAACTCCAAATGAATCAAAGACTTGGAAGCAAAAGCAGATACACTGAAAACTTTACAAGAAGGAATAGGAGATACACTAAGTCTCCTTGGCACAGGTCAAAACTTTCTTAAGGACCCAGAAACACAACAATAAAACATATCAACATCTCAAAAAATTGAATCACTCCAAAACTAATCTCCAAAGAAACAACCATCCCATTAAAAGATGGGCCTAAGACTTAAAGAGAGTCTTCTCCGAATAAGAAATAAAAATGGCCTATAGACACATGAAGAAATGCTTGACATCTTTGGCCATAAAAGAAATACAAATCAAAACAACTCTAAGATTCCACCTCACTCCAGTTAGAATGGCCAGGATCAAGAAATCTAATAACAACAGATGCTGGAGGGGATGTGGCCAGGAGGGATCACTACTACCCTGTTGGTGGGAGTCTAAACTCGTTCAATCACTATGGAAAGCAAAAGACTAAACCTAGAGCTCCCCTATGACCCAGCAATTCCACTACTTGGCATTTACCCAATCATCCAGAAACAAGGACATACTAAATCCACCAACATAACAATGTTCATTGCAGTACTATTTACCATAGCAAAGATATGGAACCAACCAAGGTGCCCCCAGTTGATGAGTGGATCAACAAGATGTGGTATTTATACACAATGCAATTCTATGCTGTTGTTAGAAAGAACGACATCTCCCCATTTGTATGGAAATGGAAAGACTTAGAAAAAATCATATTAAGTGAAGTAAGCCAGACTCAAAGGAACTTAGGCTCAATGGTTTCCCTCATTTGTCATAATTAGTATATAGCTTGGACTCTCCTAGTAGAGATTTTCAATAGAGCAAAACCTAGATACATAAGGCCATATAGAATGTCGCTAAATGAAAGGACCTCCAGGATATAGAAACAAAGGCCATATAATGAGTGATTATCATCCTTAATGTACTTTGTTATCTCTCATCTCTCTTGCTGTCCCTTGTTATCTCATATTGTTACAGTATTGTACTTTGTTATCTGATATATTGTATATATGCTTATTTGGTTATTTGAAATAGGATAGGGAAGCAGGGAAAATAAGAAGAGGGGTGGGGGTGGGGGAGGGAAATGGGGACCAAGACATGAGAAAGGGTATCAATGTTTGTGAAGTAATGCACCTTCTATTTGGTGAATATAATGTGACCCTTGTATTAATTACAATAAAATATATGAAAAAATGTTACCTTTTCCCCCAAGACTAGCTTTTATTAAATATCACCTATTACTGAAACAAAATCTAACACTTTGTGATTCCTTGTATCTCAATCTCTCTCCAATGCTGTAAGTTGATCAGAACCTAGAGATGATTATTTTTAGGCTTAAGGAATTTTCAATTCGGGAATAGGCAAGGCTGCTTTCATACATGCATACAAAGATGTGCATATATATATATATCTTCATGGAACTGGACCATATGTTATATTTTGCTGTACTAATCTCCAAATCTTTAGCCTAAAGTTTCTCTTTTCTAACAGGAAATGCTGTCCTAACTAATCAATTTGATCAACAATCCAAAAAAAGTAATCTTATCTCATTCAAATTTCCCTAGTTCTACCTTCTGATATTTCCAAAATTTGCAATGAGTATTTCTGCATAATTATAGTAGTCCTGTTTCTTTCCAACTACAATTTCCACAGGCCAAGAACTGAAGAGATGTTAAATGATTAGATATAATGCTATAATGATTAGATGTCACAATATTAACTAGGCTTGCAAATGAAAATACAAGTTTTGGCTAGTAAGAATTAAATAGGGACAAAGAAAATTAAAACAAATATCAATAAAACTTGCTATTCTCATAAATGTTAGTTTTCTAAACATATAACAAAACAAAGATTGTTTGGCACCTAAAATACTCCCTTAAAGATAGGCTTAAGGTCAGCTCTATATCCTGCATAACTTTTCCTGTTTTTCCTTGCTGCTCTACCATGGTTTCTACCCTTTCCCTACAACCTTAAATACTGTCTATGCAGATATGCATATAATGAGAGATAAGAAGTTCCCTCCTGAAAGTGGCTAAAACACTTGAACCCTACTGCTTCAGAGTCACATGCCAATTTATGCTCTGATATATTATTTTTATGTCATGTAATAGTTTATGTCATGTGATAATATTTATATCACTATTTACTTGTGATATAATCACAAAAATTCTCCTAATTTTCCTTTCCTCCCTCCCTCTTCCCTCCCCTTTTCTTCTGCTTCTTCTCTTTCTTCCTGTTTTCCTTCTCTCCCTGTTTTTCCTCATTCTCTTTCTCTTCTCTCTTACTTGTGCGCTTGCTCTCTCTGTCTCTCTCTGTCTCTGTCTCTCTGTCTCTGTCTCTTTGTCTCTGTCTCTGTCTGTCTCTCTCTCTGTCTCTGTCTGTCTGTTTGTCTGTCTGTCTGTCTGTCTTTGTCTCTGTCTCCCCGCTTTCTTGGATTATAGATCTAGACTTTTAAGTATGTACTAAAGCTCAGTAATCCTCACTGATTATATGATCCAGTGATGTTTATAACATTATGGGCCATATATAGTACTGATGATTTCAAAGCATACCTGTTCTATCTGGAATTCCTCCTCAACCATACATGAATAGGTTTATCTGCATGGCAAAATAACTTTGCTTGCAATTTTACTTGACATCTCCATCTTAAAATATGTCCAAAAGATATCCCAGCTCCCTTCTACAAGATAAGGGGAGGTAATTTATTTACTTTAGAATGGCAGCCAATATTTTAAAGTTATTGTTTACTTTTCTCTCCTATTGCATATCAGCTCTGCCAGCAAAATTTTCTGTTATTTAAAAATAGATATATTTAAAATCTGATGACCTTCATTCAGTCTTCATTAGGATTCTAGACTAAGCCACAATCTTTTCTTTCTTTGCTATGTATTGGCTTGCTAATTGTTTTTTCTGTTTATATACTCATACCTTACATTATATAGAGCGCCCATACTGGTTGGCCTTATATGAAAACACAAATGAGATACCATATACCTCTGTACAAATGCCCCTATGTCACCAACTTTAAAAACCTGAGTTCTTATACTGGCTCATAAGGCTGAATATGTATTTGGATTCATGTTATCCTGATTAACTCATCTTTGAATGTTTCTTGCTTCAGGGTTTCACATATACCACCACTGACTCCAATTCCAATTCTTTATGATCTGTTTCTCCCTCTGTGAAGGGAAACCATCTTCCAAAGAAAGACCTATATTGTTGGCATTTAATCCCCCTACTTCTTCTCTTTGTATCCCTTATTATCTTATTTTCCTGATCAGAACGATCTGCACACATCCTATTCAACCTTCTCCCAGTATCTGCCTTACTTCTCTACTTGTTTTTTTATAATTAGGGTTTTTTTTGTTGATTTTTGTTTGTTTTTTTGCAAGTAGAGGAAAATTTATTGGGGTATGCATTTAAGCTGTGATCCTCAGATTTCAGCCTCCTTAGTAACTAAGATTTCCGGTATAAGTCATCAGTACCTGGCAATATTATTTTTTTGTTGTTGTTGCTTTGTTTTTCTGGGATTTTTTTTGCTTATTTGTTGATGGTTGGTTGGTGAGGATGGGGTAGGCCCATACTGTGTACTCCATAAACATGTTTAGACTTATCAGATGCTAAAGTCACTATGTGTTCTATTAATCAGCAATACAAAAATCGAAATTATATTTAACATCAGAGTAGTGAGCTCAGATTCTTTTCCCCCCACATTTCATGAATTATGTTTTAGAGTTAACAAGAATGGAAGCAATAGCATATCAGAAACAGGTGTGCTTCATCTGTGAAGTAAAACACTAAATTTCAAAGAATGGAAAATTTTGGTTGGCTATAGCAAAAGGAACTATTGAATCAACACCAGGGACATTGAGCCAAATGGCTATATTCTTATATAGACTGTCCCACATAACTTGGAACATGCACACACAAATGCTTTAAGGGCACCTTTGATCATGTGTAATTAAGTGAAATATAAAATACAGTGTTTGGTTAATTTCTTTTTATCCCAACCACAACTGGACATTTTTTCCCAAGTATAAGATCCAGAAAATAAAGATAAGGTTGATGCCCTCCTATTTCTACATCCATAAATAATTTCATGTCCTCCTAAATAAACATTTAAAAGCAAGAAGTTTTTTTTTGCTTAGAGTGAAAGGCAAATAATTTTATGAAAGTCTCATACTTGGATAATTGTTCTGTCTTGGTTTGGAATTTTTTCATTTGTTTTTAAATGAAATTTCATTTCAGATTTAAAATAGAAAATGAAATTCCTGGAAGACTAAAGAATAATGGTACAGAGCAATCAATCTTGGAGTTTGTATCTCTTACTGTGCATTTGTTTCCTTATGGTCAGATATTGTACCACAAACATAATTCCCCTGTGACCAGGATGTTTATTTATACTTGGAGTAGCCAAGTGCTGCCAGCACAATGACTGTCTTTCCACCTTGCTCAGGAATAATGATATAGTTGAAACCATATTGATATTTGAAAGTATCAATTGGTTCTGATGCAAATGAAAACTATTAGTAACTCTCAGAAGCTACTGACACATCCAAACCCAGGGATAGAAATCCTGTTCTTCATTTCTCAGAGCATTATTCCACAAACAGATCTACATATATTTTGGAGCTACCCAAAGAAATCTCAGTACCTCTGGTGGGAGCACACAGATTTAGTGAAAAATAAAAATGTCTTATCCATGAATATGCGTTCAGTAGATTGACAAAAACATCCTTGCAATTTGAATGTATTCTCCTTTTTCTATTCATTCAGCCAAGTCTGCCTTTCATCCAGGTAGACCCCCTAATGCATAGGTGAAAAAAAAGCTCCAGTTCGCCTGTGGCCATGATAAATGATTTGGGCACAGTCCAAGTGCTAAGAGAGGGATTTAGTCCTGTCTCCTTGATTCTAACCTCGCTTATTTATGAGAAAGTTGTGAGAAGATTTGTAGAGAAAGTGAAAAGAATATTTCCTAATGTGGTTTTCTTTCATATAGAAATAATTACGGTTTTCACTGTGTCAGTGTTGAGGGTAAGGCAGAATAAAGAAGTCTGTTGTGGCCTATGTAGTGTAAATACCCAAATAAAATTAAAAACAAAACAAAACCCAACAAAAGCAAAAAGCCCAGAAGAGAGAAAAATGAAATTTCTGTCATTTGATCAGTTGTTTACAGCTTCTTATTTCATCATTCCTATTTTACACAAAGTGCATTTCCTTATACCAAACATAGCAAAAAAAAAGTCAGAATAAACTAATCAGATATAACCAATGACTCCTTTTATTCTTTTATTTTGACTTTTTTGGTGAGTACTATAAAACTGTATCTGAATTCTTTGTTTCCCATCTTTTAAAATGAAGATTACTAAACATTCAGGTTTACATAAACCTTTACATAATGAACATTTATACACTAGGTATCCAGTTTCTATTGTCTTTCTGGATTGGCCTCATTCATCCATCAATCAAGTGATGCTATTTTTCTATAATTAATCACATGTCATCTAGCATTTACAGTTTACTGACTTTCTGTTGAGGTAAATTTCATGTGAAATGAAATGTATCCATTCTGTGTATCATTTGATGATTATAAGTACATACACTTACCTACCTGTTAAGCTCTTGCACAGCATTGAATTACTATGCAATTTTTGTATAATCTGATTTGTAACCTGTCTACCAAGTAGAAGCAAGATTTCAGTTTTTTGGCATCGATAAGTTTTTCATTTGAATGTCAATGCTGTCCAAAGAACTTTGAAATTATTAAACTTATTCATGGACTTATTTCAACTCCTTTAATTGGGTATATATTTTCTATATAATGTGTTCCTTTTTGTTGTGAGTAAATCTCTTTCCTCAAGAGCATAACACAGTTGTTTATCCACTCTTCTATTGATAAAATTTTGGTGTAGTTGTCTATTTAACCACTTAGTGTTGAAACAGATATGAACACTCTTGTTTAAGGCTTCTTTTAGGGAAGGCGCATTTGTGCATTTCTCTTAGAGAAATATTGACCCTCTGGATCTCCAGATAGTGGCTTAGTTTCATAAAAGGACTAACTGTCAGACATTTTTCCATCTAGTTTGCAATGGTTTACATTCTCAACAATAACATACCAATACTCTAGTACCTCTACAAGTTGGTCAACATTTGATATTTTCTGTCTTTTGACTCTTAGATTTTTCTGATTTTTAATAGTATCTTGTTGTGATTGAAATGTTCACTTTCCTGATGATTAATGACACTGAAAACTTCTGGCCACTTGAATATTTTCAACCAGGCAGTTGTAAACTATTTAGTATTGTTTTGCTCAATATTAAAAATTGGATAGCTTTTTTTCTCAGTCTGATTCTGAAAACTGACAAGTATTTAATCCAAGTAAAATCATTGTTTTATTTAATTCCTTCTGTAAAAAACTGTGTAGTAATATAAAACCATCCAAAGTATACTGGTGATTACAGATTAAGCTGACTAAATGATATTAGGTGTGGCTTGCAGTTGTAAAAAAAAGAAAAAAATACTCATGATTTTTTTGTTCTTACTCTAGGGCTAGTAGTGTAGGAATGTAGAGTTGAGCTCTCTTGAGCAGGATAAACAGAATAAATTAGTCCAAGACTTAGCAGACTAGTTCTCATTTTCATGAGAACATTAAGCTGATTGCCTAATATGCTAATTATTTTCTGAATCCTTCCTTATAACCTGCCACATCCCCCCTATCCCCTCACCCGCCATAAGTCAACATTTGCTTTTAAAAGTCAACTGCCCATCTTATTCATCACATCCCAGATTCTTTAACATGGATTGTATAACATCCATGGCCAACTGCTGAACACAACAATGCAGTCTCAACTTGAGAAGGAGCAGAAAGGTTATAAATGCATTCCCCTTATTACCATAAAGTTGGAAAATTATGACCACATGCAAAATCTGAACCAGAAGGGCAGAACAGTCCCTTTGTCTTTTTGTTCCTCACCCATCGTGCTGATCTCAGCTCCTTTACTGGCCAGAGGGTGACAGAAGCAATACATCAGGCACTTACTGTAAAATATTATCTAGAGGCAAAAAACAGACCTGTAGGACAGATAGAATTCTACACTGTGCCATGGGATTTGTGAAAAAAATTTCAATAACCAAATAAAAATATCTGTGACTACATTTATGTGAAGCAATGGTGCCATTCTTTGGCTGGTTTAGGTAATCGCAGGTGCACATTCTTTGTCATAGTAGAGATATATCCTAGCAGACATTTGGGAATCTGTTTTAAATTTAAAGTGGAAGTTTCAAGACAGATTTGGCAATTCTTTGCAAATTTTATTTCTCATAGTAAATTAGACTTTGTGGAAAACACTTAAATATAGATTATAGTTGAAAATACTGCATTGCATGTATCTGTGAGAAATATACAGTTTTAGTTTTGACATATTTTCTGGTGCCTCTCTATAGTTATTCAAACCATGTGAAGATAAATATTTAAATAAAAGTTGGGAGTTTGCCCTAGTGGTAGAGTGCTTGCCTAGCATCCACAAAGACCCCGATTCAATTCCTCAGTACCACATACATAGAAAAAAAATATTAATACATAAATAAAACCATATATAAGTAATTTGCATCAATAAGATTGTCAGTGTGCACAAAAAGGCACTGAGATTCAGAGAAACAAACTCAACCCTGGATAAATTATATCATGACAGGATGATTATGATTTTATTTTAAAATATGCAAATTGATTAACTGAGGAAGATGATTAGCAATTTGACTTTTAAAGAAGAACATTTTAAAATGTTTTGATCAAAATTGAGAAATGGTATTTTTCTTCCTTATCACTTCAATTAATATGCCTACCTCCACATTTCAAAACTTCTACTATCACATGAGGCAGGAAATGAACTTAAATTGTCTGGATTTATTTATTCATTTACTGATATAGGGCAAGAAGGAAAAAAATAATGTGATTTCTTTCATATTCCTTCCAAAGAGAATAATGAACATCCAAAATATTTGCAAATTAAAATTCAACACTCCTAACCAGAACCCAATCTAAATTTTTACTTTCCCTTTGCCTTCATTTACTTGTCCCTTTTTCTCCAGGTAATTGAACATGCTTTTATCATCTAAAGCATCACTCCTGTTGGAGTACAACTGGATCTATCATGGCACTGAATCTGCTATGTATGTACTGAGACAGCTGCAGGCCATCAAATTCCTATACTTTCCTCTAGTAACCTGGACAGGATGACTATCTTTATCAGAAAGGCAAAAAATGAGCTAAATGACTGCTTTTAGGTTATTCCTAAGAGCTCTGTTTCACAATATAGTAGCTAGTGTATGCATATTACATAATTGCTGATATTTGTACATAAAGCTACTGAACTTGATAGGGGGTTTGTATTGAAATGTACTGTAGATTAAGACTGAAAACTATGTGAAAAAGAATATAACAAAATTCCTTGATAATTTAAATCTCAATACCAGCATACATCGCACACACCTACACAGACAGATTATCAAGCTTTCAATGCTTTCTTAAAAAAAAAAAGACACTAGGGGCTGGGAGTTTGGCCTAGTGGCAGAGTGCTTGTCTAGCATGCATAAAGACTCGGGTTCGATTCTTCGGTACCACATACATAGAAAAAAGCTAGAAGTGGTGCTAAGACTCAAGTGGTAGATCACTAGCCTTGAGAAAACCCAAGGACAGTGCTCAGGCCCTGAGCCCAAGCCCAGGACTGGCCAGAGTTGTTTGGACACATGTTTTAAACATATAAATTATGTGTTCTGAAGGACAAATCCACCTTAGTGACATTCTGTGAAGTAGAATTTCCCAAATGCTCTCAGTGGTAAGTGCAAATTTATAGTCCTAGAGAGTCTAGATAGGGCCTGAGGTGACTGACAGACATCCTGGTTTAGTACTCTCTAGTAATTGTCATTGTTTGGGAGGTCCACAGATGTATTCTTCAAACACTGAGATCTGATGTGAAGTCCTGTAAGTTCTGCCAGCAACTAATAATCTGAATGCCTTTTTATGTGGTTAAGCATTCTACATATGGATACTTATGCAGAACTAGCACAAAGTTTGAATCATAGTTGGAATTATTTTGTATAAAAATGTTGAGTTGAATTAAAAATCATTTTTTTCTTATGCATGAATGCAGGCAATTTGTCAATGAAAGATCAGGATGACGTCTCAAGCTTCCCACCTAGCAGAAATATGCAAAAGTCAATTCAAACCTCTCACTGGAAATTTTAAAAGATATTATTTGGAAATAGAATATAAATTCAACAATGAATATTAAATTACTACTTTAATTTAATTTAAACTGGTGGTGTATGACTGTGATCCTAGCTGCTCAGGAAGCCAAGATCCGAAGATAGTGATTTGAAGCCAAATCAGGGAGGAAAGCCAGAAATGGAATTCAGCAATTAATATGTTCCTCTTCCTCCTCTTCTTCCCCTTCCTCCCTCCCCACCTTCTTCTGTTTCTGCATGTTTTTCTGGTGCTGCCTCTGCTTCTGCTATTTTATTTATTTATTTAGTGTGTGTGTGTGTGTGTGTGTGTGTGTGTGTGTGTGTGTGTGTGTGCGCCAGTGCTGAGGCTTGAACTCTGGGCCACAGTGCAGTTACTTAAGTTTTTTTTTTTTTTGCTCCAGATAGATACTCTACCCTAGCTGCACTTCTGGCTCTTAAATGGCTAATTAAAACTAAGTGTATCATGGACTTGCCTACCTGGGCTAACTTCAAGCCAAGATCTTCAGATTCTAGCCTCTGAGTAGGTAGGATGGTAGGCTTGAGCTACTGGCAAGACAAAATCTGTTTTTGTCAGCACTTCTGCCAAATCTTTGTAATAAAATGTCTCACAAAGTGTTTTCTTTTTTTTTCTTTTCCTTTAACTGTAATAAATGTCTATGCAATTAGTTCTCTTGCAAAGAAGCAAGAGGAAATCTTTTATAAACTTCATATTTTATAGACATTTCACATTTTCATCTTTTTTGCATTTCACAATTTAAAGAGCTTTTTATTGAAAATTATTCGCCTTTTAGGAACGTATTACTTATCTCAGGAGGAATAAATATTTGATGGTGATTTTTCAAGTGCTCATGACTCTCATATTTCTGAGTTAGAAAATAAAAGATCTAGCAGTTTAGTATCTTGTATTCAAGAGCTGAAGAACTTGCTTAAGGCATAACAACTCACAACAACTCACAACTCTGTAATTGAATGGATCATGTAAGATTTCACTCTTTCCTTTAAATTAGTTGTATGTGGTTCACCAATATTCCTTTTAAATATTGTTTAAAAAACTTTGATCTCTAAATCACACATTCTATTACTCATTTCACCAAAAGCAACACTAGATATGTATTAACATTTTGTTCACCACCATTATATTTGTACAAACATTTGAGTATTTGTATCAAAATTCCACTGGCCGAGTTTTGCTTTTGATCTGTGAGCTATTAGAAGTCCTGTTACTACAGATGAAAGGAGTTAGAAAGTTCTATATCATAATGCAGTGTGATCAGTAATTCACAGAGCAGGTAATTTGCAATGACTTGCCAAGCCTTTGATTGCACTGGGTTTATGGCTATTAGCAGTTTCCCCTTTCAAATTTGTATGGTTCCATACTTCCTTTTTGACCTTTTTTTCATCATTTATGGTCCAATTTGGTAGTAAAAAAACATAACTGCTTGCTTAGTGCATGGCTGTCATTCAAACCCCAGTGACTTACTGAGCACTTTGACATTTGTGATGATGAAGAAAACATTAAGCAGGTGTACAGAACACTAACCAGGTTCCTGGAACAATACTTTATGGGATTCACAGTATCCCTCTGGGCTATAAACTGATTCAGATGTGATTTTCTCTATCAAGTTAATCTCAATGTTCAAATTTCCATTTGAAGGAGGAGGTACAGTTGTCTCTGAAATTGAAATTAAATCAATTGCCCAACAATTGTGTTAGTGTAGGACCTCATAGGAATGATTGGAAAGGCGGTGATTGCTTGTCATTAAAATAATATGAAAGTTGGGCTCACATGTCCACTTTGAAGTCATGCAATTAGGAGTATGACTTGATACTGGACTCTATAAAATTTAAGCCCTATACAATGCTATTAGCAATGAAAACTTGTGGCTAAATGATTCAGCTCCTTCTCTGTCTGAATTGTATGTATACCAGGTGGAAAAGAATATCATTTCATGGAGGTTTTTTCTTTGCACATTAAAATTGGTCATCTGTTGTACAGGTGTGCAGCACATCTTGGTGTGAGTTAGTCTGCCCTTGTGTGCAGTTTGTCAGGGAGATGTGGAAGCTTGCAAAATGCAACATAGTCCAGGTCCCCAATTAGTGTGTTAGGGGAAGCATTCAAAGTCAGTACCATGAGCAAAGGGAACAACTGGTCAGTGGTTTTCCAGTTGCTATAAGGGTCCCCCCTTTAGAGCCCAAATCTCTTGTTTATTTTATAGTGACAAAGTATCACAAGAATACAAATACACACACATTTTGGGGAAGAAAATAAATATTATTGAGAGTCATTTGTTACCTGTCATTATTGTAGTGTAAAAAAAGCAAAATATCTGGGTTAATATTATGGAATAGGAAAACATTGTATTTTGAGCTTCCATATTTTTAACACAAGTAGGCATTCATTTAATAAATTCAAAATTTAAACTATGATAGGTTGCGATGGATTTATGTTTGTGAATAGTGGATTCTTATTGGTAAAGGATGTAAAAGTTGCACCATTTGTATACAATAGAGAAATAAACACTTTGTTGTCAGGAGAGCCCCTGAAAGGGTAAATATGAATAAAGAGGGAATATAAGCAAAGAGGAAATATGTAACTTCAGATGCTTGCACTTAAATGATTGAGATGGAGAATCAATTCAATGGAAGATTGAAAGAGTTATGAGCAATCCATTCACGAATAGTGATACAACAACTTCACATAGTGAAGACATATATAGCTCTGTTTTACAGAAAATTGTACATATCCTTCACAGTCACACTTGGACCCATGGAAGATGCCAGACTAATTGCACCTCTGAATAGATATAATGCATACATAGCCATAATATTTCTTCCTTGCTTAGTAAATCACACTTTTAATAGCATAATTTGTCCTTACTACCTCGTTATTTAATTGTCATATTTTCATCATTTTCCCCACATTCCCATTTCACATTCAATATACTGACCATGAGTACTTACTTACCATACACTTTTCTCTCTGCCAAATGTGTTAGGCAGAGAGCAGTGACATAAATGAGCCTAAAACAGGAAGTTCAATTTAAAAACAAGGCAATGGTGATGCTTTATGAGTTTTACAGAGATGGCAAGAAATTTTATATCTGCTTTGTCCCTCAGGCTGGTTGTAATTTCAGTGTAGAGTGGAACTGTTTCTGAGAAATTATTGATCTTGACTTTTACCAGGCCTGCAGTAAAGCAAAGGTAACAAATAATGTCATGCTTGAAGTTGGTGAAAAAATATTTGCAGTCATGGTTGTAAGTTAGGACCAAACTTGGAAGCACTGACCCAAACCCAATAGCATCCTGACTTTTTTCTTTGCCAGTCTCTCATAATATTTTTCAGTTGTTTAGTTTCAATGATGAGATTTTAAAGTTACTTAATTAGTTCTTCCTACTCATCTGTCTTGATATTTTAACAAGTCTTACCTAAAAACACATGCATGTTCTGTGTATGTGTGTTGACCCTTATTTATTTCAACCCTTTCTTCTACCTTTACTGTTCAAAGATTTTGCCTGGTTCTTAGGTTTAGGTTATTTAGAAAGATGAATGAATTGATGAGGTCCAGCTTTACAGGTAAAAAATATGATCATTTCATTTTAAAAAGTGTTAATATAAATCGAACAAAGAAAATGAGTAGAAACTGTTTATATTTAAAACATGACTTGATTTCTTCTCTTTAAAAGTTTGTTCAATTTTGGATCTATTAATATATTTGCATCATAATGAAAGATCTGAATGAATTCTTTCTCAAAGTGGAAATACCAAGGAAAATCGTTTCAGTTTATGAAATTACACTTAGCAAGTTTATTTGTTCTCTCTCAGCTTGAAACCCACAAGTTTTTATTAAGGCTATGGCTCATATTTCAAATAGCAAGAAATCTTAAGGTCTTTCCCTTTTCTTCCTCCTCAAACTAAATCTACAAAGCACCTGGATTTAGAAGAATAACGCCGATATATTGGCCATTAACTTGGAAAACAAGCAAACACTTCTATAATAAAATAAATAGCATGTACTGTAATCAATGAGGAGGCAGCATCCAACACTGTTTATTGATTCATAAGGTTAAGATTAAAGTGGCATTCTTGCTTGTGTTTATCAACAGATTTTTTTTAAAGTAGTAAGTGAACCTGGAATCCCGCAAACCAATCAATAAACTTTAAAAGCTTTAGTGAATCTAACCCATAACAGGTCCTTGTTTGGAGAACACGCTCAAGAAACACATGTGCCTTTAAGAGGTCTTGAAAGACTTTACACCCATGGACCATTACCATTCCCAAACACCCTGCAGCATTACCAGCCCAACATATGCTGACTGTATATCACCATGACCCTCTCACTAAAGCTCTTTTGACTGGAGTGCTTTTAATACCCACTTTCTCAGCTGAGCTCAGGAGTGATTTGTTTTACATGCCACATTAATCCTTTCCACATTTTCTGGATGAGGCAACCACAATTCCACTTGTGAGGTGTTTCTAAAACACAGTTATAGGAATAAAGCAGCAGGGTCCCAGGCTTGACAACTTCCCTCTAGGCAGCTGACAAAGTGGGCTATCTTGCCTTGGGTTAACTCTTCAAACAAGTAACTGGGCCCAGCCACTGGGGTGGGCAACCTTTTCAAGCCAGTAGGAGGCCCCATTTATTGATGGCAATTTACTCTCAATTAAAACACTGTAGGAATCTTTGTATATGCAGTCCCTTATCGATACTCACATAGATTAGTAATATAAAAGCCCAGAAGACATGGAAAAAGGCCAGAGAATGAATATTATATATAAAAATACACCTTAGTGAAACCAAAGAAAGTTCATACATTGTTCCTTTATAATTGTAGGAAACACATTTTATTATTTTTCTATATAAATGGACAATTCATGTTCAAAGTAGAGCTTTTTATTATGTGGCAATTTTACAGTTTTAACTTTAAAGGCAGCTTCCCCACCCCTAAGATGTATTTCCAAGAATGATGAACTTCTGTTGCATGCATTTATGAACTTTTCTACTTTTTAAATATTCATTGACTAAGTAATGTAGATTTTTCAGAGTTTGAAGTTGTCAAGGAGGGTAGCTGATTGAACAAAACCTTTTTTAAAAACTTATTTTAAAAACTTTTTTTCCATGTCAGCACTGAACAGATTTGATTAACTTGTTAGTATTAGATGTCCAATTTTATGTTAGAAATCTAACCATACAAGCAATTTGAAGCCCCAAATTATACCTTTATCCAATCTTAATTTATTGTTCTTCCCTCATGAATTTTATTTGCAGCTCCAATGGTCTGAAGACAGCAATAAATCACAAGGAGGTGAGTTTTACATAGTTTGGAAGAAGTTCCTTATTTTTGTCTTAAATTAATCCAATCCGTTTCTCTAGTGTCATCATTGTGTGGCTAAAAGTCTGTCTCCAAGCAAGAGATTGAGTCAAAGAAACGTTTTTCTTCCATGGTACAGGATATCAATTCCACATGCTCCGGTGATAAATCCTCTACATAAATTATGTGGGAGCTGACGTCATGTTTATAATGCATTTGGAGATTTGTGAATGAAAACTGATTCTTCTCTTTTTATCTGTTCTCTTAGGTTGTGTTCCTAAAATAATCAGCAATATTACTCCAGTTGTCTCTTTCACACAGTATCTTGGAGTCTTGAGCTTCAATCCTGCTGTTGAAATTACAGTTCCTAAACTGTGCCTAGAAAACCATAGTATTAATTGATTATCTGTGGATTGACTATTCGATTCAAATACATACCATCACAGCCTTAAAAAAGAGTTTAGTTACAACAATAAAAGAGAATATATATATATATATGTATTGGAATACCTACAAAATAGTTGATCATTTCACTTACCATGTCTGGTGTCATTTGAAATCAAACTAATCAATTGAAGATAAAAGTTATGGATCATAATCCATCTTGCTTTGCATACATCACACATCCCAGGAACGCCTTAAAAATTTTATGTACACTCAAATATTGTAATTTCAATTATGATTAAGCAGATCATTTTCCTGACTGAAACCATTAACATGCATTTTAAATACATTGCATTATTTTAAAATTGCATAAATGTCTTGAATCTTAAAATTAGGATTTAAATTGGTTAGTCAACAGTTAACAGGTAATTGTAAATTGATTCACTCTGTGTTTTATGATTTGTTTATAAAGATTATTTTTAATTTTTAGAGTTCTTTTCTCAGTAGCTATAGTCATCTTAAGTGAGAATGTTATAACAAGAAAAATAAATTCTAACCCGAATGCAAACTTTACTGCTTTAAACTTCATTTTAAATATTCTCTCTTCAGTATTTTTAAAGAAAAAAATTCTAGATTACTCATTATTTTCTCCTCCAAACTTATGCTTCTTTAACAAGCTCTAGAATTCCTTGGCCAGCTAGAATTATAAAAACACTTTTTTTTTTGCTCTGCTTGGACAGTTTGCTAAGCTAAGTTTGGGCTCATGTTTAGTTTTAGCCACTCAAATTGTCCATTTCTCTCTTGCCATTGGGCATTTTTTCAATCTTAACAAAACCAAGTCCATATTATAGGTTTGCTGGCCAACATTCCAGGTAAATGAACAGTTTTAAAGAAAAATGGTGCTATTTTTCAAAAGCCTGACATTAAAAAAAATACAAGTCCAGAACTGAAGCTTTCAATAATTTTTCCATGCCTAGATGCTACAAGAAGCAAATAGTTACACAAATGAATACATCTGGGATTGTTTTCCAGCTGTTATTCCCCACCAGGGAAACTATTCAGAAATAAGGCTCAGTCTGTGCTGGAACTACAAAGAGGCTGGCCATCTTGATGCCTTTCCAGATGGGTTAATGATTTTCCTCATATTGTGTGGTGGCTTTATATTGCCCTGTTGTGTATGCCTTCCCATTCACTACTGGTAACCATTTATATTGGGTGCATTCCAATTTTCAAATCTGTTTTGTGGCATTTATAGCTTGTGGCTAATGAGGCCATTCAATATTTTTTAATGTGAATATTAAAAATATATTTGACTAGGGCAATCTAGATGAAATGATGCAAATTTAAAAACAAAATACTTAGGAATGAACAGAGTAACCTTGGTTTTAAACTGTTCGGTGAGGGTGATTGTGGTTGTGATGTGGCATTTGGGTTCCAGAGTCTAGGAGATATGGTGTGAGGCGTGTGTGTGTGTGTGTGTGTGTGTGTGTGTGTGTGTGTGTGTGTGTGTATGTGCGTGTGGTTATACTATATATGGATCTAGACATACACAGGAAATGTATTACATGTGTATATAAATATACATGCATTCATATATGTAAGTTTGTTTCATATATATGTTACATACATATATGTGCATGTAATATGTCTATAACTGAAAAAGAAATATGGTTATTTTGATTATAGCCACAGTGTGAAGGAATAATCTTCAAAAGACATACTTTTGGCTTTTAATATCATTGTCAACAATCTCTCCTTTTGTTATGTGATACTATAAAAACAAAGCTTTCCACAAGATAATTTAAGTATTTGTTAAAAAATCAATCAAATGAAAAGTAAGGTAAAAATTTGGTTAATGATGATGGATTACCATTAGGACATTTGCCAAATTTTCTTTTATATTTTTCTTTATTAAAATTGTGGTTTTTAGGACATTTTTCTCTCTTTGTAATTGCTGTCCATTTGGCTATTGTATTTTTGTCTTACATACTTATTAAGGGCTTTTCTCATATTTTTATGTTCTAAAATTAATATTTTCTTTTATGAATTATATGACATTTTAAAGTCTTCCTTACTTCCTAGATGAAAGATTAGCCTTTTAAATGTCTCACACTTTGAAGTTCATTTGGGATTAATTCTGATAGAAGGATTTATTTTCCAAATTTATTAATTTTTCCAAATGCAAGAAAGCTCATCCAAACCCACTTGGTAAATTTTATAAACTACTAAGAAAAGTAAATCTTTATGTCTATTAATTTCCCTTGTATACCTGTGACTATGTTCAGCTCTGTTATTTTGTGCTATTGCAATTTTTGTTTCTGAATCATTGTTGAGTTTTTTAAAATTATTTCAACTGTCAAGTAAAAATGTATGTAGGATTAGATTATACTTTTGCTTATATTTCAAGTATTTTACTTAGTTTTACTCATGGTTAAAAAAATTGAAGAAAATGTATGATTTGTTGGTAATCCATTGTTTTTAAAATATATTATACTATCTGGAAATTTAGTATATGAATATATATTCAAGATCTCTTCCTGTCTCATTAGAATTTTATAGTCTTTTCAGATTTGTATTAACTATTTCTTCGAAGTTTATTTACATTTGTATTTTGACTGATTTTATAAATGGAAAGTCTTTATATATGTGACTACTGTAGGTAGAGAAAATAGTTTATTTTAGTAGTATATATTTAACCAAAATTTAGTATGCCTTATAATAATTATGTTACCTCTCTGAAAGAATTATCATATTATTTTATAAAATGGTTTTATAACTTTATTATTATTTTCATTCTAGTGCTCGTAGAGTGGCTTAAACTCAGCATTTCATGCTCACTCAGTTTGCTTTGTCACACATATCTGGTATTCCACTATTGAGCATCTAATCTGGCATTTTTCTGGTTAACTAGAGAGCTTCATAAATTATAATGCTATGACGGGCTTCAACTGCCTATCCTCCAGATCTCAACTTCCCAAGTAGCTAGAATTACAGGTATGAGCCAATCATCTTTGTAATTTTGTTGTTATATTTATAGATTTACATAAACACTTTAGCACACACATATATATATTTATATTTGATTCAGTAATGGATGTTGGATTTCTATAACATATCATTTGCTTATATTGAAATGAATATTTTATTTTTAATATTCAATATTAATAATGAAAATTTAATTAATAAATTTATTGATATCAAATATATTAATTCTCCCCGGAGCAAGCTTTTCATATATTTCAAAATATTTTTGGATTTACATGAATTATTATTTTCCTATAGAAAATTATATTAAGACAAAATATATTTGTTATGTGCTTTTTAACTTACTAGGATATGTTATCTTCTAATACATTTTAGATGGTATAACCTAATTTATGGTGGAATATAATTTTATTTCATGTGCTATTTTGAAATCATAACACAAGCATTATAAAGTGCCTTGTAAAATTTCATAAACAAATTTTATAATGTATCATGCTTTTTATGTTCTATAATGGAAATATCATGATAAAAATTACCAAGATCCAAAATATCATAAGGGAATACTTTTCAAACCTTTTTTATTTTTTTGTGGGTCATGGGGTTTGAACTCTGGGCTGGGCACTGTCTCTGAGCTCTTCAGCTCAAAGCTACCACCCTATCCTTGAGCCACAACCCCACCTCCCATTTCCTAATGTTTAATTGGAGATAAGAGTCTCACGGTTTTTTAGTGCCCAAGCTAGCTGGCTTTGAGCTTCGATCCTCAGACTCAGCCTCTTGAGTAGCTAGGATTGCAGGCTTGAGCCACCATAACTGACAGTTTTCAAATCTTCATGCCAACAAATTTGCGATTTCTAACTAATATTGATATACCCAAACTAAACCAACTAAATAGACACAATTCAAGTAATGAAAGAAGTGGCAATAAGAGACCTCCCATCCAAGAAAAGCTCAGTACCTGATGAATTCACAGCAAAATTTTATAAGGTCTTTAAAATGGATCTTACACCAAATCTCCTCAAACTCTTTAATAAAATTCAATGTGAAAGTTCTCTCCAAAACTCATTCTATAAGGCCTGCATGATCCCAAAAATCAGATATGGACTCATCAAAAAAAGAGAACTGGAGACCCATTTCTTTGATGAACATTGATGCAAAACTTCTCAACCAAATACTGGCCAATACTTCAACAATTCATCAAAAAAATTATACACTATGATCAAACAGGATTCATCACAGAAATGCAAAACTGATTCAATTTATGCATGTAAATTAATATAATTCATCATAATAACAGAGGCAAGGACAAGAACCACATGATCATCTCTGTAGCTGCAGAAAAAAAAAAGCATTTGATACACTCCAACACTCCTTTATAATAAAAGCTCTGGAGAAACTAGGAATCCATGGAACATTCCTCAGTATAATAAAGACTGTGAATGACAAACCTACAGAAACATTATACTTAATGGTGAAAAGTTAAAACCATTTCCTCTAAAATCAGGAAGGTGACAAGGATGTCCACCCCTCTTCAATATAGTATTAGAATTCCTAGCCGGAGAAATAAGGCAAGAAGCAAACATAAAGGGGATCCAAATAGGAAAAATGAAGTTAAACTTTCCTTCTTTGCAGATGACACGATTCTGTAGTTAAGGAGCCCTATTAACTCAAGTCCCAAGTTACTTGATTCAAAACTCTGGCAAAGCAGTGGAATATAAAATTAACCCTTGAAATCAATGGGTATTTATCCTCCAGTGGCAGAATTGTAGAAGAGTCAAGCTATGTATTATTCCAGCTAACATATCTAGACAGAATGTCTCGAGGAATGTGAATGGAGAGGCAAGGAGCTAAAGAGCAAATGCGATGTCTTTGAGTTTGGGAGGTACCTAGAAAAAGTATTCACTCATTCTCTGGAATTGACTGGAAATAAGGCTGTGACCTCTTAGCTTTTCAATTTCATAGCTTTTCAGGTTTAGCATATTATACTCTATGAAGTAGTCTAATATGTGGCAGTACCCATGCCTTGTCTCAAAATGTAAGTCCTATGGTAAAATTCATGAAGCTTCACAAAAAAATAAAATATATAAGGCTATTTTGTCATTTCTGTTGAAGTGTTGCTGTTTATTCTTGTAGGAACAAAAGAAATTTATGCATTTGGGGGTGGCATAAGTATTCTGGCCCTGTGTAGATCTTAGGTGTCATGCTATTTTGATAGTTCTTGAAATAATGGGTGAAGAAGACCAGGGAGGAAACTGGAAATAGAGAAGAAAAAAGGGTCAGTGAATAAAAACTAAGAAAAATTAACATTTAATAAAGAAAATCTATAGAGGTCATCCATAAATGTAAGTGGGATATAAAGAGGGATTAGTACATCAGAATAAACATTATAAGAGTGCTAGCCATCAAAATGTAAACATATTGGAGGAAAGTAAAACAAGGGATTGTAGTTCGTTTTGTCTATGGAGCTTCTTTAGAGTGAGAGGGTGGGGAATGTTTCAGGAGATTTGCCATGGGAACTGAATATCCTAAAAGAAAAGGGAGGGAGAGTGAGGCTCAGGCTCTAAATAATCTTGTGTCACGATCCAGACTCCTGTTATGCTCTGTAGAAGTTAATGCAATTCTTTTCATAAACTAATTCTAAATTAAAGTATTCAACTCAAAATCTAGAAAGCAAGCCTAACAATTTATTATATTAAAATGATTGATACATATTTTATGTATAATCGTTCAAGACATATTACTGTAATAAGACATTATATATTATATGTAATATGTATACACACATTTATATATCTCACATTCACTTACACGCACCAAGCAATGATTTCCGTTAGTGCTAAAATTGTAAAACTTAACAGAACAAATTGTCAAATCAAGAGGGAAAATGCTTTGTATCCAAGTTCATATAACCCTAGCCCAAAGAAAAGTCTGAAGGGATTTAGTTATTTTTGGTTAAATGGAAGAAAAATGTTCATGAGAAGAAACTATATAGTAAACATAAATCTAGTGGATTTTTAGAAGAAATAGCCACCATCTTTAACACTTAGGAATGATGTTAAATCTGGTTTCTGGGTATTAGAAGAGGCTGTCATTTTTAGTGTGGCTCAAAGTAGAGAAGTAAGTACTCAACAGAATATTTAGGAAGTGAGATAAGCAATCCTGAACTTTTAGTCATATGGTAGGAGAAGAACTTATTATGTAGACCACATGGCATTATATGACTAAGGGTCTGTGGTAAATATATATACACAAATCTCCAGAGTTATGCGGCAAAGCTGTATCTTTTTTTGTCCACAAATGGCTACAGATACACTGAGTTCAAGCCTCAGATGTGCAGCCGGTATCATGACATTAATTCATAAAACAGCTGGAAATGACTATTACAAATCTCCTTTTCCAGGTTGCTTAATATAGTCAGGTTGACTGAGAGGCAAAATATGAATTTGTACACCCATAATCTATGCCTCCATGTCAGCTGTACTATCTGAGTCTTACACTCATTTAGATAAACTTGAAGGATTTTTGGAGGAAATCTTATAACCAACTTGTGGAACAGGGTATTCCTGACTAATGGTTTTTAGCTAATGATTGCTCAGTTGTGTTGATGTTAGCTGAAAGGCTTGCCTCATCAACTATAGTTCTAGTCCTAGGGTTCTCTAAAATATAGTGATTAAAAAAAGGACTCTCCCTTGGGCCCGGAGTTTGGCCTAGTGGTAGAGTGCTTGCCTAGCATGCACGAAGACCCTGGTTCAATTCCTTGGTACCACATGAATAGAAAAAAGCTGGAAGTGGTGCTGAGGCTCAAGTGGTAGAGCTCTAGCCTTGAGAAAGTCCAAGGACAATGCGCAGGCCCTGAGCTCAAGCCCAGGACTGGCAAAAAAAAAAGACTCTTCCTAATTAGTAGAGCTCAGAATGGTGTGTTTAAAATCCACGTTGTATAGAAACAAAATTGTCAATAAAATTACAAATTCATACTGTTGATAAACAGTAGTTCTTTAGAGAGGCATACAAAAGGAAGAATAGAAAATTTAGAATGTGAATATCTTTCATTCATATGTCCAGGTCCAACAGAGGGTATAACAATGTCACCAACTAATGTTAACAAAATGACTGAGCTAGAAGACATTACCCAACCTCCATTATCATTGGCCATAGAACTGTTGGAACATGGAAGCTATTCAGGAAGACTCTGTATTCATGGTGCTCACTCATCAATGCCACTGAGTCATAATCCTAATACTTCTGTTATTGTTTGCTTGTCCAGTGTCCTTATGTTGCACCTTATAGGGTAAAACCTGAATTATAAATTTGTATTTCTCATTTACTCAATAAAACTGGGCAATCGCCATTGCTCAGTGTCCTAGCTAACAGTAAAGGAAACCAATCTCATGCCTAGCAGCAAAAGTCATTTAAAATATGAATCGATGTTTTAAAATATTTATGCTTTCCAATTTATTATACTTCAGTTAATTCATTCATTAACCCAGTGTATTTCCTTGTAGATTAGTAATCACCTTCAAAACCCAAACAAATAAGTATCTGGAAATGGGTACTTGCAAGAGAGTAGGGTGAGGTCGAGAGAAAAGGGATAGAAGAATAAAGGTGGAAGGGGGATCTCACTGTATAAACCACAGAATTGAGAAATATAAGGGAAGCGGTAAGTAGAAGGCAGGTGAGGATGTTGAAGTGGTGACACAGATCAAGACATGATATAAACATAAACTATTTTGTTAAATGCCAGAAAATTGATATATAACATATTTAAGAGAAGTAAGGAAAGGGCTGGATTGGAAGGTGTGGGTGAGTATGATGAAAGAAGTGATACTGATCAAGATGCGCTGTCTTCATAAACTGCTTTGATGAAAGGCAGTTCATTGTATGACTACTTAAAGATAATAAAAAATATTAGAAAAATAAATCAGCTTCTTGACAATAACAAGCCCTTCCACATTAAAAGGGACAGAAGCTCTCCTTGGCTGTATTCCGCCTACATTCTTTGTAGGGAGTGGACTTTTGTGCCTGCACAACCATGTCCACAACCACTGTCTTAGGATTTCATAGTGTCTCATTTACTAACACATGCAAATTAATTTTGAGGAAGTGTTTCAGTGGTCACATGACCATGATCATCTACTGATTCTTTCCATACAGAACCACACAGAACCACTAGCCTGGAATTCAACTCTCTTGTCCCCTAAATGATTCAAGTCTAAAAATTCTACCTGGCAAGAGAAGGAAAACCCTTCTCTGGAGTGCACCATTTTAGGGGACAGAATATTTACTCTGAGTACTAATGGTTATGTGATGATTATGTGATCTTTTTTTTTTACTTGAGAAGTAAAATACTTGACTGGGAGCCAGAATGGAGAAGTGGAATTGTAACTTATTACCATTTACTTCAGTGACACACATGGGACTCTGTGCTTCTCATTGCCACAAACAGGATCTGGAACTGAATGATTGTAGCTCCCAAAGGAGAATTATTCCACCAATTAAAAAAGAAAGAGAGAGGGTTCCATTGAAGTTGATGCCACAGCTGCTGATCACTTTTTTCAATTTACTCTTGCCAAAGACCACCAAGAAAGCCAAGGAGTCATGACGCTGGTAAGGGGAATGTTTTTCCATCATCAGAAAGAAGTGGGGTAGCCACAATACAGAGGGATTTCAAAATATTAGGTTTTATTATAGAGGTTTCATGGGGTCATAATTTGGAGAATAATTAATAATCTCTGTTTATTTCCCACTATTAGTGTAAGATCCTGCCTTACTAGCACTTTTTTTGATTTAGGTAACTCTTCTTGTGTGGTAATTCAGACAGGAGGAGAGATAACATTGAGTAAATTTTTGAGGATTGGGAAGATGGTAAATACTTGGGAAAGCACTGGCAAAATGAGAAACAATATAAAAGTTTCTATAGCTGATGTTATATTTTGTAGGAGCTTTTATGAATACACTTGAGTTATTTTATTTTTATTGGCCAAGAAAAAGTAACTGACTTTATTTTTTTATTTAAACCATACATACAAAGTGATAATCTACAAGGTGTAACATAAGGACATTGGATGGACGAAGAATAAAAATAGGACTAAGATAAGACTGATCTTTGGAAGGAAAAAAAAATAAAAACAGATTAGCACTCTGGGTGCAGGCAGCTCCAATCTGTAATCCTAGCTAACCAGGAGGCTGAGTTCTAAGTATGTAGGTTCCAACCCAGCCTGGGTATAAAAGTCTATCAGATACTTATCTCCAATTAGTCACATATACATACAAAAAAGCCAGAAGTAGAGTTGTGGTTCAAGTAATAGAGCATTACCCTGAGCACAAACACTTAGGTACAGTATTCAGGCTCTGAGTTCAAGCCCTAGAACACAGAATAAACTCTCTCTCTCTCTCTCTCTCTCTCTCTCTCTCTATATATATATATATATATATATATATATGTACATATATATGTGTATATATAGTATCTATCTTGAAGACATGACATATGTGTAAGAGGAGATGAAGAAAATAAAAATCAACATTCCTATAATCTTAGCACTCAGAAGGTAGAGTCCAGAGATTTATGAGTTGGAGGTTAATGTTGACTTCATACTGTCACTTTATCTCACAAAACCAAGGTCTTGGCATATAGCTATGGAGTAGAGAGCTTATCTAACGTGCAGAAGGCTCTTGGTATAATTTCCTGAACCCCCTCATAAAACAATAAAATAAAATTAATGTCATCAGAAAATGAAATAAAAATAGAAAAAGCACAATATTTCCACAACAGAAATTAGGTGAATAAAGAGAGAAAAGTGACCTTATATCGTTAATTTTAAAATATAATTGATGTTTTGCTTTTAATTATTATTATAAGAGATAATGATGAATTCTAACTTATTTCTTTATATATGATCTGAGTCAGATAAATAGATGTGAAAAAATTGTTATTCTTGAAGACAATGTAATTTTATGAACCATGTCTCAGAATTTTGTCAACAATGATAAAAGTTTATTTGACTTTGAAAAGAGAATCCCTGATACTAGAATACTTTAAACTTGGTTTTCTTAATTTGGAATGTATTCTTGCTTTGGTAAGAGAAGATGAGTTTCTCTTTGTATATTACATCTATACATAAATATGGCATGACTATTAAAATACATCATATATTCTGCACAATGGTTAAATAATAGGTTCCCAAACTAAAGGTTTGGCATAATTTTTTGTGTAAATATGTTTTAATACTGCATAATTTGGCATCAGGCTCAGGTGATATATTTAATAAAGTTATGAAGAGTGTCTGGAGAGAATATTTGCTATGGAAGTGGTGCTGTGGCTCAAGGGGTAGGGCAGTAGTCTTGAGCTGAAGAACTCTGGGACAATGCCCAGGAGCAGAGTTCAAATCTCATGACTGACAAAAAAGAGAATGTTGCCACTTCAGATCAGAAGTAAATGTTATTTTATATATTGATGTCTCCTCTCTAAATTCAAGTTTTTCCTTTGCCAAATTGTCACAGAATATCTGCTTACCTTTTATTTGAGGACATTATTTCTTAATGAATATCAACATGAGCCAGGGTTGATATGAATATCATCCCTACAGCTGGGGGAATTTACTAGGCCAACCTATGAACCCTGTTCTTGTCTCATCCTTAGAATGCATTGCAAGCTTTGAGATGGTGCATTTCTTATTTATTTCAAAACACATTGCTGCTCAAGGTGCATGAATGAGCCCTCACAAAAATGCCTGCTTTCTTTGAAGTTATTTTCTGCGGAAATCACAGCCACTGACCAAATGATTGGGAAAGATTAAATTGTGCCTACTTTATGACACTCTAAAACAGCAGGGTTAAAACTGGGCCAGCTGCCAGCTGCCAGCTCTTCAAGTCCCATGCTTTCATGTTTAGTTGCCAGAGACTTCCATGAACAGTATTCTGGAGCAGAAGTGTGCAATGCAGTGCCTTTAGAGAGAAGAACTGAGGGTTTACAGTTTTAATGCTTATATATATATATATACATATATACATATTTGCATATAATATTATTGGAACACATTTAAAAACATTTGATTCTGTGAAAATTTTAAAAGGAGCAAAATGACTGTATTTAGACACACTAGAAAAAATTACTCTACAATAGTTTACACTGAAAACATTTTCTTCTCTGCCATCATCCTAGACTGAGGTTCAGCTTTCATTAGTCTCTGACATCTTAGAGGCAAGCAAAGAGTTCAGAGGCTGTATAGAGCTTAGTATGCATCTGCAGAGAATCATGGGCTTCTACTCACAGCATACAGTCTTATGAGGAGATGACAGAGCTTAACTCTTGGTTATGGGAATGATTTCAAGTATAATAGCACTAACAAATACAAGGGAAGTGTGCATTCAAGGAAACAATGAATGGTAGAGAAAAGCAAAACTGAAAGTTTAGGGACAAGATACAACACTGTCTCAGGAAAAGTAAGACAACTCTCAAATAACTAATTTTTAAAAGAAACCTTGGCTTGCATTTAGAGAAAGGAAGATTCCAAGGTACCAAGCATACAGGGAATCTGTGAGTATCGTGAGGGTGGTCCAGACTGGCAGTAGTATGGATTTTCTTTTATATGAGAGAAATGTGTGAGGATAATATTGAAGAAAAAAATTCGCAAGATTGGAAATACTAATAGGGTAGATGAGAACATATCCTGTTCACAGCAAGGAAAGAATGTAAGCTATTGATCAGGAGTGGGCTAAATGAACACAGTAATGTTCTGAGATTTGGGTGGCATTTTACAAGGCAGGACATCTTTTAGCAGCCAGATAGATTCCTCAAGAGAAGTTCCTCAAGATGAAGTTCTGTGGGAAAGCCAAAACATCATAAATGTCAAATGTCCATAGATAATTTGAGACATGGAGTTTCTAGTGAGCATCACATTACGAGATGAGTGAAGGGATGTAGAAATGACAGAATCCAGTGGGCACTAACCTATTCATCAATCAATACAAGATACACCACCTCTCAGGATTTCCCAGGGCATTCATGGTAAAATTGCAAATGGAACATGGGTAAGAGAGAAAGCATGGTTGGATGGGGAAGTATGGAGATTGATGAAGCTAACTAATTTTAATTAAGAAGTAATCTAAAGTAGCTGGGAAAATATCATATATTCAATGACTTCTTAGAGTGGGTTATTCTGAATGGAGAAGCCTAAGTATCTTGTACTCTTTAGTTAAAGTAGCATTAAAATTAAGATCTTGCAAACTCTTTCAATTATTTTTACTCATTTTACTTACTTTTTGTGGCAATACTTTGTTTCAATATTAACTTGCATTTGCCCTCCCTGACAATTTTCTGACCCTCTAATTCTCAGCACTTAGTGATCTTTGCCATTCTTTCCTTGCACTTCTAATTTTATGTATTGTTTTGTAGGATGCCATGGAGATGATTGATTGCTAAGATCAATAAAGGCAAACAGTTGGGATCCTGTGAGGGTGAAAAAAAGAGGTATTACTTTGAAAAGCAGAAAATTCACTGGAGTTTCCCATAACCCCTATGAATGGCAGAGACATGAGTCCCTTTTACAAGATGCCTGAAGAAGTGTAGCACCTATGATCCTGTGGACAATGACACATTGGCTTCCTGTTGACTTGCAACCAGAGAGATTTCTCTCTTTTCTCTCTACTCATTCCCTTCCCCTCTCCTCCCCTTTCCTTTCCTCTCTTCCCTTCCCTTCTTTTGTTGTCAGTAATGATACTCAAATTCAGTGTGTGGGCACTCTCTCTTAGCTTTTTTACTCAAGTGCTGGTTCCCTACCACTTCATCCACAACTCAAACTCCAGATTTTTGCTGGTTAATTGAAGATAAGAGTCTTGGGAATTGTCTGCACCGACTGGCTTTGAAATTTGGTCCATAGATCTCAGCCTTCTGAGCAGTAAGGATTATGGGTATGAACTACAGCACCTGGCAACTTACACTGAGTACTGTGTGGTGGGCTGGTTTGTGAGAATTTACTTACCCGTGTTCTAATAATTTCTTTTTATCAAAACAATTTATCTTTAAGTAGTAGTACAAAGGAATTGCCATTCAATAAAGCATTTTATGAATATAATGCAACTTGATCAATTTCATCCCTTTCAACCGTCATCCCTCCCAACCTACTCTTTCCTTCACCTTTTTTGTTAAGCAGGCACCCTACCTACCATTTGAACCATACCAACAACTTTTCTTAAACTTTGTACAATATACATTGAAATTTTGATTGCATTCTCCCTCCTTGTCTACCCTTTACCCCACTCTACTTCTTTCACCTACCGGTTTTCTGATGCTTATTTTATTGAATCATGATTTTCCCTCTCTAAGGAATTACACTGAGTTCTCCCCTAAACCTATTGCATTCCAATTAATACATTTGTGTACACTTGCGTGCCACCTAAAGTGTTTATTTATATGTTTATAAGCCAGTTCTAGCTTCCATAAAGGGGAGAAAAGTTTATTGATGCTGCGCTGTTTCGTCTTTCTCTCACCTTGTGAATGAGATGGTTGAATTATGAAGATTATTTCCCATAGGAGCTTGTTACATTCTCAAGGGCATGGTATCAGAGAACAATAGCTGAATGTGTCTAGTATTAGAACTGATGTCTCATGAGATGCTACATAATGGCAGTTCTCATCTTGAGCAGGAAACACATGGTATAATATTACTTTATTTTTTAACTTACCTGTTGATTGCCTGCAAGTAATGGCACAAAGCAGTTTCAATTCATCATGCCAATTTATGAGCACAATGCTTCTCCATCTGTGTTACTCCTTCCAACATTCTCCCACCAAACTATTCTAACCCATCCCTTTTTCACATACATATACTGAGCATTATAGTTGAATTCTTCCACCATTTTTCTTAACCTCAGGCCAAAATATTTGAGACTCTTCTCTGCCAAGGATTTACACAAACATTGATTAACAAGATTTGTTAATTAATTAATTAATTAATTAATTTTGTCAGTCCTGGGGCTTAAACTCAGGGTCTGTATACTGTCCCTGAGCTTTTCAGCTTAAGGTTATTACTTTATCATTTTGAGCCACAGCACCACTTCTGGTTTTCTGGTGGTTATTTAGAGATAAGAGTCTTGTGGATTTTCCTGGGCTGGCTTTGAATCCTCAGATCTCAGTCTCCTCAGTAGCTAGGATTAAAGGAGCAAGCCCCCAGTCCCAACCTTCCTGTTAAATTTAAGAAGTTTTCATGGAATAAAATTCCTTGGATACATCATTCAGTACTTCTTTTGATTCTCTTCTTCAATGTTAATAAATGGCTGATAAAATTTGTGGTCATTATAATTGAAGTCTTAACTGCTTTAGAAAAAAATTCATGTCATACTGTGTGAAGTGATATTGAAATCTTCATGTAAGTGGTCCCAGTCAAGCCTGAAATATGATTATTTTTATTAATTCCTAATTAATATGCATTTTTGTCTGTTCTGGGTCTTGAGCTTAGGGCATGGATATTGTCCCTGAGATTTATAACTCATGGCTAGCACTCTACCACTTAATTGATAGCTCCATTTCTGGGTTTTTTTTTGTTGTTGTTTGTTTTGTTTGTTAGTTGGAAGTAATCATGGTCCTTCTATGGGCTTGCTTTGGTCCTTAGGTTTCAGCCCCCTATTTTGTTAGGTTTATAAATGTGAGACATCTGTGCCCAGCCACTAATCTACATTTTTTTTTGGAAAATTACAGAAAGCCTTGTGACTGTCAACATTTACCATATACTTTTTTTCCTCCATCAAATTATTTTTGACATTTGGGTTTCTACTTAGGAAGTAAGTAGCTACCATTCTGGGAGACATTATTAATAGATTCCACATGTGCAAGGCCATAAATAAACTGTATTTGTTGTACAATAGTTAATAATACAGTTTGCATATTTCTGCTATAGCCTTATACAAATAAGGGAAAACTATTTTTGTAGTAATTACCTCAAGTTACCAAATGCCAACAGAGGCCATCATGTCTCAAGTGGGGTTTAACACAAATTTAAAGCTGTACTAATCTCCTTTGGAGGAAGGAAGCATTAGCAAATGGTCTGTGGCAGCTGCTCATTTCACTTTATAGCTGAATGCTACCATCAGGAGGGTATACTTCAGAGACCAATTTGAATTAACGCATTTGGAAGTTAGTGAAAATATAAACACATATGATATGTGTGTGTATGTTATGTACATTTGAAAGAATTGTACAAACAAATCTTAGAGCCACACTTTTAAAAAATTTTTCCTGATATTGTCATTTTTTAAATTTCTATCCAGGCCCCATTGGCTACACATGGTTCTCTACAATAATAGCTTATTAATACACCAGTTAAAATAGAGGAGTATGAACAAAATGCCATCACTCTTTTCAGGAGAAATGGAAGTGGATCTGTTAGCACTGATACAAAATAAGAGTGATTCCTTCTTTGGCGCTTTTAGCTCAAAGGAGGCAGAGGTGGAAATTATATAAAAAAAAAATCAAGGATTTGGCCTAAGAAAAGAAGAGGGAAGGGAAATTACAAAGACAGCAAGGGTACAGCTTCATTGCAGTGATAGTGGCCATAGTTATGTTACATGTACAATGAAGTTATTAAGAGACAGACTTTAGGAGACCAAAAGGTTGATGCTATTCCTACCAGCATTGCCATTTGGAAACTTGTTATTAGGCAATAAACACCCTAAAATAAGTATTTTTATTGTTGTTGTAGTCTTATCTCTTTATTGCGGGATTTCAGGCGAATGTTGTTTTGTGGAGTTTATTCCCCAGGTAGCTTTCTATTTTATAAGTTATGCACTTGTAGCATGTAACAAACATAAAGCGCCAATAAATGGCAGGTGTTTAGGCATTAAGAACAGCCATTCTGCTGTGATTTGCAAAGATTTCATAATTTCTAATAGTTCTAGAGTGATTTGGTTTTGAAAAGTGCCTTTATTCACCTGTACCTGTCATGTTCTATTTATATGTGTACATATGGGTTACATGGCTTGGAAATTTATGGGAATGATTGAAAACACAAAGGGAAGCGATTCTTCAAATTTAATTAGTTACGTTAAGAATATCACAATAAGATTTTCTTATTCATCTCAGGCTTCCACAATAAAATTGTATAGACTGGATAGCATTTATCAGGTCATTTATATTATCAGAGTTCCAGGTTGAAAACATGAGACGAAAATGACCATATGGTAGGGGTCATTTGAGAGCTTTCTTCTGGGATTGCAAATAGCTAGTTCCCTTTTGGCTGTGTCTTGGTAAAGCCAAAAGAAATGAGCAAGCTCTCTGCTATCTTTCTGCAGAAGGGCCCTAATCCTATCATAAGGGCCTTGTATCCTTGACTTCAAGTAAACCTGACTTCCTTCCATAGGTTCCATTTTAATCTTTAAAAATAATCTTGAAGTAATTGTACAAAGGAATTGCCATTCAACAAAGCAGTTTGTGAATGCAGAGATTCTAGATCAATGCCACCCTTTCATCATTCTCCCTAATCTCTCCCAACCCCACCCTTGCCCTTTAACTCTTCTTTTGAATTTTGTAAGGTATGAGTTGACTTATGTTTGAGGGCACCATATTATCAGGGTTGGCCAAAGTTAGAAGTTAGAGTTACAAGTGAGAAGGAGTTTTAAATGTCTAATCATTATTTCAAAATCTCTCAGGAACCATTTCTTTTCTTTTGGAATGTTGATGAGAAAGATCTCTGAGTAAGTGGCAAGAACACAAGCTCCCTGCTACTGTAATAGGGATATAATGTGAACCAGAAAATAAAATAAAACCTTTGTTGTATTATACTACTATGATATGAAGTCTATTTGCTAGTATAACGTAAGGCTCCCTTATTCTGACTGCTGTAGTGGATATAACCGGGGGACACAGTAGGGTTCACTTAGAACATTCACTTTATCTTTGGTTTGGTATTCATAGGAGTGACTGAGGCTGTTTTTTTTTTTTTGTCTTGTTCAATGGAGCAATTTTTTTTGGCTGGGGAATAATTGGCATGTTAATAATGCTCTTTAGAAATGTTATGTAGTTACTAAATATCCAACTTATTGACAACAGTAATTGCTAATGGTGGTTCAACTTATGGATATTTTTGTGTTAGTTAAAAACAATGAAAATGCTCACGGCAACTGAACACTGTATCTTCTCCATATGACCCCTCCCACATTTTTAAATATTTTGTTTTATTGTTTCAAGGGATTTCAAGGGATTAGAATTATATTCACCAGATAGAAGGTACAATACTTCTCACACATTGATACCCCTTCTCATTTTTTCCCCATTTCCTTCCCTCCACCCTCTCCCCTCATCTTTTTCTCCCCTCCTATTTCAAATAAACAAGTAAATATATATATATATATAATATACCAGGTAACAAAGTCAGATACTGTAACAATATCAGATTAACCAAAGAGCAACACAAGAGAAAAAAATAGTACATTAAGAACAGCAGTCACTCATAATTCCCCTCCCCTGTTTTTTTCTCACACTTTTTGTTCATTGATTCAAGAGTCTTATCTAAAATACAAAGACAATTAGTAGCAAATGTTGACTGTAGATGACTCTAAATACCTAAGTGTGGAAGGTTTCTTTCCTCTTGCTTTTAAAAAATGACTAAGGACCATCAAGAGCCTGCATCCCTGAACAGAATGAATGGAGATCAGAAATCGAATGCTTACGCCCAAGAGAAGCAGGATTTCATCCAGCATTTCTCCCAGATTATCAAGGTGCTGACTGAGGTTGAGATAGGACACCCAGAGACAGGAGATGCTATTGTCCGGCTGAAGGAGGTCCTGGAGTACAATACCATCGGAGGCAAGTACAACCGAGGGTTGACAGTGCTGGTAGCATTCCGGGAGCTGGTGGAGCCAAAGAACCAGGATGCTGACAGCCTGCAGCGGGCCATGACCATGGGCTGGTGTGTGGAACTGCTGCAAGCTTTCCTACTGGGGGCAGATGACATCATGGACTCTTCCTTCACCCGTAGGGGGCAGACCTGTTGGTATAAGATGCCTGGCGTAGGTTTGAGCGATGTCAATGATGCTATGCTTGTGGAATCATGTATCTACCGTCTGCTGAAGTTCTATTGCCGGGGGCAGCCATACTACCTGAACTTGATTGAGCTCTTCCTGCAGAGTTCCTATCAGACTGAGCTTGGGCAGAGCCTGGATCTCATCACAGCCCCCCAGGACCATGTGGATCTTGCCAGATACACAGAGAAGCGGTATAAATCTATTGTCAAGTATAAGACAGCCTTCTACTCCTTCTACCTGCCCGTTGCATCGACGGAGAGAAGGAACATGCCAATGCCAAGAAGATCCTGCTGGAGATGGGAGAATTCTTTCAGATCCAGGATGATTACCTTGACACCTTTGGGGACCCCAGTGTGACGGGAAAGGTTGGCACTGATATCCAGGACAACAAATGCAGCTGGCTGTTGGTTCAGTGTCTGCAACGGGGCACTCCAGAACAGCTCCAGATTTTGCAGGAAAATTACGGGCAGAAGGACCCCAAGAAGGTGGCTCAGGTGAAGGCCCTCTACGAGGAGCTGAACCTGCCAGCTGTGTACTTGTGAAGTACGAGGAAGACAGTTACAGCCGCCTGGTGAGTCTCATCCAGCAGTATGCTGCCCCTTTACCACCTGCCATCTTTTTGGGGCTAGCCAACAAGATTTACAAGCAGAAAAAGTGACCTAGAGGCTAAAAGGGCTGGGAGGGCAATAAATTATCATCCAACCTTCAAAAAAAAAAATGACTAATGTGGGCCGGGAGTTTGGCCTAGTGGTAGAGTGCTTGCCTAGCATGCATGAAGATCCGGGTTCAATTCCTTGATACCACATACACAGAAAAAGCCAGAAATAGTGCTGTGGCTCAAGTGGCCAAGTGCTAGCCATGAGGAAATAGCGACAGTGCGCAGGCCCTGAAGTCAAGCCCCAGGACTGAAAAAAAAAATTTAAAAAATGACTAAGGCAAAATTAGGGATCAGATAAGTGTATGTTGCAATGATTAAAAGGCTTAGAAAGAAATTCTGGGCTGGGCACGGATGGATCATGCTTGTATTACTCAGGAGTTTGAGATCTGTGCATTACAGTTCAAAGCCAGTCTGGACATGTGACTCTTGTTTCCAACGAACTACTCAGAAAAAGCCAAAGTGGTGCTATCAATCAATTTGTAGGGTGCTAGCTTTGAGCAAAAAAAAAAAAAAAAAAAAGACCCAGAAACAACAGGCTCTGAGTTCAAGCCCCAGGATTAACAAAACAAAAGAAAGAAATTCTGGCATTTACATTGATAACTTTGCATGTCACTCTGGGAAAAAAAAGGTTTATAAAACATAAGTAGGAAAATACATTGTTAGGGTGATGACAGTGTCTCACCAATAATTTTGTAAAATATGACTAACAGTTTTGGAACAAGAATAAAGATTTTTTTTGCATGGGGGGAGGGAACACACACAAACACAATGACTGGCTTTTTTGTGTTATAAACAAATCAGATAGAACTTCTTAAATAGGAAAGTCAGCTACCTGCCAGAAACCTTCAAAAATTCCTTGCATGAATAACTTTTCTAAGACATTGTCAAATCTGCCCTAAATAAAGTGAAATGTCAAAGCAGCAGACAATTAAAATATATTTACTATTTTTTAAAACAACCAAAAAATTTAAAAAGACAAAAACCAAAAGACATCTGACATTTTACAGACATTCCAACACCTTCAGGAAATTTGAACTCACACCAAAGGGTCTGATAGTCATTTGAGTCAACATCTGTAGTGAGACACATGTGTGCACACAATGCACATTAATCGTGCCAGTGGAAAAAGAAAAGTCCTGGTCTTAAATGATAGAATCCTTCTACCATTCCTCTCAACCACAGAGTCCTTGGCAGCACAAGTCATCAGTGATGAGGGGTAATCTGTCATTTCGTGTGAGAAGCCACAGCATTCACTATAAACGATTGTTGCTCAGGGACACAGTGACTACAATAAATGGCCTGCAAGAAACTCAAGAAGGAGGGATACCTTGGAGACCATGCTAAGGAGGAGACATTATTTGTTGGGATTTGTCTTGGATCCCAAATTTAATTTTTTTTTTCATTTTCTTTCATGTCACTTTGTCTTTTATTTGAGTGTTCTACAAGTAATTTTCATCTTTTTTTTTTCTTGAAGCCCTAAACATCCCTCACATTTTTAAACTATTGGGACCGATGTAAAATGATAATTTAATTTTTATTATGGAATTGAAATAAATGGATTGTTAAGATTTTAATGGGATAAGTTCCTTAATACACTGGTGGTGGATAAAAATGTCCATGGAAGGTTGTTTAATTGATTGTCAGAATTTGTTGAAATTTTATTGTGCTACTTTGCACTACTATATACCATATAATTTAGTTTTTACAGACTTTTGTTATTATTACTCAGATATTGCAGATAAGATAATTAGATAAATGGAGAGATAGATTATTTTTATTTATTTTTTGTGCTAGTACTAGAGCTTGAACTCAGGGTCTGGGTGCTACCCCTCAGAGATTTCACTGAATGCTGGCACATTACAATTTGAAAAACAGCTTCTATTCTGTCTTTTCCAGTGGTTAGTTGAAGATAAGAGTCTCACAGACTTTCTGTCTGAGCTGCTCTCTTCAGATATTGCAATCTTCAGATATCAGACTTCAAAGACACTAGGATTACAGACATAAGCAACCAGTTTCTTACTGGATACTGAGCCTTTAGAAGGTTACTGTTCACCCAATGCCACATGTCTTAGAAAGGACAAGAATACAGGATTTAAACTCAGTCCATACTCTTAACCACTCTTTAGTGTTGTCTTCTCAAATATTCCAATATTTCCCCCTTATATACGATTCTAGTTTCATTTGGAAGGAACATCTGTCCACCTTTGTGTGTGTGTGGGGGGGTGTATGTGTGTGTGTGTGTGTGTGTGTGTGTGTGTGTGTGTGTAGGGGGGCAGTCCTGGGCCTTGAACATAGGGCCTGGACACTGTCCCTGAGCTTTTGTTGCTCAGGTGATAGCATTCTACTACTTGAGTCACAGCTCCACTTCCAACACTTGGCCCAGGCTGGGTTCAAATTGTGAACTTCAGATCTCAGCTGCCTGAGTAGCAAAGATTAACAGTGTGAGGCATAGACACCTGGCTTATCTATCCACTTTGATGAAGATCCTGGTTTTAATTAAGAAAGTTTTGACCTATGCCAAGGAGACCTAGTGTATCTCCTATTTCTTTGTGTAAAGTTTTCAAGGTATCTGCTTTTACCTCAAAGGCTTTGATCCATTGGGGTTAATCCTGGTGAAGGTAGACATAGAAGGATCCAACTTTAGTTTTCTGCATGGTTAACCAGTTCTGCCAGCACCAATTGTTGAAGAGGCTGTTTTTCTTCCATTCTATTTTTTTGACTCCCTTATCAAAGATAAGGTGGCCATAGGTTTGTGGGTTGATTTCTGGGTCTTCAGTTTTATTTCATTGGTTCTCGGGCCTGTTCTTGTGCCAGTACCAAGCTGTTTTGGTTACTATAGCTCTGTAATAGAGTCTAAAGTTTGGTGTTGATATTCCTCCTGAGCTGTTCTTTCTGCTAAGAATTGTTTTTGCTATATGGGGTCTTTTATTATTCCATATGAAATTTTGGATTGCTTCTTCTATTTCCTTAAAGAATGACATTTGGATATTGATGGGTATTGCATCAAATTTGTAGATAGTCCTTGGCAAGATTGCCATCTTCACAATGTTAATTCTTCCAATCTAGGAGCGTGGGAGGTTTTTCCATTTCTTCAGTATAGTTTTAATTTCCTTTTTCAAGATTTTTAAGTTTTCACTATAAAGGTCTTTTATATTTCTAGTTATGTTGATTCCTAGGTATTTTATTTTCTTTGAGGCTATTGCAAAAGGAGTTGCTTTCCTGATTGCTTCTTCACTCCTCTCGTTGTTGGCATAGAAACACAACAAATTAATGAAAGTTTGGACAAATGGGACTGCATTAACCTTCAGAGTTTCTGTATGGCAAAGCACATAGCAAGCAAGTTAAAGAAAGCCCACAGAGTGGGAGAAGATCTTCACTAACCATACAACAGACAAAGGTCTCATACCTAAAATATATCTACAGCCCCCCCCCACAAAAAAAACTAATTTCTCCAAGACAAATCTTCAAAGAAGCAACCATGCCATTAAAAGATGGGCCAAAGCCTTAAAGAGAGACTTCTCTGAAGAAGAAATAAAAATGGCCTATAGACACATGAAGAAATGCTTAACATCTCTGGACATAAAAAAAATGCAAATCAAAACAACTGAAATTCCACCTCACTCCAGTTAGAATGGCCATGCTCAAGAAATCTAATAACAACAAATGATGATTGGGATGTGGCCAGGAAGGATCATTACTACACTGTGAGTAAGAGTGTAAACTTGTTCAACCACTATGGAAAGCAGTATGGTGATTTCTCAAAAGACTAAATGTAGAGCTCCCTTGTGATCCAGAAAGTCCACTATTTGGCATTTACCCAATGGTCCAGAAACAAGGACATACTAAATCCACTAGCACAACGATGTTCATTGCAGCACTATTTACAGTAGCAAAGATATGAAACCAACCCTGATGCCCCTCAGTAGATGACTGAATCAACAAGTTGTGGTATTTATACACTATGGAATTCTATGCTGCCCTCAGAAAGAATGACATAGCACCATTTGTAAGGAAATGGAAAAACTTGGAAAAAATCATATTAAATGAAGTAAGCCAGACCCAAAGGAGCATAGGCTTAATGGTTTCCCTCATTTTTAATAATTAGTACACATCTAGGACTCTCCTAGCAGAGGACTACAATAGCTCAAAACATAAATACATAAGGCCATATAGGATTAGGCTAAATGAAAGGATCTTCAGAAGGTGAAAGAAGAGATTTCTTTGTATTATGTGATTATTGTTCTTAATGTACTATGTTATTTATCTTTTTTGTTGCCCTTTGGTTGATCTAATATTGTTACAGTATCTGACTTTGTAACCTGGTATATTTTATATACATTTATTTGTTTATTTGAAATAGAAAAGGGAAGGAAGGAAAGCAAGATGATTAGGAGGGGTGGGGGAGGGAAATGGGGACAAAAACATATGAAGGGATGTCAATGTGTGAGAAGTGAGGTACCCTCTGCCTGGCAAATGTAATTGTGACCCCTTTATACATTTCAATTAAAAAAAAGATCCTGGTTTTCATTGGAAAGTAGAGGAAAATGTTTCAGTCCCTTGAGAAGAATCCATAGCCATGCTTTTAATCCTCATCACCAAATCCCAGGATTGGCCAAGTCCTGCCATCTCCAATATCCTAAAGACAGGGAATTATCTTTGAGCTTTCCTGAGGCTGAGGAGCCAGGGGGCTAGATCTCCTGGGAGATGGGATCCCCAAGTTTTCCAAGCCTCCCTTCCTAGAGTTTCCAGCCCTTGAGGGCTGCCATATCCTTCTAGATAATATGACTTTTGGGACTCAGCCCTGTTGTTTCTAACTCAGCTTGATTCCTGCACCACAGTCATCATTACCCAATGAGGACATGCTGGGGAATTAACGGATAATGAGAAATGAACTGATATAAAAAAATCCCAGGATTATAGTTTCCTAGCTATGGACATGGATGAATCATATATATTCTCTGTAATCCAGCTTCTCTATTAAAGCATCATGTTGGAGAGATGAAATTATTTCATACTTATAAAACACAAACTATGCCCAGTGAATTATCATGGAGCTGTCAGTGTCATTGTTATTACTATACATCCCCATAAGGATTTCTGAATTAACCCACAAATACACTATCCCAGTTTCCCAGTGGCTCTCAGAAGGTGCAAATAATGAAAACTGCACTGCAGCTGTGGCTCAGAGAATGAAGTCCTGGTCTGGAGCAAGGCAGAATGAAAAAGTGCTGGTGGGCCCCACTGAATCATAAACTTGCAGTTCAACACGTGACCTCCCTGTCCTGCTCTGAGAAGAAATTCACGTTCACGATGTAGTCATCCCATTCTGAACTTTATCTTACATTTCAGCAGCTCTTTGGACCATCTCAGTTGCTAAAGTTCAAATTTCCTGCAGCTCAGGTAGCACTAATGTCTGCATTTCCCTTTTAGTCCCTCTACATCATCTCTGGGCTTTCTTCACTGAGGAGGCACTTCCAGATTTGGGGTGAAAATTGAAACTGCGGAGCAGCAGTGAGGGCAGAAAGGCCAGAAGCACAAATGGATTCATTAATCAGGACCCAGAATTGCCACTAAAGAGGACTCTGGAAGTGACGTGGATTCTTTTTGCAGACTAAATGTACAAACTCTTGGCCTCTTGATTTTCTCTTTTCTTATAGTGCCTTGAAATATGTGCAAGCTCTGGCTCCTTGCCAATGGAAGACAAAGCATGAAGTATCTTCACATTAAAGGAAGAACTTTGGGCATCTCCAGGGCTTGTTAAAACTCAACAAAGACCTATTTGTACTTGAAGAGAACTTTTGCTTCCTCTGCTGGATTGTCTGTGGGATGCGGGAGGTGGGGGAGGGTGTTCATTTCTTTCTGTATAGCCAGTCTATCTTCTCTAGCAGTTCCTTCTGGAGGAATCAAAGCCACATACAGTTTTCTCCTTTTATTGTTGTGCTACTATTCAAGCTTAAACTCAGGGCCTTATGTTCTTGCTCAGCAGTTTTGCTCATTTCTGTTCTACCATTTGAGCCTTACCTCCAGTCTACATTCTTCTCTTTTAAAGTCCACCAGCCTTTCTTGTTCTCATTTAATATAGTCTGCTTTCTTAGTATTCAATAATATTACAAAATTGAAGGCATGTAAGTTGATTTGAATATATAGTGGCCAAAATATCAAGGGTGACACTTTATTTTCAGAAACATTTATCTAGAAACTGGTTTTCTCTGAGTTTGTAATTTGATCCTTCATTTTATATTTGTGAGACTTCCTGTATATCTTCCATTTTCACAAAGGTTCAAAGAGAAATAGATTTAGGAGAAAAACAGTCAAAAGAAACTCCCAACCCTAGAGTTATGTGGCTGTATGTAGATATGGGGGGATGAAGAAGTTATAATCTTCACAAAAGTGAAAAATATTGTAGACCTAGGAAGTTTGGGTTTCTGTCAGGCACTGGAATCTCATGCCTATAATCCTAGCTACTCAGGAAGCTGAGATCTGAGGATTATGGTTCAAAGCCAGCCCAGGCAGGAAAGTCTGTGAGATTTTCATCTTCAACTAATCACCAAAAAAGCTGAAAGTAAAGCTGTGGCTCAAGAGATAGAGTGGTGCTTTCTTTGAGCATAAAAGCTCAGGATAGCAACAAGGTCCTTAGTTCAAGCCCTGTGATCAGCATAAAAAGTTATTTTTTTCTTTTTTAAAAAAGAGATGAGGGTTCCATGCCTAGCTGTGGGCCTGTAGTAACTCATATTTATCAGACGCTATTTATTTCCATCATGAGAATCTGAGTTCTCAGTTCTTTCTTTGTTGCAAAATTGATAGATCAAGGCCCTGGACACAGGTCTGTTATTTCATTATCCACAGTTGACTAGAGGTGCTGCAAAGCCATCTCAGTATTATTTATAGTTATATATTTCTAACAGAGTTAGAAATATATAGAATAAGTGGGTGATTTCCCACTTATTCCTTGTTTTGATCAATGATTGGGTAAAGCAAAATTTATTGTGCGTGACTCCGATAGCTTTCTCATTGTGCAACAGAAGATTAAAAATTATGTCCTTCATTAGGCTAAATCATATATCAGACTTTTGAGAAGAATTTGAGGGTCACGTTTCTACACAGTAAAACTGAAAAATATTTAAGTGAAATCTATCATCACATCATCATCTATCTGTCTAGTTAGCTGTAATCTGTCTAATCTGTTAATGAGCTGAGAAGACAGGGCTGGGAGAATCCTATAGCTAAGACTTGAAATTATTTCTTAGAGGACTCAGCTTTCTTGGAGCCTCTCACTTTTAGGTAAAAAATACTGTAGTTAAAACTCAGAGCCATCCACTTACCTGCAGGTACTCTACCTGTTATCTGAGCCCTTTTGACTTCTTAGATATGGTCTTTTGTTTTTTTAAAGAACAATTTTAGACCACATTTGATCATACTTCCTGAATAGCTGGGATCATGGATATATACCACAACATCCAATTTGTTTGTTGAGAATGGGATCTAGGCCAAAGTGTGTGTGTGTGTGTGTGTGTGTGTGTGTGTGTGTGTGTGTGTGTGTGCATGTGTGTTTCCTTCACCCAGAGATGGACTTGAACTGTAATCTGTCTACAAACTAGTTGGGATTGCAGATTTAAATTACCATATCTAAACTCTTAGGAGGGGGCTGTTTTTGACAAGTGACGCATTACATTTTCAAAACCTGTGTAGCTGCTCCAACTGTTTTCTGAGTCCTTTGACTTCCTCACTTCCACAGTTATCACCTTCCATCTATAAAAGTCTAGGGTGCTGTCCTTTTTATATAAGAGTTGATATAAGAATAGCTGTCAACTTCTCCAAACAACTCCAGGCATCTCCAGCTTCTCCAAGGATCTCTCTCCATAACCACTTTGGTAACTTAAAGGTTATAAACAATTGATCATGCTATTTTTAAAATTCACCCCTAACCATTCCTCTCTGTCTCCTTATTTACTCATCTTGTATCTCATCATCCATCATTATAATGTCTCTTTTCTTGCAGGGTATCTGTCTTATAGAATTCCCTTCATAGTCAATCTCTGATTAAATCCATTTCTCTTCCTATTCCATATTTAGTTTCATATAGCTAAAAGTAGCTGCAGAAAAACTATAGCTGTCTTTCCTTATATTTATGACTACTAGTCTCCAGTGGGTTCTTAATGCTACCTGACGATCATATTATATTTTCCTAGTCCATTTATTCTCTCACTCTCCCTGAAAAGTATTTCCTTCACTTTTCTTCTTTCCTCAACTTGTAATGTTTCTTCCTAAATCTCAACTCCTGGTTGATGAACTTGTTTCTGGACAGAATGAAACGGCTCTTGCATAAGTAACTGCCATAATAAAGAATTGCCTTCTTGTATGTTTTCTCATGACAATAAATGGTTTAGATATGTTTTTAATCAAGGCAGGAGAATGCTTGTTGTGTCTTCTCAAGATATACCTAACTGATCTGTATCACTAACTCCCATTTTCTACTGTATCATTTATATCAACCTACAAAAATACTTCTATTTCTCCCATGTGAAAAAGATTTTTATTGAATTCATCCTGCCAGCTACCACTTCCTTTTTAATTTCCTTTAACAGAAAGACTTTTCAAAGCATTGCTTAATTCCCAGTTCTTTTCTTACCTTATTTCTTAAACTGTCTGGGAGGAAAAACAAAACAAAACAGGTTTTGGACATAGCACTCTGAGGAAGTTTTCTTGAAGACACTAAATGAAGTCCACTTTGCTACCTCCAGTGCTGAGTTCATACTCACTGTCTTACATAGACACAGTTGGTAGCTAAAATAGTGTTTTCTGCAGGTTGCAGGTTTTCTTTATAACCTCACCTTCACCCTTGCTGTCTTCTCTGAGGGTTCTGTTAACCTGTCTAGCCACAAATCGCAACAGTTCACTATCTCCCCACCCAGGGCTTTGTCCCTTGACTCTCTTCTTTCCTGGTTGTACTACTATTATAGTCTTGGGAACTTAAAAAGTTGATTTTAAGCTGTGCACAGGTGGCTCACATTTGTAATCCTAGCTGCTCAGGAGGCTGAATTCTGAGCATTGCAATTCAAGGCCAGCTGTGGGGCTGGGGAGAGGGGCAAAAAAGTCTATGATATTCTTATCTCTAATTAGCCATCAGAAAACTGGAAGTATAACTGTGGCTCAAGTGGTAGAACACTAGCCTTGAGTTATAAAGCTCAGGGACAACACTTAGGTCCTGAGTTCAAGCCCTAGGACTGGCAATTTAAAAAATAAATAAATAAGTGATTTTAAAATTAATTGTTTCACTGGAAATTCCCTGGCAGATATCTCTGAGGACATCTCTTCTCAACACCAGACCTCTCTGTTTACACATCTAGACACATCTGAAACTTAGAAATCCCAAAACTATGATCCAGTTTCTCTTCCAACCTGCTCCTCTCAATGTTCTCCATCTGGAGTCCAAATTCTTGGATTATTTTTAATTTTATATGAACATTTTTTTTCATGGGACCTGCTTCTGATCTGAGCCCAAGTACTGACAGCCATGTATAAACCAACTAATTTAAACTCTCTTCATGAATATTAGTTTATTACAGGTCATCACAATTATTTTATTTTATAGGAATAATTGCATCAATCTTTTAGCTAGTATCACCTTCTAATTTCTGCCTTTGTTGTCTAGCAGTTGTAGCAGCTTAGCAAATGTTTAAAGCACAAGTTTTATCCAGGCCACTTATGAATTCTCTGATGACTTCCCATCTCATCCAAAGTAAAAGCTAAGCTCTTCACAAGGGTTGACAGAATCCAGTCATTTTATAAAAATCCGTGATCATCTTGCCACATTTTGTCCATACTGGTTGGCCATCTTGCTCTTCCTCCTTTACTATGCATAATATTTATCTGCAAAGCTTTTGCCCTTGTTTCTTCTACAGAATAGTTTTATACCATAAAGCAAAAGCTGTCCCCTGTCTCTGTCTCTCTCAGTCTCTGTCTCTCCGTCTGTCTCTGTGTCTCTTTGTCTCTGTCTCTGTCTCTCTGTCTCTTTGTCTCTCTCTCTCTTCTTCTCCACTACTGTCTCTTCCTTTTACCTTCCCGCCATCCCACCCCACTCTTTCAGGTGGTTCAGGAATTTATACTCTGCTTGCTTGCTCAGAAGGTACTCTACCACTTGGTCCTGCTTCCAGAATTCCCTTTACGCTGTTCATTTTTAGAGATGGAGTCCAGAAAAATTTCCTGTCCAGGCAAACCTTAAACTCAATTCTCCTGATCTCAGCCTCCAGAGTAGCTATTTCTGCCTTCTCTTTTTCATTGTAATTTATTTTTCATTTTCATTTATTACTAGTATAATGAACCCCCATTGTGATAGTTACGTATATGCATATCATGTACTTTGACTAAATTCATCACATCTATTATTCATTCTTGTCCCGAAGGCCCTTCTTTATTTCAGTTGACTTCCTAATGGTGTACTCACACATGATCATAATGTTTTTCAGCCTCAATTATAATCATTTTTTCATCACCCCTTCCCATCTAGCTCACACAAAGTTCACTTTTGAATTCATATAATATATATATATAGTCATATATTTATATATACACATATATATGTGTGTCTGTGTACACACATATTCCTATGCTATAAATACATAAGTATATTTAGATTAACTTCTATAAATGAGGGAAAACATGGTTCTTTTAACACAATGATCTCTTCTTTATTGATATTTTTAAATACCTTTCTTGGTTAAATATTTCCGGGCTACTATATTTGAGATTCCATTCCCTTTATTTAGATATCCCAACCCATCTGGTGATGTCTAGCTTACTGTCCATTTTACATGTATATGTATGTCAGTTATCTCTTTTCAGTGGCATGTGTCCTCTGTCCTGTTGTATTAGACTAGTGGATTTATTAGAATAAGATGTGGTGCATGTTTGGAATTCAGTAAACTATATGTGAAATGAATTACTAGGTAAATGAGTGATTATTGATGTTTCCATAGTTATCAAATGTCCAAAGTCATTATTCAGATCTTGGTAGGAAGGAGAGTATATAATGAAGGAGATAATTAGCTCAGAAAAAAGGAGAAAAAATCCCCTTTAAAGGTTGAAAAGGATTGCATTAAAAATGACTCTGCCTGAGAATTACATTAGTATATTCAATTAGTCAAAATATCAATTGCTATAAAGGATTCTTCCCTATATTTATAGCTATGTAGTTTATATGTAAATTACTTATATGTAAATCACTCATTATTACAAAATCAGTTCATGTAATGCTGAAATGAAAATTCAACCTGTCTTTTAGTACTTAATATATTTGATAAAGCACAGAGAATAAACACAGCTGTACCAGCAATACCAAAAATGAAATTAGATAATTTTTCAACATCTATTTTAATAAAGTTCATTAATTTTATGGTATCCCATTGTGGTTTATAATTGGATAACCAAACATTTAAGGCTGAAATACTATATTAGCTGGAAGGCTGTGCCACATGGGGTAAATTTTGTACTTGAGTCAGAGCAAATTCTCTTAAGTCCTTACATTATTTTTTAGTGTAATCAGTTCTTAGCACTTTGTACACTTCTTGGGATTTTGTTGAATATCAGTTGCTGATCATCAGTCTGTGCTTCATCTCCCACTAGTGCCTACTGCACTACTTCAGAAGGCACCATCATTCTTTCAATGTGTCCAATGCAACCAGAAACAGTTTGAAGAATCCCAAATGTTGTCCAAAAGAATTCAGACGGAATTAGCAGAGGGAGGAGAAAGGAAGTCGAAAAAAGCATCCACATGAGTTCATGAGCTTGGCTTTCATCCTGTCTACTCTTGGGGCCACTGATGTGGCCTTGCTTTCATGCCAGAAGCAGTGCAAGTCATAATTAGAATATGGAACACTGTACAGAAACGGGGAAAGGCCCCATCTGGGCAGCCACTTTAACTACAAGTCCAGAACCTGTTTTACAGCTGAGGCACAAAGACTGTATTAATACATGTGGTTAGTTCCTTTTCTATATATACTGTAGATTCATTGTGTCTGCTTTCCTGAGGTGGAGCAAACACAGACACGCAGTATTTCGTTTTCTTTTTTGCTCTTACACTTCTTTTCTCTCCAGATGCAGCAAACCCCTTTCCTAAGCCATTCTGTCTGTGCTGCTCTGCACGTTGACACGGATCAACTTGCAAGTGAGCAGGGCTGTCAGCACTGGATATTTTCTCCTCCATTGTCACTGGTCTAATGACATCCTCTGGTTTATGCGCTTTTCCCTCCAACACCACCATAAGCTAGAATAACCACTCAGTCTGGGTGTGAGGCACCTCTCCTATAATTCATGCCAACTGAAGGAAATCCCTAGACTCAAAGACAAATAGTGTCGCATATGTACTGAGTACTGGGCAGTCTTCACGTGTAAACTTTCCATTTAATATAATGAAACAAAGCATACCAATGTATATGGGACTTTTCTGCAGATAAAAAGTCATTAGTGATGGGAGGCCCTACAATAGGACTATTATTCTTAAAATCATCATGGGACTGAATAAGAGTTTTATATAGGTAGGTTGATTTCATGGTCTAGATTAGTATAGGAGCTTAACAATTGACTGTTAATTAGTACATAAGCATAAGTGTTGGCTGAATCATAGCACTAATGGATCTCTCTGGGAATATTCTTTTAGGTAGCAGTAATTTATCTAGACTTGGTATCAGGTTCTGATTAAATGTGTCTACTTCAATACTAGCATGAATGTGCCATGCTTATGTTTGCATTTTCACTTGCTATCAGGGCTCAATACATAGTAGGTACTGAAAACCATAGTTTACTGGCTTTATAAAACTGCTTTGGGTTTTGTTTATGGCAGTTAGAGACAATTAATGGTTACATCCTGGCTGCAGTAAGAATACCTGAGCAGCTATATTTTAGGAATTTTTTAAAATAGTATTTGTTCAGTGTCACCAAAAGATTGTACTCATTATCTGACTTATATAACTGTAACTTCTCTGTACATCACCTTTATAATAACAATCAAATATATTATAAAAAGTGTTTGTCTATAGTTCTTGCACCTCTTCTAAATTTTTCTTACAATGCATTAGATCATTAAAACCAAAGACAAATAAAAAAGAAAAGAAAGAAAGAAAACATCAGGAAATGGGGGAAAAATCAAACAAACAAAAAAACAAAGACCAAATTGAAAAAAAAAACAAACATTGGAATATCTTCACTGTTTTTTTTTCCTAGGCAGAAGTTTACTATGTAGCCCAGAATTGAACTTGTGGATTTCCCATCCCACTCTCTTAAGGGTTGGAATTACAAGCATGCATTAACATATCCAAAGTCATTAATGGTAATTTTGTAACTAGGATATTTGTTTAAGCCTGGGTACTGTGTATTTTAAGATTGTCATCATTCTCTTGGTATCAGTTTGTGATGGGCAGAAGGCAGTGGGAACATGGAGCCAAAGACCACCTTTGAATAATCACCTTGCATAGTAGTTCTGAATTCTCTAAGGCGGAAATTACCATAAAGAGCAGTCTAATCATGTTAATATGGAGCCAATTAACCAGAAAATGAGAACATGACATAGGATAAAATATAATTAAGACTTAAGCAAGGTTTATTGAGGAATTTCAACTTATGTTTAGAAAGAGGTATAGAAAGGACATACATCTGTGAGGATGTCAAACTTTAAAAGTTGCTTATTTTTCTTAACTTAAAAGTTTGGTTTATTTGGATCTGAAGGTTGAGTTCTGGAATCCTAATACAATCATTTTAGCTCTTCACGTTATTTTAATACCAGTTGGATTGTTTAAAAAGTGAATTTCTTAAGATCTAAACCATGTCATAAAAGGAAATTGTTTTGTACTTGCTAAGGAAGAACACTTAATCATTTAATTATTTTATTAGATAATAAAAGTGTCAAAATTAATACTTACCAAGAGTTTGATTAGTCATGTGTAGGCACTGAGCTAAGTAAAGTTTTTACATTAATAAATACGTAAGTCAAAGTAAATGGTCCCAACATTTTACTCCAGGACTAGTAAGTCAATACACAAATAAGAAAAAAATAATGTATTCTTTGTCTTTCAGATGGTTTCCTGTGCTTTCAAAATTATGCTTGATATTGAATTTTTATACATTCTTTTATTATGGCTTGTAGTACACTATCTGATATGAAACATATCTTATTGCTTCTTAATCAGTAAATGTCAATATGAGTAGCTGGAAAGGGCCAATTGTCAACTTCCAATCTCATTATAATCAAATTATTGAAATACTTTCTGCTGCATATGCATCTAGAACAGACTTAACGGTATGTTCTGACAATAAAACTTCATTTCCATAAATACAAAGGAAGGCAACATCTCCCAGGTTCTTTGAGTATGGTTGCAGAATAGTGTGGATACTTTTGTGTCCTGGCCCATTCCCTCAGATCTCATAAACCAAGTCTGTACCCATCTGAAGTTTATATATATCACCTGCTTTTGACACTGGGTCTTGGGTCACTATGTGCTGGAACATAACTGTGGAGTACCTATTGATCTGCTCCCAGAACTTTGTAAATGGCAGTGATCCTTTATTATGTAAGCATCCAAATTTTTAGTGTTATGATATCCCAACCTAATGTACACTTCTCAGTAAAAAAATCACTTTTATTGCATTTACATATGGAGACATTTCATCAGTAAGCTTAAAGTACAGTAAATGTAACTTGTATAACTTTGTATAAACTCCTAGGGTCTATAAATGTAGGGTCAACTACATGTTTAGCATATGTAAAGCAATTGGTAAATGGATGCATGCATAATGAATTAGTTAAAAATGAGGCTACTAGGCATAAATTATATATATATGTACATACCATTATAAGTATGTAACTCTCACTGATTTGCTCAATAGAAATAGGTCATATAATTGAGTGTGGTCTGCTACTATATTTTAAAAAATCTTCATAATACTCATGGTGATAGGATAGAAATATACCCCTCTCTCTATCTTAAGTAGCCCTTACAAATAAACTGCTCAATGCAAAATTGTTGGCTTCAAGTATCTCATCAGAATTTGACCTTTTACTTTTCTAGATATTATGCTATGTTCTTGGCCTCTGATCTTGGGAAGTGTTGGCATCTGCCTCAGGTTCCTGCCAGAGATCTTGTTTCCTGAATAGAGCAAGCCTGAGCACCACTGCCCTTTGTTCTGGATGGTGCTTCCAGGCAGAGTACATTTACAGCTCTTTGCCTCAGTCAGGCCTGATCGCCAATCTTGTTCCACTTGTGGTCAGTGAACCAAACCCAGGGGAGATTTGTTTCCCATCCTAACTGCCCACCCAGGCTGGGAGCTGGAATCCAGCTTTGGCTTCCCTTGTCAGTTTGTTCTTTTTCCACTTGTTTTTACTCCGCTCTGGTTCTCAGTGAGTTGAACCCAGCACGGTTTTCCCTTAGTTAACTGCTGTGTTGTTCTAGGCATTAATTTCATTGTCAGCACAGTTATGTGAACAAGTGTTCCTGGATATTTTGGACTTCTTCCTGTTAGTAGGAAAACTAAGCCTATAATAGCAATCAAATGCCTTAGAGAAAGAATCATTCACTTCATATTTGTCACCAGTTTTTTGATAAGGATTTTAACTTGCTCTTTGGAGTAATGTTTATTATATTTGAACAGTAATATTGGTAGAATATCAATGTAAAGTATGGACTAGAGAAAAATCTACCTATAATTCTGTCGTTAAAAAATAAGCGTTGGGCCAGGAGTTTGGCCTTGTTGTAGAGTGCTTGCCTAGCATGCATGAAGACCCAATTCCATTCCTTGGTACCATATACATAGAAAAAAAGCTGGAAGTGGTGCTAAGGCTCAAGTGGTAGAGCTCTAGCCTTAGAAAGTCCAAAGGCAGTGCTTAGGCCCTCAGCTCAAGCCCAGGACTGGCAATAAATAAATAAATAAATAAGCACCATTACAATTTAGGTATAGATTATAGTATTTCATTTCCTTAGCAGCTACATACTGCATGAAATCCGCATGAAATCACATTTAACCACATTCAAATTTATTGTTAAAATTGGGATTGTATAGTATATATGAATATATGTATATAAAAAGTTTTTATATTGCACTTTCAACTCAATGTCCTATTACAAAATTCTCAAGTATTAATTATTACACAGTATAATTCCTTATGGCTAAATCAATTTCTTTCTAAAAAATTTGTGGGGCCTGAATTTACTGCCTGGCTGCTGTCCCTGAGCTTTTTTGTTCAAGGCTACTGATTTACCACTTTGGGTAACAGTGGTATTTGCTAAAATTATTTTCTTACTTGTATGCACCATAGTACCTGAAACAATTTACTTTTTTTTTGTCAGTCCTGGGCCTTGAACTTGGGGCCTAAGCAATGGGCTTTCTCATGACTAGCACTGTAGCACTTGAGCCACAGCACCACATCTGGCTTTTTTTTCTGTGTATGTGGTACTGAGGAATTGAACCTGGGTCTTTGTGCGTACTAGGCAAACACTCTACCACTAGGCCAAACTCCTGGCCACCAAAATATACTTTTTGATGTAAACATAGAATATTTCTCATGGTTTGCTCATAAATAATGTAGATTGACTATCTTTGTGCATCATTTTGTGCATTTTAATTATTTGTTCCAGATTATTTTGTATAATGTGGCTATGTCATTCTTTTTGATGGCAGCATAGAATTGCATTGAAAATCATCAAATTTTTTAAAAAATGTTGTCTTCTCAGTAAGAGAAATTTGGATGTTGTCATGATAACAATTTGTTATATGAGTTATATTTCATCATTAATATTTTAATTTAGCTGTTGCACTTAGTGTAATAGTTAATATTTAACAGTACACTATTATCTTCACTTGTTCTTCTATGGCTACCATAAAGAGATTGAAAGGAAATAGACTAAAGACACAGCTCAAGTATTAGCATACCTGCTTAGTAAGTGCATGGCCCTAAATTCAAATCCCAGTACTGTCAAAAAAAATATGTTGAAGGAAATACAAAATCAAACTTTCCTTTGTATTGTAAGCTGTAATTAGGAAGACTGGGTTGAAAGAGAATCAATTCTTTCAGGCTTCTCTTTGAATATGTATGACCTAAAGCAAGGGGAAATTTGTATTGCAAGAAGATGCTTAAGGGAAGTGACCATTAACAAGGACTTAAGTCTGAGACTGCATGTGATTGATGAGGTAGTATCAGAGGCCTAACAGAAGTGAGTTCTCACACTGTACTGTAGAAAAATTTAAAAAAATATTAGTTTAAAAACAATTATTTCAGGACAGGACAAATTTTCACTATTATATGAAGGCTTTCCAAAGAACATAACTGAGGTAAAATCTTCATAGTCCAGACTTAGAGTAACTATTTGAAGAAGTCAGACTATATTGCTAGAAGAAGGTCCCCAAACGTAAGACTCACTACTAGCAGAGCTGTCTATAGGACAGACAGTAGATTTCCAGTAGGGACATGCCAAAGGGAAGGGGGTTTACTGTGAACTGTGTATACCTAGTGTACTTTACCTTCAGAGCTGTATCAGAGAAGATATGTTACATGTCATAAAGGAGTGACTAGGCCTTTATCAGAACATGCCAAAATCTGGGACAAGTTTAGGAGACATTTGCAGTGCTAGAATTCAGATTTCAGATGAAATTATCTTCCAACTTGTTTCTGGATATTTCTGTTTGATTTTGTGTTCTTTCAGTTCTCTTATTTTCTTTGCTACTAATTGATATCATTGTGTCATTTCAAGATATTCTTAAGAATGACACATGAATATCTTGAAAAATTGAGCATGTTTTTAAAATATCTTTTCAATTGATTCATTGTAGTGGCTATAAAAGAATGAGATTGAAAGTCATTTCCTTTCAGAATTTTGAAGGGCTGGCTTTATATTCTTGGTTTTTGTTGCTGCTGTTCAAAAGAGAGTATTTTCATTTCAATTTCATATGAGTCTTCAAATTTTCCTTTAGGATAAGTTCTGGCTCAAATTGCTTAAGTAAAACTCCATTTTTCTTACTCGTAAGTACTTTTTCTTATTTCTTATTTTCCTAAGAATTTTCACGTAATTTTTATTACCTTTATAACATCATCAATTCTCAATATTTTTGCATTTCTGTTCATTGTTCTTTCTTTACCCTGGCATCAGTGACTAAAGCCTGTCATCTTAGATACTCAGGAGCTGAGTCTTGAAGATTTCAGTTTGTAGCCAGTCCTGGCTGGTAAGTCTGTGAGTTTCTTATCTCTAGTTAACCAGCAAAAAGCTGGAAATAGAGCTTGGGCTCAAGTTTTAGAGCATTATCCTTGACTCAAAGCACCCTACCCAGAATTCAATTCCTAGAACTGAGACACACACACAGACACACACACACACACACACACACTCACAATTTTATGTATGCTTGAGACATAAATATATTTCTTTTCAGTATAAATTATGTTCTTTCTCCCTTCTCTTTTCTCAGATTGCTTTTTCCAAACTGTTTTCTTTCTGTGTTTGTTTTGGCCTGTTCACCTAGTTATAATGGGTTCCTTGCTGAATTTCAGAATGAAGAGGCCTGAAAAGAGGATTTTAGGCTCTGTGTGTGAGATATGACCCATGGACTTGTGGGTAATATTACTTGACTGTGGTTTCTTAAGCCTTCTCTCCTATGGCTGGCCAGATTTCCCTCAGGAAAAACAAAAAACACCCCCCCCCCAAAAAAAATCCACCTTGAAACTTCCCCAAAGTTTGTCCTGGCTGCAATATTCTGATGAAAAGGCTGATAATGGAGCCAAGAGGTATTATTGTACAGATGTTTGCGGAAGTTCCCTTCATTCCAGAGTTGTGTTCTGGGTCTGTACTGTTACTTTTTCTGTCTTATGTGGCTAGATCTTTTACAAACTCTCTATTGACAATAGTTAGATGAGTCTTACAAGATGATAAAATGGAATAGCCCAAAGGAAAGTGAGATTTTAGATATTTCTCTTATAATAGCATATTAATGAACCAGTTTTTAAAATATCATTGGAGAATTTTGTAATATAATAGGGAGTTTTATCCCTAATAAATATTACTATTATTTTACACATTCTGCTCTTTGCAGTTTCTTCCTATTTCTATTAACTTATCCTTTGATTTTGTTTTGTCAGTCATGGGACTTGAACTCTGGGCCCGGGTGCTGTCCCTAAGCTCTTCAGCTCAAGGATACTGCCCTACCTCTTGAGCCACAGTACCACTTCTGGTTTTCTGGTGATTAATTGGAGATAAGAGTCTCAGGGTCTTTTTAGTGCCTGAGCTGGCTTTGAATCCAGATCCCCAGATCTCAGCCTCTTGAATAGCTAAAATTACAGGCATGAGCTACTGCACCCAGCTTCCTTTGATTTCTTTTTATTTCACTAAAATATATTTATACTTTAGCAGCATATTTGATTATATTATGTAAGTAACTGCTTGAAACTTTTGACTTTGAAGTAAATTTAAAGGTCAAGAATCTTATCCAAGTATAGCTATTTGTAGTTTACTATCCATTGCAATTACTTGTAGATTTATAGATATAGTCTAGTTATTGAAAATAAGGGAAAGTAAATGTAGCCTTTTTTTAAGTGTGGCTCATTTTGCTTAATATAATTTTTCCAGTTCCTTATGAATGAGGCAATGTCATTCCTTCTGATGGAAGCATTGAGTTCATAGATAGATAGAAAGATAGATAGATAGATAGATAGATAGATAGATAGATAGATATAGATATAGGTATATTACATTTTCTCCATCCATTCATGCACTGAGGGGCATCTGGGCTGATTTCATATCTTAGCTATGGTAAATAATGATGCAATGAACATGGTTGCGCTGGTGGCTTTATTGTGGTATGGTTTGCGGTCATTGAATAAATTAAATGCCAAGGAGTGGGATTTCTGAGTCACAGGAGAGCTATATGTTTAGTCTTTTAAGGCATCTCCCGACTGCTTTCAAGAGTGGTTCAACAAGTTTACAGTCCTATCCAAGTGTAATAGCATTCCCTTTAGGAAACATCCCCACCAGCATCTGTTACCTGGACATGATTAATTAAAAGGTACTGTAAGCATTTGCACAGTGAGAACAAAGTAGGATATTCTCAGGAGAGAATCACAGTGGCTCAGTAGTTTTGTGCATATGACCATAAATGGTGATGCTAATCAAGATGAGTTCCAAGAAATAAAACCAGAGATATTTTTTACTGCACTGTTTGCAGTTATTTTTTCCTTTACTCCCTCTTCAGTTTATTCCCTTTGCCACTGTTTTTGACTTCTGTACCCTTTGTCTTATATATAAGTTGATGTGATTTGGGAAGGGGAAGGGGAAGCACAGTGGAACAAAGGGAGAACTAATTCAGCAGTGACACTCCCTAGAAATAATCTTGGAAATGAACTATATAACTTGTGGTTAAGGGGATCTGGAAATAACAGAGAAAATGTAGGTTGGGGTAAGAGTGTTCAAAAAGAAATGTACTCATAACCTGACATGTAAATGTAACCACTCCGTATATCACCTCTATAATGATAAAAAAATTACTGTCTGGATCAAGAAAATGTGGTGTTCCTGGGGACAAAAATATGAGAAGGGATAGCAATATTTGTGAAGTAATGCACCATCTATCTGGAGAATATAATGTAACCCTTCTATTAATTATAATAAAATATGTATTTTAAAAAAAGAAAATAATGGCATTCGCTGGGAAGTAGATGAAACCACAGCAAGTCATATTGAGTGAGATAAGTCAAGAACAAAGGAACAAAAGGTACATGGTCTTCTTGATATGTGGATATGAGATCCAAACAGTATAAGAGCAAGTACTCAAGGTAATTGACATGATCTTTATAGACATAAACATCTATGATGGGATATATACTCTATAGACATAATGATATATTATATAGATCAATATGTATCTATGTCATACAAACGCTCAGATTAATTCTAATTTTGTTCTTAAATTTATGTGCCAGTGATTATATATAGAGATCCCATTCTTGAATACTTGTCAAACTTGACATTTGAAATATGATGTAAAAAATCAATATTAATAAAATCTTTTAATAAAAAATTAGTATCAAGAATCCTTTATTTTTTCTCATTGTTTGTTCTTATACTTTGTAAATGATGAAAATTATCCTTGAACATCATTTCTGTGTTCAATGTCTTGAGACCATTTTCATTTATTAAAATTTAATTTTGTTCTCGTTTCTATCATTTTTGGAATTGTATTGTTCTTCCTGATATATATATATATATATATATATATATATTTAAGTAACAGCTTCCAATTCTTATATTTTCCCTTAGGTTGAGCTGTAAGTCAATAGTTCTTTAAGCATTCTTTCACGAGTGCTGATCATGTTTTTTATTTTGCAAAGATGGAACTATTTTTTTGTGGTTCTACAAAAGCATTTGTCTCAGTTGAGAATTAGAGGCTAATAATTTTCCACTGGATTCTCCTGATACTTTTCCAGTTTTATTATGATACTCAGTTATGCTTGGTATCACACTTAGTTCATAGACTCTTTTGTAAATGCTAGCTTTATTTTCTATAATTAAAAAATCTCCCACCCTTGATATTCCTGTCCTTCTGAGAACTCCTGGCATAGTTCTGTGGACTTGCCCAACAAGGAGGAGAAGAGTAGAAATCTGGTTTCTATGATGTTGAAGAATTGCCTTAGATAGTGTCTTATGGTGCTAACATTTGGCTTGGCTACATCCTAGGATTCCATATTCTTTGGTCTCTTTAGACATAAACCCTAGCCCTTTGGTTCCTATCATTTGTTGTAGTTGTGATTTTATTATCCCTGATGCTTCCCTCTTATGCTTGGAAAAGAGAATTTTTAGGTGTCCATTTGACTGGGTGACAGATAACCAGATATGTGATAAAGCTTTCTGTTAAGACATATGGGGAAGAGAGCTTCAAGAAGTGAATGATATCTGCATCAGAGGACTCAGTAAGGAAGATTTATTCTTACCCAGTGAGGTCAGGCAATATCTCATCCACTGAGGGCTCGGGTAGGGCAACACTACAGGAAAAGACTAATTTGCTATTTCTTCTGGTGTTAGAACAACCACCTTTTCCTGCCCATGGATATCAGAATTTTCTGTTATTGTGGTTCCATGGTCTGGGGACATATGGAAATATCTTTCCAGGTTAGTGGCCTCAGGGTAAAACTTCTACCATTGGCTCCCGTGATTCTAAAGAACTCAGACCCAGGTAGAACCACCAGCTTTTCTAGTTTGCCAGAATGCAGGTGGTAAATCACATAAATTTTCAGACAGTAATTGTCTGAGCCAATTTCTATAATAAATCTGTTGTCTGTTTCTTCTTATCTATCTATCTATCTATCTATCTATCTATCTATCTATCTATCATCTATCTATCTATCTATCTATCTATCTATCTATCTATCTATCTTATTGTCTATTGAGTTTATTTGGAGAACAATAAACTCAAACCTTTCTTCACAATACTAATATACACAGATAAATACACACACTTGAGTCAGTTTTTTATATAATTGTGTCAGCTACTGAGAGGAGACAATTTTAGAGAATCAAGTGTTATTTCTCTGTCTTTAAATCCATGACTGTTTTTCTATTACTCTATATTTACTAATTGAAGGCATAATCTGAGAGACTTCTCCTTATGTGTTCAGAAGTTTATGCTGAGGAAACCAAACAATCCATGGCTTCATCACAAAACACTTTAGGTTATCTCAAGAGCTGAAAGATTTGGAAAAACATTAACAAAGACTTGTACTGAAAGCTCTTCCCTGCCTTGTCCTATATTTCATAAAAAGATTGAGAATAGCTCGCAATAAATGCCTGAAGGAAAAGAGGAAAAAATATATTAACATCTACACATGGCTTCTGGTCCTGCAGTTTGGGTGAATGATAGGATTTCTCTCCTTTTCTCTCTCTCTTTCTCTTTCTCTTCTCTTCTCTTCTCTTCTCTTCTCTTCTCCTCTCTCTCTCTCTCTCTCTCTCTCTCTCTCTCTCTCTCCTCCCCCTTATATATATATATATATATATGTGAAATCAATTTGATTATATTTAAATTATTACTTCAAAATGTAAAAAAATTAACAGAAATATGGATGTCAATTTGACATGTGGGTACAGATTTCTTATCTATGTATATTTATGTGTGTATACTGGGGCTTTAACTCATGGCCTGCATTAACTCCAGTCCAGCATATGGTGGTTTATTGGAGAGAAAGGCTCACAGATATTTCAGCCATCTAGTTTTGAACCAGGATTCTCAGATCTCATCTTCCTGAATAGCTGGAATTATAAGCATGAACTACAGGTACAATTGTATTTCTTTAAAATTCTTTGCTATGTATGAAATTCATTAAGTGTTACAAATAAATGTTGACTCAGGACTCCTCAAATGATGGTAATCTAGTGCCCAGGCTTTGATTTAGTTGATACTCAAATTACATCACAATGTGACATAATTGTGCATGCTACTCCCAGGTTTTTATTTTGTTCTCCATGTAGAAGTCTTCCTTGTCATTAAATGCAAAGTCAGATTAGCATTTTCTACAGCCTTGCTACAATTGTCCTTTATTTCATAAGGATACTCAGAAACTTTTGATGTACAGGGCTTTGCTTCGTCCTTTTGCTGTGAGAGGACTGATCATGAAATGCAATGGATTTTGCAGTTCCTCATTCTGGGTGACTGTCCTTTCACAATAGTCCCTGTGAATAACTCTATCCTGCTAAGTGCCTCCTTGAAAGTAGCATTGGCATATGGTTTCATGTGTGAGCAAGAGAAACTCGTGGCCACCGTGGGAGGTGACCAGCCAAAATAAATCACGGATCAAGATGAGAGACTGTGAGACTGGAAGACTCTTGTTCAGACGAGGAGTTAAACAAAAACTGTTTGGGATAAAACCAGAACTTGAGACAAATTAAGAAAATAAAATATTTGGAAATGAATTCTTAGAATGAGGTCCAGGTTTTGGTTGGTGCCTAAAATTGGTGTTGGTGGCTCTTTCATCTGAATAAAACTCTTACCAATTGAACAAAGGCAGCTAAGTCAAATTTAACTCGTTTTTAAGCTTTTAGTTATTGAAAATGAATACAATTTTCTTTTCTTTCCTTTTTTTGCCAATCTTGGTCCTTGAACTCGGGGCCTGAGCACTGTTCTTGGGCTTTCACAAGGCTACCCCTTGAGCTACAGCAACACCTCTGGCTTTTTTCTATGTATGTGCTACCAAGGAATTGAACCCAGGTCTTCGTGCATGCTAGTCAAGCACTCTACCACTAGGCCAAACTCCTGGCCCAATGAATACAATTTTCTAACAACCTTATTTTAATGATATTTGAGTGAATTTTTAAAATTTTTTAAAGTATTTTGCCAGTTACATTTAAGGTACTTATGAACAATTTGGAAAGGAAATGTCAATATTTATAGAAAAAATCTAGAATTCCATAATAGATGTCATTAGATATGTAATATGCAATTTAATGTTTTATATGTAAATTAAAATTATTATATTTATACCACACAAATTTTTGAGAAGAAATCCTATTGATTTCAAATCTTAGTTATCCATAATTAACATTTTATAATATTTATATTTCTTATTTATTTATTTGCATGTGTGTGTGCATGTGTGTGTATATGTGTGTGTATGTGTGTATTGAGGCTTAAACTCAGGGCCTCTCACTCTTATTTTGCTTCTGTGACCACAACTTTGCTCTAACTCCAGCCCAGCCATATGCTGCTTTATTGGAAATAGAGGGCTCACACATTTTTCAGTCTAGCTGGCTTTTAACCAGAATCTTCAAGTCTCATCCTCCTGAATAACTACATAGGCATGAAACACTGGTATCATTTGTATTTCTTTAAGATTCTTTGCTCTGTATGAAATTCGTAAATTTTGCAAATAAATGTTAACTTGGGAATCTCCTAAAATGCTATTTCTACTTGCATCATGAATTGGTCGTCAACCACTGAAATCTTCCCTCCTCCATAACAATAGAATTGTAGTTTATAACTCAGTTTATCAATATAGCAATATGAATCATTTCCAGGAAAATTTCTTAAAACCAGGCAATGCCTCCTTCGTATTTTCACTTCTCTACCAGCTTCAATTTGGCTACGAGGCTAATATATAAGAAAGATATATAAGGAAGACTAATTTAAGGAAGCAGCAGAAATTTTTGAGAAGCCTTGTCTTTTGAGTTATCATGTGAATTACAGCTGCCTGCTAACTTGGCATCTCCATTCTCTGTGGGTCAGAGAAGAAAAAAAAGTTTCCTTCTGAAGCTACTCAATCTTTTGTGTCTGTTTGAAATACTGCCTTAGGTAATATTACTTAATAAAACATATCATATCCATGTTTCCATGGCATTTCAAAGTATTTCATTGATTCTCTATGATCTCTTCCTCTCTCTCTCTCTCTCTCTCTCTCTCTCTCTCTCTCTCTCTCTCTCTCTCTCTCTCTCACACACACACACACACACACACACACAACACACACACATGCACACATACACCCCCCACACACATGCACACACAAATCCACACAGGGAAAATTTAAAAAATGTTTTAAAGAATAAAATGTCTAAATTTAAAATTGAATGAACAACATTGGTAATACCCTAGATAAATTTAGATAAGTAATAAGAGAATTTGATTTCTGGTTACTGAGATCACTTTCTAATTACAATACAATTGCAAACATAGAGTAGTTCTATCTATATATGTCTCTGGCATTAAAGCTGTTCCATGTTCATCTACTCTTCTGCTTTTATCCTGGGAAGCAATTTATCCTAGTGACATTGTTTTCATTTCTTACATGAGGTGTTTAGAATCCAGTATCTGGGCATGGAGTTTGCAAATTTGGTATGAGAATTTTATTGGTTCTATCCTCATTTAGTAGATCAAGCTGGGAATTATGTGTCTGTGAACTAACTTATGCATAAACATATATCCCAAATTACTTTATATCTGTGTACTTTTGAGCACATACACATCTTGCACAAATACACATATGTATATATATATGTATATGGCTAGGTATGTGTATGTGTATGTGTGCGTATAGTAAAATGAGTCACATTTTGATACCTAAACCCAGCACCATGGATAGATTTTATTCCAATATTTCCCTTACTTATCCTTTTCCTGCTAGTGTGAAAACTAGATCTCAGTGTCTCTAATACACACTTGTTAAAACCTAGAATACAAGTGAATAGCTTTAGAATGACAAACTAGAGTGTATTATTTTAACACCTTCTGCTTTCATACAGATGGAAGCAATGAAGCTATTTTTATAAACTTCCTCTCAGATCCCACTTCCCAAATCTGGGCTGTTATCCTTTTAACTTGCTCTCAGTTCTCTGTGATATGTTTTTCTCCCACTTTTCCAAATAATATTCACCCTAGTATTTGATCACTTTCAAACACAGCATGGGTATTGTGAAGTCTTGTTACTTGGAAAGGCCAACAGACATGGAGGTATTTTTGAGGACTTTCTAATTTATGAGAACAGTATGGTGAGTGGAGTGGGAGGGAGAATAATTTCCAAAGTCATTTGCATACTCAGGATGTCTCCATAAGTAGCTGGGCCTAGAAACAATTTCTGTTCATTCATCTAGGTAAAGATCTATGGAGCATCTAGCTTATGTTGGATTGGGGAGAAGCCATGCACTGGAGTGACCATTTCAAGAACATCTTTCTCTTTTATGTTACACATAAAATATTTGTTACACACATATTATATATGTATATATTGTATGTATGTGCATGTATATATGAATGTATATATATACATATATGTGTATATACAGCAGGAAGACAAAAGAATCCCATTCTATTCAAGAGTTAATCAGTATTTCTTTGAACTTATACAGGACATGTATGGTGGGCTTCTTTAAGGCCAGGAAAGATAATAATCACTTTGATTCTCACTTCCTGAGTGAAGAGGTGCAAATATTTTCAGCAAACTTGAGATACTTCCTGTTGTAGTTCTTAGAGACTTGGAAAGTTTCCTTGCTTACATCAGATTTTAGGAAGTAATTCATAGAAGAACAATTCCATTACAAAACCTAATATATTGTTCCTCAAGCTGTACCCTCCCTCTCTTCTTGTAGAAAAACACTGCCCAGACTTCCTATTAAATACAATGTTTTCCTAAAAGAAGGTGAGTGGCATCAATTTTCAAACAATAGAACACCATCTGGAATGGTCATTTATAGTAGACAAATGACCTAAGAAATGACAGTTATCATGAAACTCACTCCATTGTGGAAAATGATCATGTAACTGGATTTTAGTAAAAAGACACTAGAAATCTTATTCAAGAACTTTGAGTTGAAACTCAAAGTAGATCTGAGAAATACTACATATTCTCAATTATGTCTGTGTGAATGTGAATATACATACATGTTGTATGATTCCCATATATTATATTTTATAGACATAAAATAAAATATTTTATATTTTATTTATGAACTTCCTTAATCTTGAAATACAGAAATTAGATATAAAAGAGAAAAATAACTTCTAGCTTTAAAATACTCTGCTGTAATTCTGAGGTCATTTTCTATTTTAATTCTTGAATGAATTGTTCTCATTGTAATGTGGAGAAGCAATCTTCCTATTTGATTAGTACTTATTCTATATTATAACTCTTGATTATTAATAATATCAACTATATGTAATATCCCAAAGATAATTTTTTATAAAAGTTTAAATGAGTATCATATATATTTAGTGACAGAAGAATCCAGGCAGGAGTACTATGTCAAACACATTTTTTGCTTCCTTGGCACAAGACACAAGATTTGGTTTCTGAAGTGGGTGAATCTATTGCCCAGCTGGCCTAGAAGCATTAACTGCTATAGCAACTAATAAGGAAACTCCTGTCATTTAAGTGTATTAAAATAATAATGCTGAGCTGGGTGTGGTGGCCTGTAATGCTTGCATTCCTAGCTACCCAGGAGGCTGAGATCTGAGGATCACAGTTCAAACCAGCCCTAGCTCTAAATTTTGTGTGACTCATCTCCAATTAACCACCAAATAACCAGAAGTGGCATGGTGGCTCAAGGGATAGGGCAGTAAGTAGTAGAGCTGAAGATCTCAGAGACAACACCCACACCCAGAGTTCAAGCCCCACAACCACCACCACCACCACCAACAACAAAAATGTGTGTGTGTGTGTGTGTGTGTGTGTGTGTGTGTGTGTGTGTTACTGATTAGGTCAGTAACATAGCTAGGAAATTTTCAGCTTAGGAAATCTAAACTCATCCACTGTCATTCCAGGGTAGGAATTTAGTTTGTGGATCACTCCCATATCAAGAGAATGGAATTGAGAGGTTACAGAAACAGAGTCTACATCAAACTAAACCTGTGCGACATATGACAATGGCATCGGATCCACACCCCATCCTGGAAAATGAATTTCATTCTTTACTCACTAATATATGGATGGATAATTTTTCATTTTGATTAAAAATAATTTTATATTAATGTACATTAATTGCACAAAGGATTTCATTTTATCTTCACACATACGCATAGTATCTTTGATCAAATCTGTCTATTGCCTTTAATGACATGGTATTGATGTGAGGAGATGGCCTAAACAATATCAGTTGTTGGTAACAAAGCATTTGACTAGAGAAATTTCACTGCACTGTTCTTGGAGAATTGCATGCTGGGAAATAAGACAAATCTTCACTCAAGGAGACAGGTATTTCTATTTCTCTTTTGCATTGCAATTTTATTTAGCAACAAGCAACATCCAGAAGACTTTGTTGGACTCCTGAGCTGTCAATACGATAAGGCTAAAAGGCTTCTACCACTGACTTTTCTTTTGTATCTAGAAGGAATTCCATTTACATTTCATGTCTCATGGCTTGATTTCAACATATTGCTGTCTGGATATTACTCTTGCTTTATGTGTATATTTTGAATAACTCCTTTTTTATTGACATACTTTTAAGAAAAGTCTTCTTTAGAAATCTGAACAAGATGTGGAGGAATGCAACAGTTTTAGTAAACTGAGCTGAACTTAAAAGTCATGCTGTGAGGAAAAGAGTGACAAAATGTTTCCTTGTGGTTATGTACGATTGTTTGATTAGATTTGATAAGACTAAACAGTCCAAAAGTTTGACAGTCTTGACACCTGGCTTATGAAAGATGAAATTCCTGAATGGAAATTATTCCTATTGAACTCCTCTGAAGAGTTTGTGCTGGAAAGAAGTATCTTTTCTAAAGCCAGGACATTCTCGGCGCTCCTTCAACTGGCTGAAAAATGAGGTACTGAATTCCTTGCTTAATGGGAAATCTACTGTTGGTTTAATACATATTTTTTGGAACCTTTTTGTTAAAAAAATTTCTGTCATCACTCTTACTTTGTGGAAATAAATATGATACCATATGGAAAAAGAGGTTATAGTTCCATATGTGTAGAATAATATTCTGAATTTAAAGATGAACTTACCTTATCCTCCATTTAATGATTCAAAAATATTAAAAACAAGTTCACTTACAAGGTTATCTACTTTGTGATGGAACATAATGTGACTTCTCTGTGCTTGGCTGTGTTTAGATAAAAATAATAGGTGTTTATAATAAGCATAATAAATGTATTTTTTCTTCAGTCCTTTTTATTGAAATTAATAGAAGGGTTACATTATATTCACCAGGTAGAAGGTGCATTACTTCACAAACATTGATATCCCTTCTCATGTAATAAACATATTTTTATACAGCTATATTACTTTCATTACTGGATCTACTAGGTGAGACACAATAGATCTATTATTGTACATCAGAAATTTATATACTATTCAGTTCAAAGGATGGATTTCCACTCTTCTACCTACTACTTCAAAAAATTGTAAGACAAAGAATCAAATAAAAAGAAGTCATAAATCACATTAGCACAGACATTGAAATAAGAATGTGAGGTGTTTTTTTGTCTGTCAATATATCTCATGAATTCTTTAAGTTATGAAATCTGTGAATAGTTTATGAGCTTGAAAACAAAGGAAGTATATGGACAACTTGAAAAAATTCTTGTTGTTTTTTGTTTGTTTAGAATGTATTTCTGGCCATTTTAGGGGAAGTTGATCTTTTGAAAATTTTGAAAACACAAAAGTGCTTTGTGATTGAATTAATTTCTCTACTCATCCCAAAACTCAGGAGTAAGAGTCGATCTCGGAACCCTGTTTGTGGTATATGTGATTAATTTTCCTTCTTCTCCCATTTGAATATGTCCATAAAAGTTTATGTATAAAATATGTAGACGGTTTGGAACAAGGTTCATGAATCCAGGCAGATGAAATAGTGAAGTTGTATCCTAGACATGATTAACATTTACTATTTGACCATCGCACATCATTGAGACTCATTTTCTTCTGTTTGATCTTTGATCCAAATATCATCTCTATGCGTATTTTGGTCATTTTTCTTTTATACCTACAGAAATATTTATTTCCTGTACCACCTGGTTGCTTTAAACACAAGGAGACAGTTCTCTTGCTTCTTAGTGTACTCCAGAAAACAAATTTCTCACCTCTTTCTGTCATTTACCAAAGGTGAATTAGTGTTCTGCTTGTTAAACATTCCCAAGGGAGTTTACTCTGTATCTTTAAAATGCATTAAAATATTTCATTTAGTACTTATCATATATAATTCTTCTAATTGTTACAAGCAAATAGAAACTATCCCTTTCTCTTGTATCACTTGTGGTTAAAAAATAGAGAATGTTGCAACGTTTACAATAAGTCATGCTTCTGTTTTTAAATTGACTCATCAACAGAATAACTTTGTTACATTCATGAACTCATTCTCATTGAGACATGTAAAGCGCACCTATACCTTCAGGTAGTCAGGAAGCAGAAGTAGAACTCCAGTTAGAGGCCAAAGCAAAGGTGAGAAACAGACAAAGGCATCTGCAGATTCTGTTGCCAAAGAAAAGCGCTGAGTGTACATTTTGAGTGGTAGGGCTTTTTCTTAGTCTTGGAGATTAAGCCTATGCACCAGAATATAAACAAACATATAAATGTGTAAAATGTGTAAATTACTGTCTTTCTGTCTCTCCCTTTACACACACACACACACACACACACACACACACACACACACACACAGAGGGAAGGAAAATCTGTGACAATCTAAAGGCAATGCAAAATGAGACAATAGGTTCAAGTTGACCTATATTTGATTCAATGATCATTATGTATTTGGGAGAGGTAGATGGCCTTATTTATTCATTCAATGGTTAAGGAGTTGAAATACTGCTTTGCTTAAGGTATAGAACAAACATTCAATTATTTATATGTACGACAGCAAATCAATACCTAGAACTGAGGCAGAAATTTATTTTACTTGATATATCAACAATTGACAGGGTAGTCATTTTTTAAAAATATACATTGCTCTTCTAATACTTGATTCAACTTCAAACTCCTGCTAAGATACAGGAATCAAGCTTTACCTCTGGGATCATGGGCAAGCATTTCAGAAGAGTCCTTGTTTTTTTTCATCTGTTAGGTAAAAGCACATAGCTCACCAGTGGTGCTGAAGCTCTTCTTTTGCTATTCTTTATTGCATTATTTATGATTTGTACACACCTAGCACTCAGAACACTTCATGTCAAAAGTAAAGGTGAAGAAAATAAAACTTAGAGATCAATTATTTTGGCTCTTACCTGTCAGCATATCTCTGAGAATAGCCGCGGGCAATTTATCAACATTATTGACCCTTCTGTATTGAATCTCAGAAAATATGTAAGTCTTTTCTTTGAACACACTTAAATGTCCAAGGAATGTTTTACTATAACAAAAGATTTATCATTCATTGCAAATACTTTCAGATGCACTGAATGTTTGAACAGAGACACTTTCATACAGAAATATATATATACATTGTATGTATCATTTGCAATTGTGAATTTATACACAATAGATAAACATATATGCACACATATGTATAATTTCTCAGGAATACCTGAGCTGTTATGAATAACCCTCACAACTCCTTTATCCTTTTATTTTGTGCTGCTTCTGGTGCTTTTTCACTCAAGTTTGGTGGTTTAGTCCTTGGGCCACCACCTTTTGGCTTTTTGATTATTAATCAAAAAGTCAATCTCATAGGCAGTTCTGCTCTGGCTGACTTCAGATTGTGACCCTCAGATCTCACCTTCTTAAGTAGGTAGGATTGCAGGTGTGAGCCACCAGTGCCCAGCCTGATGTGAATACCTTATTTACCCATTCCAATGAGAAAAAAAAAGAGTAATGGAAAAGATAATGTTGTATTTTTCTAGAAATCAACAGGAAAGAATGGAAAAGGAGAAATAAATAAAAAGGGAGAAAGAAAAGAAAGGAAGGAAGGAAGGAAGGAAGGAAGGAAGGAAGGAAGGAAGGAAGGAAGGAAGGATAAAAAAGCAGCAGTAGGATAAGGATGTTGGGAAGCTTATCCACAAGCTGAGAATGTTTTGTGAGTGTTGTGACAAGATGCTGAAATAAAACTCGTGCTGATGCTGTATCAAATGCACTACAAGAGGAAACCTTGAGATATAAGACATCATCATAATGCATATATAATATATAGTGCATATTTACATAGAATACCTTCTCTTCCTTTTCACATCTCCAAGAACTTTCTGATGGTAAAATCTATACAATTGATTGAGTTTTGTTTCTGTTTTTGTTTGTTGGTTGGTTTGAGATCCATACTTGAACTCCATATCTGACCCTTGTTCATTGGCTGGTACTCTACTGAACCTAAAACCTCCAACCCCTACTGAGTTGGAGTAGGAAAATATCAATGGAGAAGATGTTGATGCTAATTGTACAAACAAAGAAGCATCCTTCTTCAAAGGCACCTCAATTTTCAGGGTTTTTCTCTAGGTAGGTGAACTGGGCTTTCACCAAACCTAGGAAATCTAACATCATACACGTGTGCCTGAAGATGAAGTGCACATGAGAATTTTTTCTTTTGTGTCAGTTCTGGGGCTTATATTCAGAGCCTGGGAGCTGCCCTTAATTTTTCTTCTTAAGTCTGGTGCTCAACCGCTTGAGGTATTGCTCCATTTCTGGCAGATTTCAGTGCTTAGAGCTAAGAGTCTAGTGGATTTTCCTGCCTGAGCTAGCTTTAAAACGCAATCCTCATATCTCAGCCTCCTGAGAAACTAGGATTACAGGCATGAAACTGTAGCACCTGACCAACACTGATAATTCTAATGGGAGAAAGCCAAGTCAATTTCACAGTAGTGCCAGTAAAGTATTGTAGCACTGCAAACCTCTTAAGCTCCTACAGCTTGTCAGAGCAAAGGATCTGTGTCTTGCAGATCTCTGGGGATACTGTAGGCTTGAAAGCTGGTCTGGGCTTTTCTAAGGAGAGCTAGAGATATTAAATGATTCCATGAGAGGTAAACAAATTGTTATTTCCATAGTCTGAAGAAAGTCCTAAATATCTGCTTAGCATAACAGAGGATCATGTAGCTTTAAACGTTTCCTAGGTGAGGGTTACTGACAAACCTATGCAACGATTTTTGCAAGGGAAAGAATCCAGTTCAATCATCTGCAAGATCAGTCACTGTACCTTGACTTATGTCACTTTCACCCTTCCATCCTGCTTTACAGGCATAGGCCAAAGCTGATCTAGTCTAGGGGGACAGTTTATGTGTATGTTCACAACTCCAATAAAAATCTTGTTCTGCCTGGGTGCCAGCATCTCACACAACTTAGAGGCTTAGAGAAACTAAATTGAAGTTGTATTTTAGTTAGGTATAATCCATGATTTATGCTACTGTAGATGACACTTCAGTTTCATCAAAAGCCAGTGAAAAAGTAGAAGGACCTTGGAAGGTAATAGCACTTGGAAGGCAAAGGTGTTCTTTAGAAAGGAGGCTCCTGAGCACCAGGATCTCAATTTGCACAAAATCCTTCTTTCAAATTTGGTAGGAAACCAGCGGAGACACTCATTCTCCGAACACCATTTCTGCTTGAGTGTTGTATACTGGAAACGGAAATGAGAGAACGCGTGGAGGTCCTCCTCAAGCACCCTGACTTACATACGATCCTAGAGAAAATTTCCCACAAGTGACTCAGAGTTGGACTGACATTGAGTTAGAAAAATATGTTTTTATATTTTAATATTGTGGTTTCATAAAAGAAAATATAGTTCTTGTTTTATTCTGAAAAGTTGGTGGAAAGAAAGCCAATGCACAGAAGTGGTTGAATCAGGGTACAGCCTGTGTGGAAAGGCCTTTGCTAAGGGTACCCGCTTCTGTGTACCTATGTCTGTGGCCATAGAAAGGTTGTGAGCCCTGCCAGTGTAGTTATTTAGAATACAAATAACATAAGGGCAGTGTTGAAGGTTCCTAATCTTGCTTTAGTTTCCTTCCTGGCAAATTCTCTGTCACTGGTTATTTTTGATCCTTAATAGGTAGAGGTTTTATGCCTCTAGAAATATATTGAAGTTTTATGACTCTTCCTGATGAGTGAATTTTTCAGCAACCATATGGCGTAGCTGGCTCTGACTCTATCAACCTCTAATAACCTCAAAGTCTGGGTTGCAGCTTGCTCCTTCCCATCTTTCTTAAGCTTGGCTCTATTGATTACAGTCTTTGATAACTCAAACTTGTTGAGTTTTCAGCCTCACTCAGAAGGTTTAACTAAGAAAGTCACAAGTATTTTGAAAATTTCATTTTCCTTTTCTTAATGACATAGTCATGAGGGTTTTATAGCAAGAATTTTCATTTTTATTTACTGGATATTCCAAAGTATTTCTCATGCCTCTCAACAAGCAATGTTTACATTTCCTGGTCTAATCATGCTGTCTTTTTTTTTCAATTTGTATGTATTTGGAAATTTTCTTCTTATCATAACCTAGAAGTTTGCACTTATTTCAGTAATTTTTACAATGTGCTTCATAAAATTCTAATTCATTTTTTCAATTATTTCACAGGTTAAGGAGATATATTATTGGTACAATAAATTTGCTCTAGAAAGTAAAGCTATTCTAATACTTCATTCATGCAAACAATAATTTAATTTATAGATACTATTATGTTCAACTTTGTACATTCTTGGATAAATATAGTGCCTGGAATGAAATACTGGCAGTGGTATTAACAATAAGGAACAAATGGTACAATAGCATTCTTTCTGATGGGAATATGGAATCCCACTGTGTGTGTGTGTGTGTGTGTGTGTGTGTGTGTGTGTGTGTGTGTCCACTATTTTTTTTTTTTGCCAGTCCTGGGCTTGAGCTCAGGGCCTGAGCACTGTCCTTGTTTTTTCTCAAGGCTAGAGCTCTACCACTTGAGCCTCAGCACCACTTCCGGCTTTTTTCTATGTATGTGGTACCAAGGAATCGAACCCACGTCTTCGTGCATGCTAGGCAAAGCACTCTACCACTAGGCCAAACTCCTGGCCCCGTGTGTATGTATTTATACATTTATACATTTTCTTGCTGAGGGGTATCTGGGTTGATGCCATATATTGGCTATGGTACACAATGAGCATGGTCGTGCTAATATCATTAGCAAGGCCTTGCTTGTGGTCTATTGCATAAATGCCCTGAAACAAAGTAAGCCAGATCCAAAGAAATATAGATTGCCTGGTTTCCCTTATTTGTTGTTACTAGAAAGTGCCTGTAAAATGACAAGTAAACAAACTGGATGGTACAAGACCCACAGTGAGACCCAAAGAGGATAACACTTAGGGGAGAATCACAAAGGCTCAATGGTTCTGGGCATATGTTAATCTAAAATCATCTTCATTGACTTGAACTCTAAAAATGGAAAAAGAGGTTTGATGTGGTTTGCTTCCTCTTGTCTCAGCCTTGTCCTCTCCTTCACTGTTTTTGCTCTGTGTACCTTTTGTCTTCTATGTAAGTGTATTTGTTTTTGGGGGGTGGTAAGAGGGGGCACAGAAAGGGTGGGACAAATGGTAAACAAAAGTAGCAGTGATACTAAACATTATGCTGAAAGTGAACTGTAAAATTTGTGGGAGATAAGAGCTAGGAGAGAAAAACTGAGAGGAAATGAGGAAAGAGGTGACACTGGTCAAAAAAAATGTACTTATTACTTGACCTTATGTAGCTGTAACCCCTTTGTACTTCACCTTGACAATAAAATTAAATTGAAAAAATGCAATAAGGAATGTAGCTAAAATTTCTGATTAGCTTCTTCTTGCCACATACCATTGAAGAATTTTATAGTTTTGATGTCATACACAGACAAATAAACACTATTTTTGTTTTATTTTCATGTGAAAGGAAAATGAGGTATGCAAAATGTATTGCTGTACTCTATTTAGACAGTGAACATCACATAAATAGGCTACTAGTTCACACTTCAGCAGGGTTTTCTCTAGAATGATTTATCATCCAGGAAAATGCAGACAGCTATTCTCATCCCTGGCTGTTGATAGATGATGTTTGTTTGTTGCTTCTACATTTGACTAAAGAACTTATTTAGAGAGGAAGATGAATATATGACCCAGGGGATTGAGAAAATGGATCCTCCTATTTATATTGAAAGGAAAATAAGAAATATTCAATCAGTATCCAGTAAGTACTGCACACAGGGGAAACAGAAGCAAGCAAAATTATTATAAAGTTTCTCTTTATCATATTAGTAGTTGAGGTACCACAAAAATGCTCATACAAATATGCTATTACCCATTACATGAACTGTTCTTAGAGGAAGCTAAAACATGTGGTGAGAGACCAAGAGAATAGTCTTGGAGGAGTATTTCATAGCAGAATATGATCCTGGGTGATATTCTGAGAATGAAAGTTCCATAAAGTATTCTTTTTGTGGATTTCTCTCAAGGATGAAATGAGAAGTTGATCCATAATATGCACTATGGTATGAATTTTTTTCCAAAATTTATTAATGGACAATAGAAAAATATTTAGACATAGAACATTAAATATATAATTAGGCCTGGGAGATCCTCCCTTGTGAATGTTATTAAGGTTTTTATGAAAGGTCAGCCATTCTTTTTTTATTTTTGTCAGTTCTGGGGCTTGAACTCAGGGTATAAGGACTGTCCTTGGGCTTTCTCATGGCTAGACCTCTACCACTTGACCCACAGCACCACTTCTGGCTTTTTCTCTGTATGTGGTACTGAGAAATTGAAGCTGGGTCTTTGTGCATGCTGACAAACACTCTACAACTAGGCCAAACTCCCAGCCCCAGCCATTCTTCTTTCTGAAGTCACTTCTCTGTGTATGGGACTCATCAGACCACACATCTACTACCATCTTGACCTTGGATTCCCAGCCTCCAATACCATGAAAAATAAATTTCTGTTCTGTTCACGTTCTCCCATCATTGCAATTTTATTATATAACCTAAGCAAAATGACAGTATGGTTCCACTGAAGACTTAAGTTATTTGGGAGAGGTTCAGATATTGGATGGTATCAAACCAAAGCAAGCACACTATGTTCTGTATCTTCACATCATTCAATGAGCACAGATTGCCTTATGGGAGGAGACAGTAAGAAATGCAAGGCACTCTGTTCACCTCAGAATCAGAATTTGTAGCCCAAGTTGTTACAAGCTTCTGGCACCATATCTTCTTGTAGTCTGTTTCAACTCTAGGCAACGCAGTGGTTTTCAGACATGCTATTTTGTGCACCCTATACATCAAAATGTTAATTAAATATTTTAAAAGTCATGCTTTGTAGTGTTGTAAAAATTCACATGCTAGGATTCCAGTGCAGCTTTTTTAAACAGCTGCATAATGCATTTAGAGGCACTAGTAGGGATGCCCGATGTTCCAAAAAAAGGCAAAGAAGAAATGAATCATTTGATATAATGTGACTAAGAAGAGAAGCAAACATCTTTTATTAGCCAAATGTCAAGGTATGTAGCTAAAATAAAATCAAAGAAGTTTTAAAACAATACGACAAAAACAACATTGCTACAGGCATTAAAGAAATAGTCACCACGTTGTAAAGGTTATTTCAAAAGAATTTTAGCTCCTTCTTGTATTTACCAGCAAGCTGGCCAGTAAGTCAGGTCTCCAAAGTTACTTTACCAGAGATGATAAATGTATCCAAAATTTTATCGTAAACAATGAGATTGGGGAGAAAAAGAATGCAAACCCAGGAGACTAAAGTCAGAGGTAATGGGAACAGACTAAGTCTCCCCCATGCTGTGTTTGAACAATCTGTGCTTTTCAAAAAGCCTGAAGTTGGGAGATTTTTCTTTCACTCTTCTGTTAAATGAGTATTCTTACAGAAATAGAAACATGTTTCTATTGAAATAAAATGAAGTAAACAAAGCTTGAATAAGGCACGTTTATGTCATAGGGTTGCATGTACTGAAAATCATTTGATACTGTGAACAAAGTCTCAGTGTTTTTGTTTCCTGCCCAATATTTTGGGGGGTATTTTGAAGGGAACATTTTCATTATTCAAGAAGAAAATGATTAATCTTGCTTCTGCCCATTACCAGATGGCAGCATAAATTTGTAGTTTATTTAAGGATAACCTTAAGTAGGGTGAGGACAATCCTACTACTTGTGATGATTGGATTTGAATGAAAGAATTTATTATGACATTACATGATAAATTTTCTTCCTATATCTGAAGTCACCCAAAATTATATTGTAGGTTGACAACTTTATGGAGCTATTCAAATATCTTCTTTAACAACTTTTCGTTTTATTAATACAGGATTTTTCTGCTTGGCTTTTTTTTGAAACAGAATTGTTCCTAAAGTATTTTTATTCAACTGTACTTACTGCTTTTCGGTAAAATGACCTGTTGTAGAAAATTCTTCTGCATTATTTCCTAGTAATTTTATAAGAATGCAGACATTTACTTTGAAGAATTGTAAATACAGAATATATCCATCTCTAGAATAAATTATAGGCAGTTTAATATCTGCATATCTACATTTACATTTACATACATATATACATTTTTAGACAATCCTGGGTCTTGAACTCAGGGCCTGGGCTCTGTTCTTGAGACTCTCTGTGCTCAAGGCTAGTGCTCTACCACTTGAGCCACAGCACTTCTGGCTTTTTCTGTGTCTGTGGTAATGAGAAATCAAACCCAGGGCTTCATGCATGCTAGAAAAGCTACCACTAGGCCATACTCCCTACCCTATATGCATATACAATTTGATACTCAGTTCATAAGCTACTTAATTAATATGGAATTTCAGGTCATGTAACATTTTTCAGAGAGATCAAAAACTCTAATTTGAGGAACCAATTATGTTCTTTACTGACAGAAAGAGAATAATAGTCATGTTTTCATTTTGCATTTATTTGAACTCATTAATTATTCAACTGTTTGTTCACATCCCATGTATCTACTAATGCAGTGCAATGTTGTGTGTGTGTGTGTGTGTGTGTGTGTGTGTGTGTGTGTGTGTGTGATGCTCTGAACAAGATGGGAAGGCTACAAAGTGGAAAACATCTATAATGATGGTACCCTTCAGTGGAGCAAGATTCAGCTACACATGAGATAAGTAATCAAATAACCAGAAGACATAAAAATATGTATTTCTAAATGAGAGAAGCCAATCTGCAATGGCTCAATTCATGTTCTAACTACAAGATGTTCAAAAACATAAAGGAGATGGACATATTGAAAATGTGCCAGGACTTTTGAGGAAGGGATGGATAGTTAGAGCAGAGGGTATTTTCTCAGAAGTGCAGCTATTTTCATGATATTTTGATGGTGAGTTTGAAGCCTATCTTTTTCAAAGCTGACAGCAAGTACAACACAAATATTATACATTAATGCAAACCACAGGCCTCAATTAATAGTAATATATCAATGTTGGTTTATCAATCACATGAAATGCATACCACTAACTCAAGGTGCTCACAACTGATAGATAAGAATTCTCCAATTGCTGTTTAACTTTTCTGAAAAGCTAAACCTGCTCAAAAACTAATACCTACTAATTGAAAAATATCTGAGTTTTTCCTTCCAAGATGTCAAGATGTATAATAATTACCTCAATTGTAGTGATTACTTCTATTAGTTCCCCAGTATTATTGTAATACATTGTCACAAACATTGAAAATTTGAGCAAGAGTGATTTAATCTCTCATGGTATAAGTTGAATACATCAAAATGTTTTTTTTTTTTTGCTCTTCAGTAGTAAAAGTCTTCTGGGGAAATCTTTTCAATTACCATTAGAATTTTCCACATGGATCATTCCAGTCAGAGCCTGTCACAGAGATGGCAAGCTTTAACACATCACATGGCTCTTGAAAGCTAAAAGAAATGGAGGAGTTTTTTAACTACTAAGAACTATTACTAAGTGAAGGGGAAGATTCTCTCTCCTCTCTCTCTCTCTCTCTCTCTCTCTCTCTCTCTCTCTCTCTCTCTCTCTCTCTCTCTCTCTCTGTTTGTCTGTCTCTCTCTCTCTCTCTGTTTGTCTGTCTGTCTGTCTGTCTGTCTCTCTCTCTCTCTCTCTCTCTCTCTCTCTCTCTCTCTCTCTCTCTCTCTCTCTCTCTCTCTCTCTCTCTCCTTCCTTCCTTCCTTCCATTAATAGAAAGGTTACATTATATTCACCAGAGAGATGATGCATTTCTTCACAAACATTGATACTCCTTCTCATGTTTTTGTCCCTATTTCCCTCCCCCAACTTCCTCCCCTCATCTTGTTTCCCCCTTCCCTATCCTATAAACATATATGCGATATATCAGATAGCAAGGTAAGATACTGTAACAATATGAGATAACCAAGGAACAACAAAAGAGATGAGAAATAACATAGTACATTAAGAAAAATAATCGCATTTTATATGGCTCTTGTTTCCATAACCTGGAGGTCCTTTCATTTAGCCTCATCCTATATGGCCTTATGTATCTAGGTTTTGCCACATTGTAAATCTCTTCTAGGAGAGTCCAAAGTTTATACTAATTATGACAAATGAGGGAAACCATTGAGCCTATGTTCCTTTGGGTCTGGATTACTTCACTTAATATGATTTTTTCCAAGGCTTTCTATTTCCTTACAAATAGGTCGATGCCATTCTTTCTGATGACAGCATAGAATCCATTGTGTATAAATACCACATCTTGTTGATCCAGTCATCGACTGAGGGGCATCTGGGTTGGTTCCATATCTTTGCTATGGTAAATAGTTCTACAATGTCTTTTCTTCATTTCTGCACGAGGGGAGGAAAACATAAGAACAATAGAATCATATTATGAATGATCTTAAGTATTACAGAACAAGATTTCATCACAGGCAGGTTCCTGATCCCACAAAATGTAGTTTTATTCTCTTTTCTATCTTAGTAGAACTGTTACCATGAAAGAAGAAATCTATGTTCCTACATAAAAAATAAACATAATTTCACTGTGACAGGGACTGATTCAGTATGGAAACATTGACTATACAGGCATTCTGGCTTACTTCAAAAGACTTTCAATAACTGCCAAAAAAAGTTTATTTGGATAGTTTCAATTTCATGTGTTTAATCAACTAAAAACTCGACCCAGAGTTGAGAGTGTGACACAGCATGTGTTCACAGGAGGGTACACATGTGTTCCTATTTGTGGGAACAGAAATGTGTTCGCACATGTGAATGTGTGAGCAGGCAAAGGTGTGTGCTTTATATTATTCTTCCTTTTATTTGATTCCATTCTTTTCTGTAATAGAGCTCACATTTGGCAATCTTTGCAGCTGTGGTTACCTCAAGGCTAAATGCCATCCACAGTTTTGAGAACACTCACCAGGTTCTGCAGGATCTTACAAGCTCTGGATCTTATGGTGCAAGTTGCAAAAGACAAAACTGCAAGGCAAAAGTAAAACTAATTCCCTTCAGCTAGAAAAATTGACTTAGTTTAATGTCATAAGTCTTTCTTTAGAGAATCAGTTGTTCCATTGGTTGGCTTCAATACACAGTATATACTAGTAAAATCTATATCTGGCCATTTGATTATACAATAAAAGTAAAATCATGTGACCTCTAAGGAACAAATCTTATATTTCTTTATTGAAATTGCAATCCATAAATCCTCACCACAATCATTCACATATAAAACTGTTTGTCTTTGCTATTACTTCCTGTGCTATTAACATTTCAAAGTATTAGGTGAGTATGTCAAAGATCTAATTTGATATGTCATACACTCTTTCTTATCCTATCAATTATTTGGAATATTTAGTAAAATTATGAATTCACAGACTTCCTGTTTTAATCACAATGTACAAGAAAGAAGAATCATTAGGATAGGTAACATTTGATAAAATTATTGACGTTGACTAAATCTGAAAAACAGAAAGCAGTTTAATCATATCCTTTGTTTATTAGAAACAAAGACCAAAGTCAAAGAAAATTATTAATGTGATGATGAGTAGCTTATTAATATGATGACAATTAGCAGACTTAGGTCCTTTACTTAAACTAATATTTTAGTCTATCCACCTTATTTTTCACCTAGAAATTCTGATTTGGTTTTCTACAATGGATCTTGTATGTCATAGTGGGTTTGACTCCAGATAAATTACATATACTGGCATGCACTCTAGTAACTGGAGAAACTACATTGAAATGATACCAAAGTGCATTTATCTCATAAGTTTCACATATAAAACAAATACTATTGTTATGCCCATTCTGTATCTAACCATGATTCCAGCCAGATGTCTTGCATATGTTTGTGCTGATTAAAAGGGGATCAGGTGACAGAGTGTGGGTGACTCAACATCACCAGCCACACTTGCAGGGACATCATTCTAAGTGTGTGCCTTGCTGACAGTGCCATAGAGGCAGCATCTGTGCAGATGGATAATAATTTATTTTTGTAACCGATGTCATGTTCTCATCCTGTGTTAGGATTGGTGGCACTGGTGAAGAGAACAAAAAAAGAAATTTAGGAAAAATCTAAGCAATACAATGGGGGAAAAGAGATTAAAATGTAAAGAGATTTGGTGTTCAGTGGGATAACCTTTTGCATACAATCAGCTGAAGAAAGTTTCAGGTACAGGTAAGGTAAGGAAGGTGTTTTTCTGGTGTTGTTTTTTCTTCTACTATGGTTTATTTTTATGGTGATGGTAAGTAACGCCAAAGTTACCATGTATTTTTAAGGGCATTCTTCAAACATAAATAATTTGCTTTCTTAAATTCATAGAAAAAATACAATTTTCTTATTACATAAAGCATTCCTAGTCACAGAACAAAAACTCACAGAAAGTTCAAAGGAGCAGCAACCATATTTTCACCATTCTCACTACTCACTAATAAATCCTGTCAATAACCAAGCATCTAAACTTTCAAATTCTTTCCTGTACATATCCACATATATGCACACACAAATCTACCTCTGATAAAATTCACTCGTAGTGCATTTGTAATGCGCATTCTTTTTCATGATTTCCTATATTAAAATCATGATTTCTTATACTAATAGACACGATCAATTATTTAGAGTAGATCATCCAGAACCATTTTATTTGTGAAGTTTTGATGGAGAGTAAGAAGTTGAGGTGTGTCCGTGGAATAAATGGATGGTGAGCCAGTGGCTCCAACCCTCTATACACATATTCCTACTTATGTCCCAGTTTATAGCACCTTCCTCTTTCTGTTGTGTCCTGTCTGCCATATGTCCTGCTACAGATAACTTTTTAATTCATCATGTTACTTCGAAGTCTGTTCCTATCCATCACTTCTCACTGCCTCTCTCATGGTTCTTTCTTTATTAGTCTAGTGTCTTTAGGTTGCCAAAGTCCTAGCATGGTTTACATCGCCAGCTCCTCAAAACTGATTTTCAAATCACCTGCCGCAGGATTCTGCCTTTGACTTCCACCAGCACTGTGATAGTACATAATCCTAAATTCAACTAAAGCTTCTGGGATCCATGGTCTCATTTGAGACCATGTTCCAAAAGCTGTGCTTTTCTAGATGTTATTTATTTTCATATATTGTTCACATAATTTTTCTTCTCAACAAGGTAAACTACAACATCTCTGTCTAAAGAACTTAAAGTATAAATGGAAGATTACAAAAAAGGTTAGCATAGAAAAAATGTTAGCACAGAAAAAGAGATGTAGCCTAAACTAGATGTATATCAAGACATGTCCATTTGAAACCATCAGAACAAAACTGGTATGTGTCCTTTCAATATTCCTTCCACATGCAAATATGATAAAACATTGATGCATTAGGAAATACCATGGGTAATGTTTTGACATTGGAGATTGCTTTTATATTATACTAGTACTAGTCTCCAGAATGCCACACATTCTTTCATGTAAAAGCAGCTCAGAAAATATAGATGCAGCCAATTATCTTTGTCCACCATGTTTACAAAACAGTATGAAAGAGATTATAATTAACTACTTTTTTCTTTAGTATAAAATATAGGTAAATCTTATTTTTCTATTTAGAAATTTTGAGAATTTTTATGGCTGACCATGTTTTCCACATTATCTTCATCATTATTTGTGATCAAGAGCAACTGATTTTACACTAACCAGTCTCACTTATATTCCTTCCCCCCCCCTCTGTGTGTGTGTGTGTGTGTGTGTGTGTGTGTGTGTGTGTGTGTGTGTGTCTTGGGCTTGAATGCAAAGCCTGGACACTGTTCCTGATCATTTTTCATTTATCTTTCTCTGGCTCAAGGCTAGCATTCTACCACTTGAGCCACAGCTCCACTTTCAGCTTTTTGGTAGGTAATTGGTGGTAATCCAGCATTTTGGTAAGTAATTGGAGCTAAGAGTCTCATGGACTTTCTAATCTGTGCTGGCTACCAGTACAAAGCCACCATTTTAACACCCTGGGAACATACTGGGCTAGCAATTATTCATTTCTCTTGCCATTGTCTTTGGGTAGCTCAGAGACTTAGGTGACTTGCTAAGAGAAATGGGAAAGTAAGTATAAGTAAGCATGGATACATCCATAATTTTATCAACCTCTTAAGAGAAAATTATCTTATGATGCTAGTACATCATTAATCAGTGCAGCTGTCTTTTGCTCCCTTCCTTCAACTTCATCTATTACACTAGGGAACCTTTAGCAAATCTTATCTTATGCCAGTGTAAACATTTCACTTCCATTGATCTGACTTGATTCTCCAATCCACTTTATGACACAGATTACAATTTGTTTAAATTTTTCAGGAAAAAATGGAGGTTCAGAGGCAACAGGATTCGAATAAGAAATAGTCGAGTTTGTGCAATTTGAAGCATCAAAATCAAAGATGTTACTTTTTTTGTTAATTTAAATTCCTCCAGATAACTATAGATATAAAAGTTCTCTCTAAGGATAGATGTCAAGGAATTAAGCACTAAAATAATAATATATCTAGCCTGATATCTTTGTAGAGTTTTTGTTATTTTTTTTTTTGCCAGTCCTGGGGCTTGAACACAGGGCCTGGGCACTGTCCTTGGACACTCTTTTGCTCAAGGATAGTGCTCTGCCACTTGAGTCACAGCACCACTTCCAGCTTTTCCTATGTATGTGGAACCAAAGAATTGAACCTAGGGATTAGTGCGTGCTAGGTGAGCACTCTACCACTAGGCTACACTCAGGGCCTTTGGCTTTTTACATATTCAAATATCAAGTAAGTTCTGGTATTTAAAGATTTCAATAGGGTTCTATTGCCTAATGTGCTGGACTTAGACATTTGATGCTTTTGCTATTTGTTTTGCAGTCTTGCAAAGAAGAGCTGGAGGTCTAGAAATAAGCTCTCAGCATTTAGAAGCTCCCTTTCCTATCTGTTGGAAGGCTCATCTAAAGCATAGGAAAACACAGAAAAACAAAAATCCAAGTAATTTGTAAAGAAGAGGACATTATTTAGAAAAAAAGTGGCATTCACTGACAGTGACATTTATTTTTGTTATCATTATTATGGCCCCTACTTTCATGTGGCAATAATCTATTCTAGGGATATTTAAATTGAGATATTTAATTCAGATTGACCCAGTTGAGTTGCTCTTGATACTAAAGATAGAAAGATACTACCTCTGCTCTCCACCTACTGTCAGTCTACTAAGACATTAGATATAAATAGGTTACTTATAGTAACAGTGAGTCTAGGTGATTAAGAATATATACTGTAAAATACATTCCCTGAGACTTTTAATTGGCTCATTCTAAAGCTGCAAGTGAAGACACTAAAGATATACTAATGAAATTCTACTAAATTCTAGACTTCACATTTGGATAATAGGTCAATGACTGAGCTTCACAAATGGTAAGATTATTGAAAAATCATTTTTATTTAAAACTTATGCAGACTCTGAAGGAAACCATAAACTTGCATCTTCTGTTTTCCCAAAGAATGGCCTCCATAAAATCTCTGTGGATGGTGCTAAGCATGTGATTGTACACAAAGTTAAACAGGTACAACCTGCACAGACACATTTGTGTAGTCTGAGTCAATAAAATTAAAACTGTGACTGTTTAAAAATAAAAATCCCAACAGGCAACTCCAGATACAAGTTCTTCCTCTTGACAGGATGCCAAGGAGCTAACCACTGAAGTAATGTATCTGGCGCTACAATATCTGGGTTTTTTAATTCTCTGCAATAAAACACAGCATTGCACTTGAGTTTGCAATTGCTTTTCTCTTTGATTGTCACTCAACAGGCACACATTTGATTCACAGGATATACTTAAATTTACTTTTTTTAGAATCATAGATGAAATTTCATGCTATTTTAAATAAATATTGAAACAGAAAGCGGAGACAACAGTGAGCAGTGCAAAAAATGTGTGGTTTCTCAATATATTCATAAACCAATGGCCAACTTCAGATATTGTGAATAAAATGAATGATGAGCTCATTCCTAAGTAAATCAATGGATGAATGGATCAAGGAAGTGTGGTATACATACATAATGAAATTTTGCTCGTTCATTTGAAAGAATTAAAAGAATATCATTTGTAAAGAAATGGAAAGCTTTGAAAAAATTATGTCACATGAAGTAACTCAAGCCCAGACAGACAAAGAATCCAAGTTTTCCCTTATACATGGAAGTTAAGATTTAGCTTCCAACTGATAAATAAAATGCATTGGATAGTATGTGTACAAAATGTATTAACTATACTACGGTAGATTAAAGAGAGATCTCAAATAGGATAATTTCTTAGAAGGCAAAATCAAAGTTCATAAAAATAAACACCAGGAAGCAGGTACTTGGAGGGAGTGCGGTAGGACTAGGGGAAAGGGGTGGAGGTATAAAGAGGAAAAGAGGAGGAAAATGCAGAGAAGAATCCAACGTATAACCTATAAAATTAAGAAGAGTGAGGGAAGGAAGAGATATATGGGGACAGATGGTTGAGAATATTGTGATATATAATATTGGTCAAGAGATATTGTGTTCATAAACGGCTTTGTTGAATAGCAATTCCTTTGTACAACTATCTAAAGATAATAAAAAATAAAAATAAAAAATCAAGTCCCAGACATTCTCCAATAAAATATAGTTAGAAGAATTATTTGAAATTAAGAAAACTACTTCTCTATGGATGACTGAATACTAAAGTCATTCTCAAGTGCTAAATACACAAGAAGGAACAATTGTCATTGTAAATGTCATTCTGAAATGACATTGATAGAGAATGGGCAATAGATAATAGGATAAATGGTAATGTAATTGATAATCATAAGGATGCTTTTGGCATTTGTGGGAATGAATAGCATATACATTCTCATGAGAAGAAGAGAGAAAATATGTATCATCAGTACTTTATATAAAAGTATTCTTTTTATCAAATGCTTTTTTTCTATTGTTTTGTCTTATAAAGTCATGCCATAATATTTTCTAGTCCATAGAATAAAAATGTCTCGTCTCTGTCTTGCTTCTGAAGCAAGGAAACGAGCTCATTCTTCCCACTGGCATTACAATTCACTTCTCTCCCACAACACATCACCCCTTTTACTATGCCCAGATTGAGGGAAGATTGAAAATGTAAACCAGCCCTCCTGTTTTAAAAACATACATAAGAACCCTTTCTTTAAAAAATAATAAAAATAATAAGTAACCTTTTTTCATATTGGGATCTGGGGCACTGTAAGGAAGGTATTCCAACTGATGGCAGAAAGCCATTATGAAACAACAAACTGTGTATGAGCACGGAACACAGCCTTTGTAGCTCAGAAACAGCTTACACAAAGAGCTCATATATAAATTTGGCTCACTTCAGCAATGCTTTTCCTTTAAATTACACAGAAATCTGAAATGCATTGGGTGTGTGTAAGGGCAAACTGTGGCCCTGAGTAAAAAAATGTGGATTTAAAAGGGGAAATGTGGAAGTAATTATTACCTTGATGTATTTACCAGAATGCACAGAATGTATTCAGCATGTCTTGTCTGGGCACTGAAGGCTTCCTAGCACACCTAGGACTCTAAAAATTCAGCTTAGCATGGAGGAGTTTATGGTAAACCACGTACACTCAGGCATTGTCCATTGGAAAGCTGCAGTGAACTGGACTGTTGAGATGGACCAAAATTCTTGTTTTACATGAAGGCCTCACACTGTTGTTGGCTTTAACTAGTCTGTGGACTAAAATGAACAAACTAGTGTCGCAAGCAGGCATACTAGGAAAATAAACAGGAACTCTCCCTTCCTTCCACTTAGAGGATAAAAAAGCCCCAGACTAAGGAGGAAGTGCTAAGTAAATTTAAAAAATGTTTAAAAAAATTCTAAACCAAATACAAAACAAAAAGTGTGGTTGGATTTCATGGTTGCCTCTGGACCTTTAAAACTGTTCTCATGCCGATGTCAGCATCCATATTAAAAAGTGGTGCTGTGCAGACTCAAAGGAACTTAGGCTCAATGGTTTCCCTCATTTGTCATAATCAGTAGAAACCTTGGGCTCTTCTAGCAGAGATTTGCAATAGAGCAAAACCTTGATACAAAAGGCCATATAGTATGACTCTAAATAAAAGGATCTCTAGGATATAGAAACATAAGCCATATAATGAATGATTGTTATTCTAAAGGTACTATGTTATCTCTCATCTCTTTTGCTGTCCCTTGGTTATCTCATATTGGTACAGTATCTCACTTTGTTACCTGATATATCGGATATATTTGTATTTGGTTATTTGAAATTGGATAGGGAAGGGGGGAAAACAAGATGGGGGTTGGGGGTGGGAGGAGGGAAATGGGGACCAAGACATGTGAAAGGGTATCAATGTATGGGAATTAATGCACCATCTATCTGGCAAATATCATGTAACCCTTCTATTAATTACAATAAAAATATATGAAAAAAGTGGTGCTGTGGATAGGTTCCAATCAATGACACTGGACACATGAATAAAGTAGTGTGAGTGGTAATCTAATCAGTGACTGTAGGGCAGATTTGAAAGCACGATGAAACTGAATAACTATATACATTCTCTTTTTCTCTTTTAAAAATTATCTTTCAGGAGTTGTATAAAGGAGATGCCATTCAACAAAGCAGTTTATGAATCCAATGCCTCTTGGCCACTGGCAGCCCTTTGAACATTCTCACCCTTCCCTCCTTACATACTTCCTTCACTTTTCTTACTTTTGCAGGATGCATTAAATATTTGACTGCACTTGCGTGAAGAAGAAAATGTGTTCAATGCACTGAAAGCATTAAGAAATGGTATCATAAACATTTTTTTACAAAGGGAAGAAAATCCTGAGTGTGGGAAGAGCCAGCAGTTAGAGAAATTGAGAAAATTCTCAATCTCTGGTAGAGACAGGGGACGTCTATAATTCAGAGAAACACTCATGAAGCGAAAAGATGGTGCCTACGAACAAGTTCATAGTGAAAGTAGACAAGACAGAATAGTTTTATGGTTTTAGTAAATGACTATTTAGAGCTTACATTATAGTATCAGTAGTGTGATATCAGTAGTGTCATAGATGAATATATTAAGCTAGATGAATAGCACAATATTAAGGGATTTAAATCTTTGCATTTGCCTTGACTTTTAAACCAACATGAAGTAAACATGGGCGCCATATAGCAAGGTTCTTGGACAACTGACCATTTCCTGCTCTTTCTGTGAGTTCAACTAAGGCCTAGAGAGACAAAGGATGCTTTTATTTCCTTATATATGGAAGCTAGATTTAGCTTATGGCCTTATAAATAAGTAAGTTATGTGGTATACAAGTATATACAAGTATGTTGACTGAAATATCCTAGATTCAAGGGAGAACTCAGTGCAATTCCTGAGAAAGACAAAGTTCAACAAAGCTAAACACCAAGGAATGAGGCCTCAGAAAGGGTGGGATGAGGTCAAAGGGAAAAGAGTCGACAGATGAATGAAGAGGAGATGAGGGGGCAATTGCAAAATTAGGAAGAAGTGGAGAGGGGAGGATGGGTGAGAATGTCGAGTGAGCCTCTTGAGTATATCAATCGTGATATATTCACAAACTGCTTTTTAAAATGAAAACTTTGTATAACTAATTGAAGATAGAAAATAAATAATAACGATGGAAACAAATAAAATGTTGAATCTAAGAAGTAGAAAGATTTTGTGTTTCTATCTTATATAGGATCTTCAGAAACCAAGTATACAAAGCTTGATTTCTAAGGGATCTATCAACTTTCAGGTGAGGGAAAAGATCAGGATGCTTACTATTAGTAAAGGAGAAAATTATGCACAAACAAATGTGTCCAAGGAACAGAAGCCCATTTTGAGGGATGGGCCACAGATTATGTGCAAGATAGTGGCAAAAATAAAGGATGTGATTTTGATTCTGAGGTTGTTAATAGGGTAATAATCAAGCCAGTAGCCCATGCCTGTAATCCTAGCTACTCAGAAGGCTCAGATCTGATGGTTGTGGTTCAAGGCCAGCCAGGATAGAAAAGTCCATGAGACTCTTCTTCAATTAATCATTGAAAAAGCCAGAAGTTGTGCTATAGTGCCAGTGGTAGGGTGCTAGCCTTGAGTACAAAAGCTCAGGGACAGTGCCCAAGCCTAGAGTTTAAGCCCAAGGACCAGCAAACACAAAAAGTCAATCCATGCTGTAGAATTTTAACTTTGCTTTAGGACTAATGAATAACTGAAACTACTAACTCCTTCTCTCCTCCCCTGTTGGGGCGGTGGAGTATGTGGAAGTTATTGGAGCTACCTAGAAATGGTAACTTGGAAAGGAAGAGAATCATTGTAGCCATGGTTCCCTGGAAAATTTGAGCTACCTTCCCCTCTTGGATCTGAAAATTTCAATTCAACCCAGACATACTGGGCCCTAGCTTCTGCCTTGGGTGATGCCAGAAGGTTAAGGTTACTGTTTATAGTTCACAGGAAGCCAGGGAAAAGTAATAAATTGAGCATCAGGTAGGAAGTTTTATGAAGGAATAGGCTTCCAGGGACCTATTGATAACTAGACAGGACCTATCACTTTATCTATATTTTTTAAATGCTCACACCCAGAATGTGAGTCGTTAGTACCTACAAATGTTAAGAGAAAGCATGTCTGTACCATTCATCAAGTTAAAACATTTCCATGTTTTCAATAGATAAAAATTCATGAATCATTTTTATCCTGGTGCAAAGAGAAATATCAATCTCCAAACATTTACTGATCCTGAAGGAATATTTGCTTCCAGTTTCATTGGATTTGTCATTAATTACAATATCATCTCTGTTCATGTATAGTATTTGCCAGCATTAGGGATATTTACAGAGCAGTAATGTTATTCTAAACTATAGTTACTAAACTATTTAAAGAACATATATTCATATTATATTATCATTGTTATCATTATTATTATTATCTGATCATAGGGCTTGAACTTGGGGACTGGTTACTAATGTTGAGCCTCCTGTGCTCAAGGCTAGCAGTCTATCACTTGAGCTACAGTGCCACTTATGGCTTTTTTCACATAACTTATTGGAGAGAAGAGTTTCAAACTTTTCTGCCTGGGCAGGCTTCAAAGTGTGATCCTCAGATCTCAGCTTCCTGAGTAGTTAAGATTTACAGTCATGAGGCACTAGTGCCCGGCTTTATTTCTGTTTATTTTATGGTTTTTTGATAAGGAATACATTTTTCCCTCAGGAATGTCAATGCAGTTTTTTAATGATTTTAGGTAACATTATAAATATGATAAATGTTGCTTATAGGGAAAGGTAGGCTGACTGATCAGGAACAAATTAGGATTTTGGTTGGCAGGGGGTCACTGTCCTATCACTTTTTATGGTGTACTGTGTAATTTGTTCGACTGCCTGAGTGCCCGTTAGCCAATTTGTGACCCAGCCACACTGCAACCAGGAGCTTCTCCACCTGAGGAAGCCAATTTCCTGATACCACCCCTGTGTTGCAGGATTCTGGACCATCTTCAAAAGCTTTTGCCCTGGATTTTGTCAAAGCTCAAAAATGTGAAAGGGCAATAAATGTGCAATCTAGTCCAATACAGAATATCACTTTAACTCTGAAAAGTACTTCCAGATACAGTAACTATAAATGGAGCTGGACTAATGGATGATAGTATAATTATGCCAATGACGACAAGAAGAAGAGGTTGCTTTCAGATAATGCTGTTTGACTGACTTTATTTTCCAATATGATAGATTTTAAGTCTTTTTTAAAGCCATTTGAAGTCTGTTGATTGGTCTGATTATGTAACCTCAGAAACAGATGTGTGAAAAGTCTCCCGGTGCTTTGCCAGAAATGGTAGATACGAAGAGTATTTGCAGAACACAGATTACATCACCATTGATCTGTGAATGTCTGTCTTCAGTTGTATTCTTTATGGTCTGTGCTACATAAACTTTTTATGGAGAGTGGGAGGAGACAGTAGCTGAAGTAGAATTCAATGTCTTACCAAGAAAGTAATTTTATGACAACTTCCCCAGTGACTGAACAGAACACAGAATAGAAAACAATTCTCTGAGAAGTTTTAACCTGTCAAAATGCTTGATTTTGATAATCAATGCATTAGTAGGGTGAAAGTCACATGGAATTGGGTTCAGATCAAATTGTATGCTTGTTAGCTACAAATTCTCATCAAAATTACTTAATTTCCCATTTATATGTTAAGGAGAAATGCTTCCAGAGTTGTGCCTATCATAGCTGATCAAGAATGACCATGATGCAAATATATACATAGCCAAGATTTTGCTTCTTTGATAGCTAACCATTAATGAATACTATTCCAATTAATATTATTTGACACATGAAATATGTGCCGCTTCTAAAAATCAGCAATTCATTTGCACACTAGTGGCTCACACCTGTAATCCTAGCTACTCTGGAAGCTGAGATCGTAGGATTGCAGTTGAAGCCAGCCTGAACAGAATAACCTGACAGATTCTTGTTTCCAGTTAACTAACAAAAAGCTGTAACTGGAGACATGACATAAGTGGTAGCACTCACCAACTCAGCCTCTGAGTTCAAACCCCAGTATTCTCTTCCTCTACTTCCCCCAAAGCAGCAATTCTTCTGAAACATTAGAGATATAAATGCAATCACTTATACCAGATAATTGACTAAATTTTAAGTAGTTAAAGCAATGGAAGAAGTAACTACAATGTATTATATTTTCTCTATCAATTTAGTTATTTTTTACCTTTAGTAGAAATGTACATATTTGTTTATTAAAATCTTGAGAGTTGCATCTATTTTGTAATTCCTTTTCTTCATTGTTCTATTATGCTTTATTCATCTTTCACTTTGAATCACCTATATTTTCTTTAAGAATATCTTTGTAGTTAATCAAATCTAACATGTTCCAATATGCACTTCAAATTCATTGTTCTTTGTTAGTTATAATCAGAGAACTATTATTTTTTAATTTACTATTTCTACATATCACCTAACCTTGAATTATATCTTTCCTTTAAGGTTTTATAAAAATTAAAAAAGTGAATAAAATAATCATTTAAAATTATTTGCCTATGTACATTATACATATTCTACATTTATATGTACCTATATACACACATACAACTACTATAGAGACAAAGACAACTAGCATGTGTAGGCAAATATGTTCTTTACCATATGCATATAATCATATGTGAATAGATACTAGCTATTTAGATACATGTTATCTACTGTGTGTTTATGTTTATGTTCATATCTATGCATGAATGTGAATACCTTTCTTCTATTTCTTCATTATTGTTCTCCAGAGAAAATTAACCATCAGAATGTGTTTCTATACATATGTGCATATATATCTTTACACACATATGTATATAGGTAAATATACATAAATATTTTATATAGACAGACACACATGAAATTATGATGAGATTATGAAGATTGTAAGTCAAAAATCTGCAGATTGGGTTGAAAAATGTAGGGAAATACAGACAGATTTTTTTCACATGAGGTTTCTGATGGAAATAGGAATCTTTTGGGAATTGACCAAGAGATCATGCCTGTTCCATCATGGGAAAGAACAGAGTCTGTCTACATTTTCTCTATCACCACAGACTTTGTGGGAGGATGAGTTTAAAGGTAATAAACTTACAGACAGAATTTCAAGACAGCTCAGTATTTGGGATGCGAGCTGCTTGTTGACAAAGTGAATCAGAAACAAGAGGCTGAGCAAAAGGATGTGAAAAACTTGATGTTTGGTCAGAAAAAACTTCACTTAAACTTGGAACCAAGAAAGATCTTGCTTCTGGAGAGATTACAGCATTTAAAAGAAGCTGTGATTTGTACTGGGACAAGAGACATCTCATAAACTGGGAAGACCACACTCATCAAAAGCTCAAAGACAGACAGACAGACAGATAGATAGATAGACAGATAAAAGGCACACACACACACACACACACACACACACACACACATACATATCAAAGGCATAAAAGTAAAAACTCAGCCGTGCATCAGTGGCTCATGCTTGTAATACTAGCTGTTCAGGAGACTGAACTCTGAAGATCACGGTTCAAGGCAGCCTGGGCACAAAAGTCCAAGAGATTCCTATGTCTAATTAATCACCAGAAAATCAGAAGTGGCACTGTGGCTCAAGTAGCTTTGAGCTAAAGATCTCAGAGACAGCACAAAGGCCCTACAACTGAAAAACAAAAACAGAAACAACAACAACAAAAAACTCATTTAAAGCCTTAACCTTGAAAAGAGAAGACTGCAAGGATCCCTTCTTCACATAGTGCTGCCTAAGATGGTTTTTTGTTTGTTTTTTTCTAGGATTCCTTCCACTTGCAGGCAGTTCCAGCAATGGTAATGTTTGAAGCTCTGGGAGGGAAACAAAGTAGTCAATGAATGCTGGACATCTGTGGTTTTTGCCTGTAAGCCATTAAAGAAGCTGAGGATGGAGGTTCAAACCAGCTGGGTAGGAAAGTTCACCATACTCTAAACTCCAATTAACTACCATAAAGCCAGAAGTAGAGCTGTGGCTCAAATAGAAAAGAGCTAACTCTAGCGTTGAGCAGGAATGGCACCTGAGCCCTGAGTTCAAGTCTCAGTACCGGAGCATACACACACACACACACACACACACACACACACACACACACACACACACACACTCATTTCAAACCCAGGAGTTTGGAGATTCTAGGACAGCAAATAGAATCAGCAACAAGGTCAGTGTGGGCTTCATACATCTAGGTTATAGGGATTCCAGAACTCTTTGGCACTCCAGATGCTCAACATGTTGCTATGGATTTTAACAATGGCTTCGTGGTTTGGTCTTTCCGTAGTTCTAACTCATAATAAAAGTGCTCTTCTTAAGTATCAAAGACTTTGGACTTCTGAACTGTTGGAATTTCAGGGATTCTTGGAGATGTACAAAGTGTGGTCTAGATAAAAAATGTCCCTCAAATGACATGTATTAAAGGCTAGGTTATGAGCTGACAGGCTGAATAGTGATTAGATCATGAGGCCTCTAATTTAATAATTGGATTAATCTATTGATGTATTGAAATTCTAATAGTAGCAGTGGTTGGTGGAGGAAGTAGATTACTAAAGGCTTGCTTTTAAAGGATTTTTTGCTCTAGTGCTTCCTCCTCCTCTTCCTCTCTCCCATTTCTCCATCCTTCTCCCTCCATTTTCTCCTCCCTCTCCTCCTCATCCTCTCCCCCACCTTCCTCCTGGGTACCTGCTATGTGCTTTCTGCCATGACATCCCATTTTACCCTTATCCCAAATTTGTGGAGCCAAATAACTATAACTTGACCTCTCTGAAACCATGACTCAAAGCCCATTATTGCTCTTTTACATTATTTCTCTCAGGTATTACAGCGACAGAAAAATACTGGGAAGAACACATATTCTATATGACATAGTTGTCAATTAAAAATCAGTGAATTCTTTCTAAGGAAACATATTCATCAAGATCTCATAGCGACCTCTTTCCTCTCAAGATTATCAGTTTAATGAGAAGCATATTATTTAGCCAGATGGATACTCCCATGTCTTTCCCATGAGTGTTATAGTGTACAAAATTCTGAAACAAAATATGTTATTTCCTTGTAGGTTTGGTCTGCCATAAAGAAATATATTTCTATCAGTGTTTCATATAACTAGGTATTTACTATGGCTTATTGTCCTCACATAAACTAGTATATTGCTTACTTTTTCATAACCAAGTTGTACGAGAGAACAATTTAAGGGGAACACTGATTTAAGTTGGCTCATGGCTTCATATGTGTCAGTCTGTCATGGTGAGGGAGGATGTAGGAGAGCTCAACAGCTCATATTGTTGCATTTGGGAAGCAGAGAAGGGTCTAGAGGAAGAGACTGGGGTAAGATATATACCTCAAGAACATATCTCAGTGCCCTATTTACTCCTTTTCTGAATAGGCCATCACAGATATACCAAAAAGGGTCCTTTTCTAATCTCTTAAGCATCAATCAATGTAATCAAGTTGACAATGTAGATTAACCAATGAAGTTATATTCAGGCCAGAGAAATTACTTCTGTCGATCTGTTGCAAGGTAGAGTTACCAGAGAGAATGTACTAAATATCACAAATAAAGTAAAAGAAAGGATACTGAATATTTCCATCACAAAGACAGGACAAATATTTTGTGAGGTAGCTACACTTACCTCAATTTGAATATTAAACATTGAATTTAGGTCTAAATAAAGTGTTACTCTATAAACATACTAATTAACATGTTAATTTAAAGCTACTATTGAAGGGAAAGCTTTTTTATGACAAAGTGCTGTGCTGACAAGCAGGCAGAAGTGTGTCTAATGCCAGAGTTATGAGATTTTTGTGTGTAATCTCTGGTTTGTAACTTACTTGGAAAGTAAAAGAATGAGGAAGTGCTATTAATAGAGCTTTCTAAAATCATGGAAACACTCCATTTGCACTATGCAATTTAGTGACCACAGCCATGTATACACATTTATAAGCCCTTGAAACATGTGACTGAGTTATGGGTTTTCTTAATTTTACTTAATTTTTAATCAATTTAAAGTCTTTTAGCTTTCAGAGTAATTTTAGGCTCCCTACAAATAGAGAAATACATACATTTCTCATATACTGACATAAAAAAGTATCATCTTCCTGATTTTCAACATCTTTCTTCTAGAGAGGTATTTCTGATACAATTAACAAACTTACATTCACACATAATCATTCTCCAAAGTCTTACCTGCCAGTGTTCTTGTCCAAACGTTAAGAGTAAATTGTCTTGGATTTGGACACATATATAACAGACATGTATTTATCACTATAATATCATGTAAAGTAGTTCCATTTCCTTGAACTTCCTGTGTTCTGTCTATTCATCCCTTTCTACTTCAGCATCTTTTTCAGCATAGGTTCTTTCTTTTTTTCCCTCAAGACGAATGGTCTATCCCTTGAGCCTGGCACCATATTGGTTTTCTAGAGGTTAACTGGAGATAACAGTTTTCACTGACATTTGTGCCTCAGATGGCTTTGAACCATGATCCTCAGCCTTCTGAATAACTAGGATTATAGATGTGAGTCACTGGTGCCCAGCCTCATATTTTTGCATTGTCCAAAATATATAGTTAGAATCATGTAATAAACAGGCCCTTCAGATGGATTTCTTTCATGACTAATACACATTTAAGGTTTTTTTAAAATCTTTTATAACTTGGTAGATTATTCTATTTTATTTTATTTTTAATATTTTTTGACGTTCCTGGGCTTGAGCTTAGGGCCTAAGCCCTGTCCTTGGACTTTCTCAAGCTTTCTAGAGCTTTACCACTTGAGCATCAGAACTACTTCCGGCATTCTCTATGTAGGTGGTACCAAGTAATCAAACCTGGGTCTTCGTGCATACTAGGCAAACACTCTACCACTAGGCCAAACTCCTGGCCCCAAATTATTCTATTTTGATAGTATCTGATATATCACTGTTAATAACTGTTTATTAGTTGAAAAGTTATCTTAATTGCTCCCAAGTTTTGTCAACTTTGAATGGAGCTACTACTAATATTCATGCGCAGATGTTTTTCTGTATGTAAATTTTTAACAACTTTGGGAAAATGTAAAGAGGTGTGACTATTGGGTGACATGGAATAAGTATTTTTACTTTTATTTTTAAAAAAATCAAGTGGGATGCTGGTGGCTCATGCCTATAATGCTAGCTACTGAGGAGGCTGAGATCTGAGGATTGTGATTGAAAGCCAGCCTGGAGAAGAAACTGTGAGACTATCTCCAATAAACTACTAAATTAAAAAAAAGAGCCACTGTGGCTCAAGTGGTAGAATGCCTGCCTTGAGCAAAAGAAGTTCAAGATCTACACCCAGGCCCAGATTCAAGCCCCAGAATAGGCAAAAAAATTAAAAAAAAAACTATCAAACTGTCTAAGTGACTGTACATTTTGCATTTTCCCCAAAAGTGAAATACAGTGCTAGCTCCACACAGCTGAAAACAGCTCTGTAGAAATTTCATTGAATTAAAATTATAGAATTGCTCATGCAAATTTCTAGGAATTATCCAAATTTATATTTCATATAAGATATTGCTCTATGACAAAAGTACTGATTAATTAATAATAAGGAGAATATCCGTACAACTTCCATTATAAAGACTGAATTTTTCTGTGGATCAAAGAGCCTCAATCACACTTGTGGTTAGGAAACTCTGAAGTTGTTAATTTGCCTTGAATCTGCCTAAGCAAAGTGGGGCAGAATTTGTTGCTATTTCCTATTGGATTTGGTTTCATTTCTTTCTATTTCTTTTTAAAGCCACCAACAAAAACCATAAAAAACCACAGTGAATAATAAATCACAAACCAAAACCGAACAGAATTCAAACAGGAAACAAAAGGAAAATATAACTCACCTTGAGGATTCTTTTTTCCCAAACGACCAACTGACTCCATCCACTGTTGGTGCTGGAAAGGAGACAGCAAACTATTTTCCTTCTCCTGCCCCCTTTTAGTCCAAGTGTTCATTTCCAAGCCTTGCCACCAGCGACGTTGGCTCCTATTCTTCTGAGGAGACCTTCTCATTTAGGAAAGGGTTTGGTGCAGCCACGTTGCCGATGGCGCTGTGCCTTGGCAGAAATGCCAAATTTGTGAAAGCAACTTCCGTCCAGGTGTGGCTCCTGGTTTCAGAAGCTGTGTGGTCCATTCTCACCATAGGCTGTCCATTCACTGCTAAAGCGTTCCTGGAAAGTCACGTTCAAAAGATAAACAAGCTGCACTGATGAAATTTTCAGCAATATATGTTGATATTTGTATCATAAGTAGGAAGAGGGTTTAGAGTGGGGAAAAAAAAGCATCATCCTGCTAATACTCAGACTACAACCGCAGCCATGAGTGCTGTAACTCTTGGTCCACACAATGGTATTTTCATTGGAAGTGATACAACATACTTCATATTTAAAATATGCCCATTTGTGAAGGTGCCATGAGCTTCCTATAATTGTGTCTACTTTGGCAGTGTGTGTGTGTGTGTGTGTGTGTGTGTGTGTGTGTGTGTGTAGGTTTATGGGGGGTGGTGCTGGTCCTAGGGCTTGGACATGGCATCATCCCTAAGCTTATTTGTTCAAGGCTAGTACTCTACCATTTTAGCCACAGCTCTACTTCCAATGTTTTGGGGTTAACTGTAGATAAGAATCTCATGAATTGTTCCTGCTCAGGCTGGCCTCCTGAGTACCTACAATTACAGGTGTGAACTACCCGTGTCTGGCTATTAAACCTCATCCATGATTGCTACTGGAAAACTGGTATTTTCAGAATAAGATTTTAGAAGAATGAAGGCTTTTTTTTTTACTGATTTGTGAAGACGAAGAGTACAATCTAACTAAAATAACAAATCAATAAATATTCCTTCAAGCAAGACACACTGTCATGTAGTTTGTGGATTGTATAGAATGGTTGTAAGCAGTCAGTCTGGTTTATACATAAATGTGCAGATATTTCTTTACAACATAGCTTTTTCTCAGAACCTTTTCTAGGTTAAATCCTTCTTGTAGTTAAGATGTTTATATTTATTTCAGTGGCCACTTGGAAAAATGTGACAAATATACAATAAAAGGCAGTACCTATGTTTACACTAAGATCTCAAAAGAAAAATTAAACCTTTCTAAGTTAGAACTGAAGCACTCAGGGAAATATAAAAAAAATCACAAAATTATCCACAGGTTTATATAGAAATAAAGTATTTGATATATTTGTATTTGGTTATTTGAAATTGGGGAGGGGTGGGGGGGGAGGAAAATGGGGACCAAGACATGTGAAAGGGTATCAATGTATGGGAATTAATGCACCATCTATCTGGCAAATATCATGTAACCCTTCTATTAATTACAATAAAAATATATGAAAAAAGAAATAAATTATTTGATAGTTAATGAATATATTGCTTTCTATATCAAAGACACTTTTTCATCCCAAGGAAAAATTGAATACAGCTAAAGTAATCATATTGTACCTTTCAAACCCTTTGGTTTAGATTCAGCTGCTTGACTGGAAATGAAATTACATCTCTCCTGTGCTTAGGGAGGCAGAGTGATGCCTCCTTATCAGACTTCGTAAGAGGATAAGGAACTTCATGAGAAAAAATAAAAGCCTAGGTGTTTAAATCTTAATTCTTCATGTGTAAGTTTCATTAAAAAAACTAATATACACATTCATAGCATATCCTGAACACAATTCAATCAAATGTGATTGAATGTGCCTAGTCAGTTATTAGTCACTTAACTTCTGCAAGTTACTAAAATCTAGCTCAACCACTTTCCCTTTTTATAATTTTGGCAAATTAGTTAACCTCTATTTTCTCATCTGTCACGCAGAGATAATTATACCTATGTTACAGTTTGAATTAGCTAATCTATATAAAACACCTCATAAACCGCCTAACACATTGTAGACCTACCCAGAGAAGCGTGCTGGCCAGGCCTGTAGACTCCACAACGAGACTGTCTGGATTTCAAACTTTCCTTAGCCACTTCCTACCCAGTAAACGTCAGTAGCCTTTTTTTTTAGCCCAACTTCTCTGTGTCTCAGTTTCTACATCTGTTAAATGGACATAGTAATATGTGAGGATTAAAAAAGAATTTCTGATAAAGGTCTTGCAGCAGTGGCTAGAGATTCAGTGCTCAATAAAATTAGCTGTATTACTAATAATTATTTTCTGAGTCACTTCTGAATGATCCACAAAAAAGTAACAGGGATGTGGTGTGTGTGTGTGTGTGTGTGTGTGTGTGTGTGTATAATTTTCTCTTGCTAATTCTATTCTGATAATTTTACATATATATATATATATATACATATATATATATTTATAGTGATTAGCCAGAAAGTGTTCCCTGAGAGAGATCAATGTCTATTTTTATACTTCTGAAATTTCTTCTTGGTGGCTTTGTTTTGGTTTTCCTTCCTCGTTTCCTTGTGAAAACATTACACTTGTCTCATTCCAGTCCTAAGGAAAGGCGGAAGTTGCCAAGGAAATGAGGGCTCCCTTCCCACCTGCCACAGGGCAGCAGGCCTGGCCCAGCACCACCCTGGCATCCTTGAAGCAGTAGTGAAATGAACTTATTCAAGAGGGGTCTTTGCCTTTGGCTTCACATCTCTTAAAGGGCAAAGATGGAATTGGGGGGCAAAAGAAATGTTTATTTGAAATCCATTGTCTCCCCTTTTGTCCACAATACAGTTATGTACAATTCCTGACTCCTTTACCCATTGAACTTCATCAGCCCAATTCTGATCATTGCCCTGGTATGCACTTCCCTATACCAAGTGGGTAGTGCAGAGGAAGCTGTGTATAGAGATAAGGACAAAGTAGAGAAGTCTGGGCCTTGAGGGCCTCAAAGATGTGCATAGGGAAACCTTCTGATCAGTGGGCGGGAGCTAGTGCTGGGGATACAATAGAGGGCAAAGGGCATCTGACTGGTTTTCCTCCACTTATTCATTCAGATGTGAGCTGTGAATTTGCTATTCCAAGTCCTTCTAAAGGTTGATATGTCAGCTAAGAGGATGAGAAGTGTGTATGTAATAATATTTCTGAGTTAGAACTTGTAAATATTAGAAAATAATACATTCCATTGGAATACTGTCTTGGAAGCATCAGATTCTATGGAATCTAATCGCTAGTTGTAAATAATAGTATTTATTTTGGTACATTTGCAAATTTAGATTTTTATTTTACTCTGCTGGAGTGACCTACATTTTTCAGAAGTTCCTTCCACATTATGAAGGCGTAATTAATGAACAAAAATTACATGTTTAAAAGAAAAATGAGATTAGATTGTTTTTTTCCCCATCCTTTTGCATACGAGTGTACTTATACATGCATTATTCTTCCCCAACTGGAATGCATACACCTTAAGAAGTGACAATTGAAATGTGACACACAAACTTCATATGTAAGGATAGGTATATAAGTGATGGTTTCATTACTGCTTTTAATTGAATTAAAAATGAAAAATTAGATGTGGTAATGATGAATTTGTTATATACAAAATGGTTAAAGGTAGAAAGATTGGCGAGATTATTTGTAGAAGGGGGTGTATTTAAGAATATAAAATGGTACAATCAGTTTTGAAAAAGTTGTGGTAGTTTCTTGTAAAATATAACCACATATCAACTCTGCATAAAAATTTAAGCTATTTTGAAAAATGCATTTTAATAGTAGTTAAACACTGCTGACAATTGTAATTGCTTATTAGTAGCATTGTGGCAAAAAATGTGCTTGCTACATGCTCATAATGAACTATCATGATAGAAATAAAAATAGCCAGGAGTTCTTTATGCAAGCAACAGGACAAATCCCAATGCTATAGTAGAGCTGGAAGTAAATCCGTGGTTCAAGTGGTACAGCACCAGTTTTCAGCATAAAAAACAAAACAAAAGAAAACTAAAGGACAAACTCCAGGCCCTAAGTTCAAGCCCCAGTACAAGTACAAAAAAAAAAAAAAACCTCAAAATATGATTGCTATGATTGTTGGTTACATTTGCTGTCACATAGGCATGATGTGAACTAGCATGTGGGATCAAGGAATGATATACATTTGCAAACCACATTCCAGAATATTCCATATTCCAGAATACTTTTCTAATAACATAAAGAGACAATGACTCAGAATTGTGTTCATCACAATGATTTTCAAAATACTATTCCAGGAAAGTTACTGAACGCCCCAAAAGAATGAATAGGTAATACTACAGCCCCAAGTTTAAGCATCAGGTGTACAGATTGAAGTCCAGATCTCTAGGTCTTCACTTTTCCCAGAAGTAATTTTCTTCTAGAAATCAGCTGGATATGAATACAGAATAAACCATAGGGGGCAAACATGGACAGAAGGCCAACAAAGACACCTTTCATGAGCTTTGAGGTTGTTCTATGACTTGAAGAGAGCAAACATTCAATGTGTCAGAAGTTGAATTTTATACTTTCCTACTAAATGAAGTCCTCGGCAGATTAGAAAAAGATTGAGTGATGTTTTGGATCTGCTACATTTAATTTTTATATAGAAAAGTTTAGTCCCTTCTAAGGAGGGATTTGATTTTAGATGAGTTATGTGTGTGGCCCAGAATGCAAGGAAATCCTGACAAGCATAGGGAAATGTGAAAGAAGTCAATGCCACCACAATGTAAAGAATATTTCCTAAGAAAGTTGTAAAACCAGAAGGGGCAGTGTTTTCATCAGCAAGTATATATGCTGTTTCACTTTAAAATTTGATATTTGCCTTGCAAGTTAATAATTGGCACTCTGAGACATGAGCACAAAAAATTCAAAACCAAATATGAGTTTCTCTTGTGAATTTACCTTGACTGATTTCAGATTTTGAGGGTTCCTTCTGGTAATTGCCTATAGAGTACAGAATCATGCCACTATGGTGTTAAATAAAATCACATCTCAAGTTGAATTCTGTCAAAGCTATAGTTATTAGAAAGGTCCCTCAAATCAGACTTCCTGAAAATTTGCTGAAGTTTCTTTGTTCTCTTAGCTGCATTTGGAATGGCCTTAAATAACAGCGTTCTGTGAAGTAAATGCCTATCTGATGCAGAATTTTGGTAGCAATATGAAAGTTTATGTAAACTTCATTAACCTTCATTTAAATTAGAACCATTTCAGGTAATTTATAGAAAATTGACATTGATGGCATAAGATGAAAAAAAAGTCTTGATTCATGTAAGTATTAAAGATGAAAGCAGAGGCTATAAGATCAGTTATTAAGATCCTCTCCTCTGGAGAAAACTTCTTTACTGGGTCTTTTGGATCCTCCTCTCATAATAAAAGTTCCTATTTTACCCCAAATCATACATGCAGTGGATAATTTGATAGGAATGGAAAAGGAGCTCTCTTTTTGATCAGCTTCTTAATCACATTGGCTGCAAGGCTTTCTAATTAATTCAATATATAAATACTCATTTCTGATTAACTTTTATAATTCAAATACCAGTTGCTTTTCTTGCTGAATTTCTATTTAAATCCTTTCTTATTATTCTCATTTTTGTGATTTTTATGGTAAAATTTAGTCTTAAATTTTTTATTGTGCAGACTAATTGCAAATCACACTTTATATGAAAAATGAACAGAATTAAGATGTCAGCTTCTTTTAAAGTAATAAGTTCTTCATTAAAGTAAGACTTTGAGTTGTTCCATAGCTCATTATTTACGCAGAAATTTAGGATATTTGGATTCTGTCAGAAAGGCCATGTTAAAAAAAAGCAACTTTTTCATTTTTTTAAAAGGTTAGAGGCACAACTCTTAGTACGTACATCTGAGTATGAAAGGTTCCTTTATGTGTACGCATAGCAATTAAAAACAGAAAAGAAATTTTATGGCTGAATCCTATTCACCCTTCATTGTCCTCAATGCTGTCCTTTGAGGACAATTTAAATTGTTTTAGTTTTACAGCAAAAATTTTGATCAGCTTCTTATTCACCTTGGGCTGCAACATGAATAAAAATAATGTAGTGCTTGCTGCGGTTGGCTCACATCTGTAGTCCTAGCTACACAAGAAGTCGAGTGAGACCTGTGGATAGTGTTTTGAGCTCAGCCCTAGCAGGGCATCTATGAGACTTCTATCTCCAATAAAGGACCCCAAATAGCCAGGAATGGAGCTCAAGTGCTACAGCAGTAACTTTGAGCAAAAGAAGTTCGCAGTTCTTAGGCCTTGAGTTCAAGTCTCATGAAAAGGCAAAAAGAAGAAGAAAGAAGAAAGAAGGAAGAAGGAGAAGGAAGAAGGAGAAGGAGAAGGAGAAGGAGAGGAAGAAGAAGAGCAAGAAGAAGAGCAAGAAGAAGAAGAAGAAAGAAGGCCTATTTTGAGCTTCTAATTCTTCAAAAGTAATTTTTTCACTTCTGTACTGATGACCTTTCTTCATCCCAGCACCTTCAAGTTGCAGTGACTGTGAAATCCAGTAAAGGAACAAACTGTTCTGTGGTGTCAAAGCTGGTGGTTTTATGGAAACAGCAGATCCCTCCTTCTCATAGCTGTCCATATATTCTGAATGAGGACAGCTAAATAAGGGCCAAACCAAATGTTTCCTTTCTGGGGTTTTGAGGCCTCTACTTCCAGTCAAGAAATAAAGGAACACATTTAGTGGGCTTTTCTGTTGGAATAAAAACTAAAGTTTGAAGAGTAAAACAACATGGTGAATTAAAATCCTAATGTTTCATTTCAATAAACTAATATTCATGAAGCTAATTTCAGCGTATCATATAAAGTAGTATGGGAAATACACTCAAATCTTAATGTCTATCAGGTAAGTCCTTTGAAAACAGATCATTCAAATGCTAGAAACTGTGTCAGGTTAGACACCAATCTCTTTGAGCTTATAAGTGCCTTGTATAATTAATCTTTATAATCTAATCATTCAGCATATGACATGGATAACAATGAAATGATGGAATCAATGAATACTCTAACAAAGTAACTGCCCATTGTTAAAAAATGAGCTTGATCAGTTATTGACAAAAGAAATAGACTCTCCTAACTCTATACCCTAATATTTTTAGTTTCTTCCTTTATGACAAGACATATGATGCTTACATCAACAGTTTTCTTTTTAAGAGAGACATGTATTTGGTAAATGAATTCTGTGTGCTCAATTGCTGTGAAAGGTCATTTTCACAAATTGTTTAGGCAAAACCTAGGCTTGCTATCTCTGTGGGTGAATGCTAATAATCACAATGAATTTTTTGACTATCTTTTCATTTATTTATTTTTGGTGGTGCTAGTGTTGAACTTAGAACCTTGTAGGGCTAGGCAGATGTTCCACCATTTTGGTTATATCCCTCACTCATATGATTTTGATTTTAAGTTGAGGTATACATAAGAACAAATAACATGCATGAAGTAACATAATAAACAACAAAATAGAATGCAGAAATTTTAAATGTTATAGTTTGATTACTTTCAGCAAACAGACACATCCATACAACTGCTACTTAAAGACAGAAAACTTGTCAACCACCTCAGTCCGATGATAAAATAGTCGTTTGTTCAGCATTTTCAATATTACATTGGTTATTGTGGATTTTATACAAAATATATATTTTAGGCCGGGAGTTTGGCCTAGTGGTTGAGTGCTTGCCTAGCTTGCACGAAGACCCGGGTTCGACTCCTCGGTACCACATACATAGAAAAAAGCCAGAAGTGGTGCTGAGGCTCAAGTGGTAGAGCTCAAGTGGTATATATATATACATATATATGTATATATTTTATACAAAAATGCATAACCGTATATACAGTATATATACATGTATATGCATATATACACACATAGATTATATGTACATATGTGCATGTGTGCATACTTATAACTATATACCTATACACACATACATATAGTCTTTTAAATTTTCATTGAAATTGTATTGTATATATGCATAATGTTAGGAATTAACTAAAATCTGCACATTACTGTGTCTTTTAGTCTATAATCACAGTATGCTTCTTCATGTGTTCAGATTTTCTTTCAGCGATGTTTTATGGATTTCAGCCAAGATACCCTAAATATTTTGAAGTATATTTATTTCTAGCTAACTAAAATGGGTTACCTGAATCTCTTTTTGTTACTGACTTTAAATTTATTTCTCTTATTGTTCAAGCACATATCTCCTTTCCCATTAAAATTTTGCAATGGTTTTATATTTATTGTGGCTACCATACATGGTTTATTTTGTTTGATAAATGTTTCTTGTGTACTTGAAATGCATATATCTTCCGGAGTTGTGGGAGTCAATAGATATTTCTTAGGTTCATAGTTGCAACAGATGAAATATTTGTGCCCTTTAAATTTCATCCATTGGAATTTTACCCTCTGGTGTGATGGTAGTTGAAGGTGGAGTTCTTTGGAAAGTAAATAGGTCATGAGGGTGAAGCCTGCATGAATTGATTAGTGACCTTATAAAAGACAAACCAGAGGGCTCTTTAATTTTCTTTCCAACATGTAACCATGCAAGGAAGAATTACAAAGTCTATAATCTGGCAAAGGGCCCTCACTGGACTAGCAAGCTGAATGCTGACCTCAGCTCCCAGCTTCTAACACTCAAATAAACAAATTTCTGTGGCTTAAAACTACAATCTAATAATTTAAAAGAAAACTAGACTAAGACTGAATTCTTTCATTTATTTGGTTTTACTAATCCAATTAAATGATTAGAAAGGAAATTAAAATCCACAAAAAGCCTATTGCTATTATAATTTGGGTAAATATTCATTTAGTATCAGACATATTTGTTCTATAACTTAGGACTTTCTAAATTAACATTTTTACATTGTTCTCCATAGTCTGTTCAAAGTTTAATCATCAAAAGCAACAGCTTTTGATGATTAGGAAATGCATAGTAATAATTTTTCCTTCTTTTTTTTATTTACCAGTTTTGTTTTTATACATATTAAGCATGTACCTTGAAAGAAATATATATGTGGATATTCTTGAAAAAATTGATATTCTTTGCCTTTTAGTAGCAAGTGTTTAGTTCATTTACTTTTAATGTAGTTGCTTGACCTGTTGAGATTAAGTCTGCTATCATCCATGTTGATTTGTGTGTGTGTGTATGTGTAGGTGTGTGTGTGTGTGTGTGTGTGTGTGTGTGTGTGTGTATTCACAGATTAACATACATTCTTGGTCACTTTTCCTATGATTTTGGAGAAATAGATACATTTAAACTTTTCCTATTATTTATTTGATTAATGTTTTATTCATCCATTATTGCTTTATGTCTTATTGATTGATTATAGTGTAATATAGATTTCATAGATTTCCTAGGTTTCATAGATTAATTTTGTGATTTGATGTTTTCCTCTCTCTGAGAAAAAAAGTTATTTTAACATTTGTGTTGAGTTCTAAGTCACATTGAAAGATGAGGTATTTTCAGTGTTAGTACAAGAGAGAAGGGAAGATAATTCCTGTGTGAGAAGATACGGAGACTCAGAGCAACTGTCACGTAGTCTGAAGAACCATGCATGTTTTGGACCCAAAGAAAATATAGAAATATCTTCTCTTCAAACAGAGTGGATTTTACATAAGTGATACAGCATAAAGAGGGTTGATCTAGAAACTGTGGTTCATGCTGAAATTGCTCTAGCTTTGGAAGAAAGCTGTCTCATATGAATGGGAACTATATTTAACTACAAACTATTCAAGGCCCTGCCTGTACATCCCATGAAGTCAAAAGGTAACTCACGGTTTTCCTTTGATGTTAGTGGTTCTTTCATTCATTGATGAGTTAGCTCAGCTTGCAGTGCCCCCATGGCCACTGGGAAGGTAGTGAGCGGACTCCTAAGGAAAAGCCAGAAACTGCTAATGTTTCTTTTTTGTTCCTTCAAAGCAAACAGAGGCCTGGCCTAAATTAAGCTGAGAGTGCTTTTTTGCAGAAAATACCAAGCTTTATGGGACTTCAGCCTCAGCATTTTAGGCACAACATTTTAAGCTAAATCACAAGAAAAAAATCAGCACTATATTACTTTTTTTAAACAATTCAGCATGGTGTATGTTCCCCGCTCACCCTTCCCCGTTTGGAAATGGGACACAGCTGCTTCCTGGGTCATGATTCAATTTGAAGATCTTTTCTGGTAAACTGAGGGCTTCTCCAAGTATAGCACACTTAAAGTATGTAAAACAGAAGTCATTGTACATGAAACACATTCATGGACAAAGTAAAAATGAGTGAATTAGTAAGAAAAAAGGAATACTCTTATAGTAATGCATATTCTTGCAAGTTTTGTAAATTCAGCATCTTTTAGACTATTACAATTGAAATCAGGTTTTTATTTTGAAGCAAGAGAACACTCTTACTAACGTTAAGAAAAATGGATTCCATGAACTTCTTCAAGTGTGTAAATATAAATGTGGTTTAAACCCAGGCGTTCACAAATTATTTCCTGAATAAAGAGGAAGTCAACATTTTTTCCAGTTTACTTTTTTCTTATAGATATTTTCAGGTAATCTTATCATTTCTTTGTATATTTCTGTTTCTTTTACCTTAGAAAGTAGCTTTGGGTTTTTTTTTTTTTTTACTTTACTGACTACATGCAAGGGAAATAAATCCTCATTAGAAAAACAAACCTCTGTCCACACACATCAAGATACCATTGTATTTTGGTCCCATCTGTTTATAGGATTTCTGCTCAGTGCCTATCCAAAGGAGGCTTATTTTGTACTATCTCAACATTGTTTAGCTAACTGTTGCAGATTTCTGCAAATAAAAGTCTACAACCCCCCCAAAAGAAAAACAAATGCTAGAGAAAGTATAAAAGTTGAAGATTTTAATGTGTCACTGTCTTAAAAAATAGCCCATTACTACCTTTGTAGCTTTCATTTTTTCTAAGCTTGTATTTTAACATCTATTAACTGTGAACACATATACACACATACATATATACATATATGTGTACATGAATACGCACATACATATGTACAAACCTGCATGCTTTAATGAGTTTTACTAAACTTTCCAAACATACCTTGTTTCATATTTTTTCTTCTTTCCTAAATAGGCATTAGAAATGTTATGCATCTCTAACTATAGGTCACACTGGACTTTATATTTCCCCGTTCTGTGGTTTGAACTCAGGGCCTAGGCACTGTTCTTGGGTTTTCACAAGGCTAGTGCTCTATGCTTGAGCCGCAGCGTCACATCTGGCCTTTTCTATGTATGTGGTTCTGAGTAATTGAACCCAGGACTTTGTGCATGCTAGGCAAGCACTACCACTAGGCCACACTCCTAGCCCCACTCACTGGACTTTTATACATATTTCATGGAAATCATTTTCTAAAAAGTTTATTACTAACTTCTAGGCAACCTTTGTTCTTCACTTTCTCCGACCTGTATATGTTGACTTGCCCCTTTAAAACTGTTTTCTCTTGGGGTTGGTGTGGTGGTAGTGAGCATGGCCTAGTGGTGCTGTGGCTCAGGTGGTATAGCACTAACTTTGAGAAAGCTCAAAGACCGAGGCTAGGCCCTGAGTTTAAGCCTTAGTCATGGCAGAAAAAAAAAAGATTTTTTTAAACTACTGTCCTCATTTGGTTTCCAGGACTTCCCTTAATTTTATTCTTCTGACTGCTGCTTCTTCTTCTCAGACTAGCATCTCTGAATTCCACCACAGCTTGTAAACACCGAAGTGCTTATTGGACTAAGATTTTATGCATTTCTTTCTGTCTCTTCATTATCCACTCTCTTTGTGATAATGTTTCATTTGATGTCTTTAAATGGCATTTATGTAATTATATACTTATTTTTGTATTTGTGTGATTTTCTCTATTTCCTTTTTAATTCTTTCATGATGCCTACTATTGACTATTTGACATCTGTTTACAGAAATCTCACTTTTAATATTTAAATCTTCAAAGATCAAGTTTACCTGATTTTCTGATAGTATTTGTCAAACCTATTTCTTTACACTATTTTCATTAAATGACAACTTTATCCTTCCTGTTGTTTGAGTAAAATCTTGTTGAGATCATTTTAAACCATCTGTTGATGCTTCACATTGCTCATTTGTTTTGTTTTGTGTTGTTATGTCACTCCTTAGGCTTGAACATGGGACCTGTGTGTGTGTTCAAGGCTAACATTTCAGTTGAGCCACAGCTCCACTTGTAGTTTTTCTTTTTTTCTCTTTTTTTCCTTTCTTTCTTTCTTTCTTTCTTTCTTTCTTTCTTTCTTTCTTTCTTTCTTTCTTTCTTTCTTTCTTTTGTGGTTAATTGAAGATAAATGCAAACTTTGCTGCCCAAGTTGTTTTTGAAAATCAGTGCTCAGATCTCAGTTTGCTGAGTTGCTGGAATTGCAGATGTGAACCACCAGCACCTGGCTGATACTTCACATTTAATCTCACAAAAATATTAGCTTACTTTACCAAGTAAAGGTTTTGGGTTAGGGTTAGGGTTTTTGTTAGGTTTAGTGTTAGGTTTAGGGTTAGGGTTAGGGTGAGGGATTGGGTGAGGGTTAGGGTTAGGGTTATGATGAGGGTTAGGGTAGGGTCTGGATTAGGATTAGGATTAGGGTTGGGGTGAGGCATAGGATTAGGTTTAGGGTTAGGGTGAGGGTGAGGGTTAGGGTTAGGGTTAGGGTGAGGTTGAGGTTGAGGGTGAGAGTTAGGTTTAGGTTTATGGTTAGGGTTCGGGTAGGGTTTGGCTTAATGTTAGTGCTAGGGAAAGGGTAGGGTTGGGGTTAGGGTGAGGATTAGGATTATGTTGAGGGTGGGGGTGTGTGTTAGGGTAAGGGAGAGGGTTAGGCTAAGCGTTAGGTTTAGGGTCATTGTTTGGGTTAGGGTTAGGCTTAGGGACACATAGGATTAGGGTTAGAATTAAGGTTAGCTGATACCTGATACATGATCTAAAAGAAGATACATGATCTAAAAGAAGAGTTGCAACGCATCAAAAATGAGGAATTAGAAGCAAGGGAGATGAAAATTAAAGTAGATAGCGTTGATACCAGGTTGGACAATGCAGAGGAGAGAATTTCCGGGGCTGAATATAATTTAGTTATTATAGAGAAAGAACAGAAAATGAGTCAATCCAAATCTAGGAAAAATGAGAGAGAGATTCAGGGGGTCCAAGATACAATTAGGAAGCCTAATTTAAAGCTAATTGGTATTGAGGAGGGCGTGGAGAAAGAGGTCAATGGTATTGGAAATATACTTCAGGGAATTATCTCAGAGAATTTCCCAAATATCCAGAAGGGCAGGTCCATCCAGATACAAGAAGCTTTTAGAACCCCAAACAGACCTGACCAGAAAAGAACATCCTACTGCCACATCATAATCTGAACTGGATCAATAGAAACCAAAGAAAGGATCCTAAAGGCAGCCAGGGAAAAGGGATGAGCCTTACTATTTCACATTGCTCCACCACTATGTGCAGGCCCAGGTGCCATAATCTTTTCCTTCATCAGATCATTGAAGAAAAAATTACAACCTGTGTTCCCTTTGTCATCTCTTAAGATTTTCATAAAGCAGCATCCAGAATGATTTTGTAATAGAGACAGATCACGTTAATTCTCTGCTGCCCTGCTCTCCAAAGCATTTTGCGGACAGTTTTCCTTTGACCTTCTTACCTCTGTGCTCATTCCTAACAGTGCTATTCTTCCTGGGAGGACCAAGAAGAATGTTGGACCCTCAGTTTTGGATGCTATTCACCTCATGTCTCTGTGTAGCTTATCCTCAGGTACTTTAGGTCTCAAAGTAAATGTCTTTCTCTCCTAGAGTTTTTCCTCAAGAACCCTCTTTAATATCCCTGTGTCTCATTTTCCTGTCGTCTCTCCTCAGGATTAGCTTAATATACTACATGGATTTACTTCTATGTCATTTTCTTTCTCCATGTAGGCTTTTATCTCTAGGAACCAAGGATCTTTCTCTGTTTTACTTAATTTTATAGTGCTCATAATATAGAATAATATCTCGAATGTATGAACAATGAGAAACCCATCAAAGCAATCAATAAATCAAATGATGTCATAGTATTGTGTATGACTAGAAATATTGCTACATCACATTGTTTTGGGGGCATACCATAATTTGATGTGGACTTATGGTATTTCTATTTCTGTATTATTAACACACTGAAATGATATTTGAAAATATCTAGGTGTCTCATTAGTGTAAGTTTGCTACAGGTAGAATGGCTGTGGTAAAGAAACAGTTTAAGAGTTTTAACTAAGTGGCTAGTCATTCTCAGAAAAGACACATAAATATATGGCTCAATAGTGTTTGTGAGTGCTTGTAGTCCAGTATATTGGCAATCTTCATCAGTCATTTTCCTTAATGCTTCCAAGTATGGTGTTAAAAATGTTAATTCCTTGTTATCTCCTGCAATGGTAAACTAGATGCTACCATCTCTCTGCCAGTGGGTACACAGATAGTTTTCATTAGCATTAGTGCAACACCTGCCTGGGCTGTAGAAATTTAGAAATTTGTCATCTGTAGAGTTGGTATTTTCACAGTCACCTGCAATCTATCTTGCCATCTCCTGAAACGCTGGATGTATCCAATAATATTATTGACATTAACTTATACAGGAAAAAGCAGTCAACAAAACTAACCTGCCATACTCAAATATTTAAGGCATATTAAAATTCATATATTGAGCCAGGGGATGGTAGTTCATATCTGTAACCTTAGCTACTTAGAGTGATGAATTCTGAGGATTATAGTGCAAAGACAGTCCGTGAAGGAAAGTCCTTGAGACTCTTATCTTCAGTTAACTACCAAAAAGCTAGAAGTGGAGCTGTTGCTCTAATTATAGAGCACTAGCCTTGAGCAAAAGAACTGAGGCACAGTGCCCAGGCCCCAAGTTCAAACCCAAGGACTGGCACAAAAATAAATTTTAAATATTTATGTATTAAAATGTATATATTTAAATGTATATATTTAAAATTCATATATGTGTATGTATATACAGGTCTTAAACTCAGGGCCTTTCTTTCTTTCTTTTTTTTTTTTTGCCAGTCCTAGGGCCTGAACTCAGGGCTTTGGCACTGTCCTTGAAGTTTCTCAAAACTTGCACTCTACCACTTGAGCCACAGCACCACTTCTGGCTTTTTCCATGTATGTGGTACCAAGGAATCAAACCCCAGGGCTTCATGCATGCTAGGCAAGCACTCTACTACTAGGTCATGTTCCTGGCCCCTCAAGGCCTTCTTTCTGCTTGGCATTTTACTCACTGATAGTACTTTACTGAGCTACACCTTAAGTGCAACAGCTTTTTGTTGGCTCATTGAATATAGGATCTTTTGAACTTTACTTCCTAGGTTGGTTTTGAACCCCCATCCTCAGACCTAAGCAACCTAAATGTAAGATTACGGATGTGAACCACTGGCATATAGATTCCCTCTCTCTTTCTCTCCCTCCCTCTCTCTCAGACTCACCAGACAAGAAAGTGCTAAGTGTCTGTATCCAGGACAGTAGGATTTATAAATTTTATTATGTATAAAGTATCCAATTTATATAGCATTCCTCAGTTTGAAAGGACAAAAATACATAATCATCTTTTCTAAAGAAACTCCTCGAATAACTCCTCTCAAATTAGAGCTTCGGTCAATATCTACATAAATAACAGGGTTTTTTTGTTTTGTTTTGTTTTTTTAGTTTTTTCTTTTCTCAGGGAGATGTAGACGGCGTGGCATGAAGTACGGTATGTCTACCAAAAGTCTTTTGAACTACAGCCTATTTGCTTTGGCTCTGGCTCCAACAGGTCTCCCACTAGATTTTTTTCTGACTACATTCATAAAATAGAGATCCTATGTCTCGTGGTGACTATTGAATTCCTTGACTTGTGACTTTAATGAAATTTTGTTAATCAGTAAAGCATGTGCTTTTTTGTATATAGTCCTTGTATTTCTGAAATTTTTTTCTCATCCAGGTATTTATATGTTATTTGTTACATGCAATTTTGGTTTGTTCCATAAGAGGGTATCCTATAAACAAATCCAAAACTATAACTGTGGAAATGCATTTCTTTCAATGGTTTTAGAAATAAAGGAGAGTTACTTTAATTAAATGTTTGTCATTAATGTAGTAAGAGTTCATAGACTTATTATTAGTGAGAGAAAGGTACAGATTGGTATGTGCTTTTGGCTTTTAAGAAAAAAACTAGTCAATTTTGCCTACAGTAGCTTTCTTCTGACATCATGCTCTCTGTATCTTTACACTCTTGCAAATGATGGAAGATCCCAATTTGTGGGTTGCTGTTTGTTTGTTTTGCAGTCCTGAGGCTTGAATTTAGGACCTGGGTGCTGTCAAGGTGCGCAGTATATCTCTTTGAACCACAACTCCACTTTGAGTTTTCTGGTGAATTGCAGATAAGAGTCCCAGAAACTTTCCTACCCAGGCTGGCTTTCAATGGTAAACTTCAGTTCTCAGCTTCCTGAGTAGCAAGGATTAGAGGTGAGTCACTGGCATCTGATTGTGGGTCATGTTTAATCTCAAAAAATATAGCAGATATTAAAATAATTATCTATTGATTTATTTAAAATAACAGTGCATGTTAACAGAAAGAGTTTTGGGGCGAGAACTTTGGTTTTTAGTCTGTCATGGGACTTGAACTCTGAGCCTGGGTGCTTTTCCTGAACTCTTCAGTTCAAGGCTAGCACTCTACCATTTGAATCACAGAGCCACTTCTGGTATTTGGGTGGTTATATGGAGATGAAAGTCTCATGGACTTTAGTGCCTGGGCTGGCTTTGAACCGAGACCCTCAGATCTCAGCCTCCTGAATAGCTAGGATTATAGGTGTGAGCCACCAGCACCTGGCTGAGGGGAGAGAATCTTTTTAACTTTTTAGCAAAAAATAAATGAAAAAATAAGTTTTAGAAAAAATATTTTAGCTGTTCGTTTTTGTAAATGTTCTTAAATAGGTGAATTAATAAATGGTGGCTGGATTCTCCACCTGCTTCTTCGTTTAATTCCACATTGCATCTGGAAAACTAGTGCATGTTGGTAAGAGAATGATAATGAAAAAGATATATACATATTAACATTACCATAAAGATCACTTTGACCTCACAGATGTCCTGAGGAACCCCTAGAGCTCCCCCATTGCGTGTGTGTGTGTGTGTGTGTGTGTGTGTGTGTGTGTGTGTGTGTGTGTGTATGTGTGTGTGTGAAGTAGTCCAGGTAGCCAGTCACTGGTAGCTCATGACTATGCTTCTAGCTCCTTAGAATGCTGAGATCTCAGAATCATAGCTCAAAGCCAGATCACACTGAAAAGTTCAGGTGACTCTTATCTGTAACTAATCAGCAAAAAGCCAAATTGGAGTTATAGCTCAAGTGATAGAGCACCATTCCTAACAGAAGACCCTAGCAGACAGTTCCAAGACCAAGTATTTAAGCCCTAGCACCAGGAGACACACACACACACACACACACACACACACACACACACACACAGTTTTATTGATGAATATGCAAATGATTTGTAATGATTCAAACATTTTCAGAAAGCATGTTTCTTTCAGCTTAGTTTGTGTCATAATTTTGGAAAAGAACCAATGAAATAAATTTAGATTTTAATAACGTGTTCACTTTTTACAGGCTTTCTTCCTGGATTTATAATCTGTAGTTTCATCTCTAATAAAATGTAATTTTACTTTCTCCCCAAACCATCTAGATAACAGAGGCATTAACTCACCAAACACTTTTCTCTGCTTTGTGTTGGCTTTGTTATTTCTTTGGTTATTAAGGAAAACAAAACAATAAATTTTAAACAATGTTTCCATGTTTATGAAAGGGTTTGATCCCTTTCCAGGGGCTATAGATTCACTGTAATTCTCACTACTCAAGAGACTGAGATCTGACTGAGACTCAATCTCTAAGCAATGAACTTCTGGAGTGGAAGGCATTTTCCTGAGCAAGCAAGCTGAGTGACAGTACCAAGTCCTGACTTTAAGCCTTTGTATTGGCAAAAGAAAATAAGTGGAATTTAAATTCTTATATAACAATGACTTTTAGGATTATTTTAAGATTATTTTATTGTCGCTTTTATCAAACAGGTAACTAGAGATTGTTTGTCCGATTCCTGTTATTCTATCTTATTACATTTCTCAAATTGTCTCTGATGATTTGATTTATTCCACCCTAAATTCTAGACCTTGAATTAAGAGAAAATCAGGAAAGCATTTCAGGGAACATTTTTCACCTAGAATTACTTTAGAGTTTTCCCAAGGATGCCTGAAGAATCATAAAGCTTTGTCTTTTCCTTGTATATGAAAAAAAGATACATTTGGTTGATGGGGTAAAATTCTGATAGTTCCAGTGGAAAAGAGATCTGATCAGAAAAGACACTCAGCCTTTCCTGGATATTGTTATACAAGTAAAAGTTCATTGATACAAATATTTCAGCAATAAAGGAAAGCTACAGAAATTTGTCAATGTCTTTCATATCTTCTTTTTATAAATTATCTTTGTGCCAAAATTTACTCTTACTGCAATTCTTTCCATATGTAAAAAAAGTCCTTGGGGGTGCTAAATGAAGGTATATCAATACACATATTATTTAGAGATGGATTTAAAAATCAATTAATATTCTCACAATAATTATTTGTCATAATATAAAATATGATACGTGTTTATGCTTCCACATCAATAGCCATGGTAACAAAATTTAATCTGAAGAAAAATTTTAAACTATTGTCTTTTTTTGTCACTGTCTGGATTTGAACCCATGGCCTTGCTTTACTTAGCTTCATCTTTACCACTTTAGTCAAGCCTTTAGCCCACCATTTGCTTGTTATTTTTGGAGATGTCTAATAGACATTTCTGCTTTGCCTGGCTTTCAACCAGAATCCTCCGGATCTCAGCTTCAGGAGTAACTAGTTTTATTAGCCATCAGGAACAGGGCCCAATCCTATCTCATTTAAAATGAGACCATCTGCCAAAGTGTCTGCCGAGTATTCTGTCTACCATACATTTCTATTTACTCATTTGGGGTCACTCAGATATCGCTTGGTCTTTAGAAAGTCATGAATTTTCATAAGATGCAAAGATTTCTATAAATCATGGGAAAAATAATTGTTTGTTCAAAAAAAGATGAATCAGAATTGAAGTTTATACAATGATAGCCAGTTCTTTGTGTCTTTTTGTTTGTTGTTTTTACTACTATTAACCATGGAAATAACCCAGAGCAGCAAAGTTTAAAGTTGAGTCCTCTGATTTCAACACATTTCATCAGCCTCCATCACTCTAAAAACCAACTAAAAACCATAGTTAAATGACAAATGAAGAACAAAGCTTTTCTCTTGTGACCTTAAGGAATACACAGAATAGAGGCTCAAATGCCAGTGTAATAATTATTTTAGAAGTCTGAACTATTCATTCTCACACTATTTGGAACATAATTAAAAAGTTTAAGTAAATAAATTCACAAACTTACATATTTTAAATATTTTACAGATGAGCAAATATTTTGTTTTCCTGACATAAGACCTCTGATCATATGCCACTTATATGTCTATACCAAAAGTTGTTAATAATAAGTCCTCTCTAAAAGGCTTATGAAATTCTCAGTTATATGTTGCATCAACTGTGTCTACAGAAAGCATTAATATACATTTTTCTTGTATATGATTGTTGCTACACTGATCAGGTTTTGTGTGTGTGTGTGTGTCTGTGTGTGTGTGTGTGTGTGTGTGTGTGTGTGTGTGTGCCAGTCTTGAACTCAGGGTCTCTCTCTGAGTTGTTGTTTTCTTCTTTCTTTCTTTCCTTCTTTCCTTCCTTCTTTCCTTCCTTCCTTCCTTCCTTCCTTCCTTCCTTCCTTCCTTCCTCCATCCCTTCTTCCTTTCCTTCCTTTCTTTCCTTCCTTCCTTTCCTTTCTTTCTTCCTTCCTTCCTTCCTTCCTTCCTTCCTTCCTTCCTTCCTTCCTTCCTTCCTTCCTGTCTTTTTTTTCCCCTCAAGGCTAGTGCACTACCACTAAAGCCCTTAAGACCTAGTTCCTCTTCCAAGCCTTTGTGTGATTAATTATAGGTAAGAGCTTCAGGGACTTTCGTTCCTTGGCTGGCTTTGAACCTTGATCTTCAGATTTCAGCCTCCTGAGTAAGTAGGATTACAGGCATTAACCACTAGTCTCCAGCTTTTAATATTGGTTTTAAATTTGCTTCCTGTGGTTTAGGAACTATGTGCCTTCATATCCAAGAGGGAGGTATATCTTTTCAAGACTTATTTGTATACTCTAAAATGTATCCTGTATGCAGGTTGAATGCTTCTTGGAATTGACCTCGTCCAGTAATGGAGGTGGAGTCTCACTAATGGCATAGAGGCAGGGGAATTTTTTTTACTTGCTAATCATGCTTCATATTAAACCACTTATTGGCTCTCATTTGAGACTAGGAAACGGAGTTAAATATAATCTCAAAAATAAATAGTCTAATTAGTCTGCATTCCAAATGCTGAAGAAATATGATAAAGTGATACCTGCAGAAAAGAGCAGCCAAGTAGCTTGCATTTGGCCTTTTCATCATAAAGTCATGATTATTTTCCAGGTCTCATTTTGCTCTATCAATCAGTGGTGTGTGACACACTTGTTCATTCCTTCCTCACTGAAACACGTCATTTACTTGATCTCTGGAATGTTTCTCTCTTACATCTTGTCTTTAACCCTGGCTTCCCTCTGGTTATCTTCTAATTTTGGTTTAACTTCCCCAATTACAGAATGCTGAGATATGCGCCATCTCCATGTGTTCTCATCCTTCAAATGATTTTTACCTTTTACACAACTTTTAAAACTTACATACTTTTATATCAAATTTCTATCTTTAGCCATTTCTAAACTCCAAGCCAAATCACTTTTTCAGTAGTTTCCTCAAATATCTACACCACTCTAATATTTTTTCTGAGGATCAGTCTTGGGACTTGAGCATGGAGCCGCATTATTGTCCCTTAGCTTTTTTACTCATGGCCATTGCTCTACCACTTGGGCCACAGCTCCACAGCTCCATTTCTGGACTTTTATTTTGGGTAAGTAACTGAAAATAGGAATCTGACAGAAATTTCTACCCTGGCTGGCTTCAAACAGTGATCACGTGGTCTCAGTTTCCTGAGGAGTTTTGAATGTCAGCACTAAGAGATATCAAGATTCAAAATCAAAATCATTGCACTACTGACACTTTGCACAAATCTTGTCTTTTTTAAAACTTTTTTTTTTACTAATACCAAAGTTTAAAATGGTTAGTTCAGAAAGAATCAACAAAACAAGGAGTTGGTTCTTTGAAAGAATTAACAAAATTGACAAACCGTAAGCAAATATTACCTAAAAAAGAAGGGAGCATACTGATATAAAAAAATTCATAGATGAAAATGGTAATATCATGACAGAAATGACCAAGATCCAGAGTATCATGAGGGAATATTTCTCAAACCTTTACACCAATAAATTTGAGATTCTAGAAGAAATGGATGAATTCCTAGCCAATATTAATATACCCACACTGAACCAAGAAGAACTAACTCTACTAAACAGGCCTATTTCAAGCACTGAAATAGAAATGGCAATAAGAGACCTTCCACCTAAGAAAAGTCCAGGGTCAGATGGATTCACAGCTGAATTCTATAAGGTCTTCAAAGTAGAGCTCACACCAATACTCCTCAAGCTCTTCAACGAAATTGAAAATGAAGGTTCTTTACCAAACTCATTCTATGAAGCCAGTATAACCCTCATCCCCAAACCAGACAGAGATTCATCAAAGAAAGAGAACTATAGACCTATATCTTTGATGAACATCAGTGCAAAACTTCTCAGCAATATACTGGCCAACAGTCTACAACAATTCATCAAAAAAATTATACACTATGATCAAACAGGTTTCATCACAGGGAGGCAAAGCTGGTTCAACATATGCAAATCAATTAATATAATTCAACACATCAACAGGAGCAGGGACAAAAATCACAGGATTGTCTCAATAGATGCAGAAAAGGCATTCAACAAAATCCAACACCCCTTTATGTTAAAAGCTCTGGAGAAACTAGGAATCCATGGAACATTCCTCAATATAATAAAGGCTGTGTATGACAAACCCACAGCTAGTATTATACATAATGGTGAAAAGCTAAAGCCATTCCCTCTAAAATCAGGAACGAGACAAGGATGCCCACTCTCTCCACTCCACTTTAACATAGTTTTAGAATTCCTAGCCACAGCAATAAGGCAAGAAGCAAGCATAAAGGGAATCCAAATAGGCAAAGAGGAAGTAAAACTTTCCCTCTTTGCAGATGACATGATTCTGTATTTAAAGAATCCTAAAGACTCTACTCCCAAACTCGTTTAGCTGATTCAAAACTTTGGAAGGGTAGCAGGCTATAAAATTAACCCTCAAAAATCAACTGCCTTCCTTTACGCCAACAGTGAGAGGAATGAGGCAACAATCAGGAAAGCAACTCCTTTCGCAATAGCCTCAAAGAAAATAAAGTACCTAGGAATTAGCTTAACTAAGAATGTAAAGGACCTTTTTGATGAAAACTTTAAAACCCTGAAAAAGGAAATTAAAGCAGAACTGAGGAAATGGAAAAATCTCCCATGCTCCTGGATTGGAAGAATCAATATCGTGAAAATGACAATCTTGCCAAGGGCTATCTACAAATTCAACGCAATACCCTTCAATATCCCAATGGCATTCTTTAAAGAAATAGAAGAGGCAATCCAAAATTTCATATGGAATAATAAAAGACCCCGTATAGCAAAAATACTTCTTAGCAGAAAGAACAGCGCAGGAGGAAATTCAATACCAAACTTTAGACACTATTACAGAGGTATAATTATCAAAACAGCTTGGTACTGGCACAAGAACAGGCCTGAAGATCAATGGAATAGAACTGAAGACCCAGATATTAAACCACAGACCTATGGCCACCTAATCTTTGACAAGAGAGCCAAAAAAAATAGAATGGAAGAAAGATAGCCTCTTCCACAAGTGGTGCTGGCAGAACTGGTTAAGCACATGCAGAAAACTAAAGTTGGATCCTTCTTTGTCACCCTGTACTAGAATTAACTCCAAATGGATCAAAGACCTGGAGGTAAAAGCCGACACACTAAAAACTGTACAAGAAGGAATAGGAGATACACTAGACCTCCTTGGCACAGGTCGAAACTTTCTTAAGAAGGACCAAGAATCACAACAAATCAGAGAAAGGCTGGAAACGGGGAGTGCATTAAACTGCAGAGCTTTTGTATGGCAAAGGACATAGCTAGTAAACTAATTAGGAAGCCTACAGAGTGGGAGAAGATCTTCACCAACCAAACAACAGACAAAGGCCTCATATCTAAAATATGTCAACAGCTCAAAAAATTGAATCAATCCAAAACTAATCTCCAAAGCAACAACCATCCCATTAAAAGATGGGCCAAAGACTTAAAGAGAGTCTTCTCTGAAGAAGAAACAAAAATGGCCTATAGACACATGAAGAAATGGTCAAAATCTCTTGTCATAAGAGAAATGCAAATCCAAACAACTCTAAGATTCCACCTCACTCTAGTTAGAATGGCCAGGATCAAAAAAACTAATAACAACAGATGTTGGAGGGGTTGTGGCCAGGAGAGATCACTACTATACTGCTGGTGGGAGTGCAAACTCGTTCAACCACTATGGAAAGCAGTATGGCAGTTCCTCAAAAGACTAAACATAGAGCTCCCCTATGAACCAGCAATTCCACTACTTGGCATTTACCCAATTATCCAGAAAGAAGGACACACTAAATCCACCAGCACAACAATGTTCATTGCAGCACTATTTACCATAGCAAAGATATGGAACCAACCTAGAAGTCCCTCAGTTGATGAATAGATCAACAAGATGTGGTACTTGTACACAATGGAATTCTATGCTGCTGTCAGAAAGAATGACATTTCCCCATTTGTTAGGAAATGGAAAGACTTAGAAAAAAACATATTAAGTGAAGTAAGCCAGACTCAAAGGAACTTAGGCTCAATGGTTTCCCTCATTTGTCGTAATTAGTAGAAACCTTGTGCTCTCTGAGCAGAGATTTACAATAGAACAAAACCTTGATACAAAAGGCCATATAGTAGGATGCTGAATGAAAGGATCTCTAGGATATAGAAACATAAGCCATATAATGAATGATTGTTCTTCTTAAGGTACTATGTTATCTCTCATCTCTTTTGCTGTCCCTTGGTTATCTCATATTTTTACAGTATCTCATTTTGTTACCTGATATATCAGATATATTTGTATTTGGTTATTTGAAATTGGTTAGGGAAGGGGTGAAAACAAGATGAGAGGTGGTGGGGGGGGAGGGAAATGGGGACCAAGACATGTGAAAGGGTATCAATGTATGGGAATTAATGCACCATCTATCTGGCAAATATCATGTAAACCTTCTATTAATTACAATAAAAATATATGAAAAAAATAAAATTGCTAGTTATAAAACCATACTCACAATTCCACCTTTTTCCAACACAATGTGTCTCGACAATCTTAATAACAGGGATATTTCCTCAGACCACAGTCATGGAATACCTTTCCTTTCTCTTGTGCATTTTGGTCAATTTTTTATCAGCTAATAAGAGATGATATTGTTTAAAACGATTTGTACTCATAATCGGACTTTTCCTCTGTACATCACTTTTACAGTAAAAATAAATCAATTTTATAATTCTAAAAAATTGATAATCCATTCCAATTCTCTCAGTTTCCCCTCTTTATTTGTTTTTTTACCCTGAGTTCAAGAGTTTTGTTTTCCCATTCATTTCTAACCTAGCCTTTTTACAATCTGTTTTCTTCACTCACCTAGAGTTGCACACCTCTGTATATACTGTGAGAGGAATGGCAATTTCAAAGCCTTTGTCATAATCTATCAAGCTCAGAATGTGGTCCTTATCTTTATGTCTTATATGTCTGACTTCTTTCTCATCCTTCACACTATGATTGAGATGTAAACTGCATTTTAACTGCATTATGGAGCAGACTATGTATTTAAAAGAACAATATTGCCCCTTAGCTCTTCACAGAGTCTTGTGCTTTTCTCACTAATCTGCTGGTAACCATGGAATCCATGGATGTAAGGTCAACTTCCAAGTAAATGATGATTTAATTAGTACTTTATGGAGTTAGAGCATTTCTCCCAAATTAAGTAAAATGATGACAAAGAGGAAAATCAAAACGACATATTACATCCAGGTTAATACCTAAATTTCCTGTCTTTCAGAGTTATTCTTTTTTCATCTTGGTACCAAAATAAAGACAAAATAATGTCAGAAGTTCCACAAGTCATTGTAGTAATGTCTACTAGCTTTAAATGTTGGGGCATGAGAAGGGAATTTTTTTTGATTTATTCAGGCACTTAACTTTCTGGAACTAGTCTTGACCTTCTGCCAGTATAAATGCAGTGTTTTAAGATAGTGGTTATAACACAGACACACACACACACACACACACACACACACACACACTAATTAACTGGAATTCCCAGGCCAAATGACACTGTGCCAGAGTATCCAAATAACTGGATTTAGCTGTAGGCCAACCAGTGACTTTGACAGGAAGGAGGGAAAAAGGAAGAGAAAATAGACCAGCAGTCCCAAGCATTGAAAGTGTTTTTTATTAGATAATTCCTCCTCTTCCAGAATCCTGTGTAATGTCTAATGATCTCTTTACCCCTGCCTCACTCTGCTCAGCAGCACCAGTTGTGCTTTTCTTGGCCACCTTGGCAAGCCATTTTAATCTCAGTACAAGTTTCCTAGTGGAATCCTGTCTTGCACACAGTCACACTTCACAGGAGCCAGCTTCTCAATTTCTCAGTCACTTCTCCAAGCCATGGGCTTTGAGTTCAGTTGAAAAAAAAACATTGTGAGTGTGTGTGTGTGTGTGTGTGTGTGTGTGTGTGTGTGCAAACTCGAGCAAATGCGCACTGGTCCTAGGGCTTGAACCAAGGCTTGAACACTATCCCTGAGCTTTTTTGCTAAAGGCTATCACTCTAGCCAATGCAACACTTCTGGATTATGGTGGTTAATTGGAGATAGGAGTCTGGCTGATTTCCTTGCCAAGCTGGTTTCCAAACTGGATCCTCAGATCTCAGATTCCTGAGTAGCTAGGGGCTAAATAAGACATTCCTGCCTGAATAAAGCATTTTAATTTGTATTTTCTCAAGAGATTTATTTTAAAAAATGAAGACACCTAAGAATAAAGGCATAAGAATGAAAAAATTGGAAGAACAATTTTTTTTTTTAGTAAATCTAATTTTAAACACAAATATTTTATTGGTCTTCATATCCATTTCAATAGATGTTCTTTTTTTCGGGGGGGGGGTGGAGGTCCTGGAGCTTGAACTTGGCCTGGGCACTGTCCCTTAGCTCTGCAGCTCAAGGCTACCACCCTACCATTGGGCCAAGCCCCACTTCCTGTTTTCTAGAGTTTAACTGGAGACAAGAGTCTCAGGACCTTTTTTGTCCAGGCTTGATCCTCAGATCTCAGCCTCCTGAGTAGCTAGGATTAGAGGCATGAGCCACCATGCCTGGCTCAATAGATGTTCTTTAAAAAGCCTTTTTAGTTGTGCTCAGGTGGCTTGCACCTGTAATCCAATGATTTAGGAAGCTAAGATATAAGTATCAATTGTTCAAAGCTATCTTGGGCAGGAAAGTCCATGAGACCCTTATGTCCAATTAACCGCTAAGAAACTGGCAGTGATGCTGTGGCTCAAAGTAGTAAAGCAGTAGACTTGAGGAATAAAAAGCTCAGGGACCGTGCCCAGGCCCCAAATTCAAGCTTCAGGATCATCTTCCCTTCCCTCCCCTCTAAAAACTTTCTGCAAAGATTATTGCTGCGACTACATTTGCTGCTTTTTTTAATATCTAGAGAAATCAAGGGAGTAAATGTACTGCTAGAATGAGAAAGTAAGTAAGAGTTGACACATAGGGACCTACTCACAGATTTGTGAATCATAGGAACTACAGTATTGCTTTCATTATAGGTATGAATCTTAACTTTACACCTTAAAGTTGATATATATTTTCCCAAAGGAAAACAAAAACTTCAATTAATTTTTATATGCAATTCTTTCAGTACTACTAAAATAATTGAACATGCAGAATGACAAATCCCAAGTGATTTCTTAAATGTGATTTATTTTCCAATCGCATGCAGTTTTATTTAACGTTATTTTTCTTATTGCATGTCAATCCCTGACATCTCTCTACTTCCAGATTCACACCTTTGAGAATGGAAAATGCTTAACAGGCAAAATTAGAAAGAACATGTGATAAAATATCTCTGGAACTAGTAAAAAATATGCAATATAGTGACTGCATAAAAACTTTTATACAGAAATGAAGCAAAAGTTGTACCAGCAGGGAAAAGGCTAGAGATATTCCTTTGTTCTTTGGTCTCTTTAAACAAGAACATGATTGTCAAATGTCCTAGAATTAATGACACCCACTGACAGAAACATAGAAAGATCTGTGCTCTAGGGCCCACAGCCAAAGAACAGGAAATGGAGCTGTTTCCAAGAGAAATGAACTTGCCTTCTCTAGGGGAAACACAAAAGAGCATTTGAACAGGCAATTGATCAGTGTGAAATCTGCAAGGTGATAAAAGAACTGACAGTCACCAAAGCCCTTGGCATTCTAGTTTTAATGAAATGAATTCTACCTCATGCCAAGCCTTACTATACAATGAATTCTTGATAAATATGAACAAAATTTATCTTTCACCATGTTGCTGTTTCCACCCAGAGATAATCCTTTTCTTTACCTTAAGTAAAATAACCATTTGTTATTTGTCTATCTAATTAGGATATTAATTTTGTTGCTGGTGTTTTCACCTAAAGAGAACCCTTTCCCTTACCTCATTCAAATCGTTATTATAAAATGATAAAAATATATTATAAAATCATTATCAACTCTCTAACCAACCAGGCTATTTATTTTGTTCCTGATTTTGACCAGAGTATTTTTAGTATTGTCTAAATAAGGTATGCTATAATTTTAGATATGTGACTTTTCACTTATGACACCCAAAACTAATCTTAAAACTATTAAGAGGGGCCAGGAGTTTGGCCTAGTGGTAGAGTGCTTGCCTAGCATGCACAAAGGCCTGGGTTCAATTCATGCATAGAAAAAAGCTGGAAGTGGTGCTGTGGTTCGAGTGGTAGAGCTCTAGCCTTGAGAAAGTCCAAGGACAGTGCTTAGGCCCTCAGTTCAAGCCCCAGGACTGGCAAAAAAACTATTAAGAAATAGGTATTTGCTCCTTCTATCTGGCAAATATCATGCAACCCTTTTACTAATTACAATAAAAAAAATTTAAAAAAAATAAATAAAAAATAAAATAAAACTGTAAAAAAAAGAAATAGGTATTTGCTTATCTCTTAGCAGAGGTTTACAATAGAGAAAAACCAAAATACATAAGGCCATATAGGATGACATTAAATGAAAGGACCTCCAGGATATAGAAACAAAAACCACATAATGTGTGATTGTTGTTCTTAGTGTACTATGTTATTTCTCATCTCTTTTGCTCTCCCTTGGTTATCTCATATTGTTACAGTTTCTTACCTTGTTATCTGTTATATTGTATTTATGTTTATTTGGTTACTTGAAATAGGGTAATGCAGGGGGAAAACAAGATGAGGGGCGGGGGTGGGGGGAGGGAAATGGGGACCAAAACATGAGAAAGAGTATCAATGTTTATGAAGTAATGTACCTTCTATCTGGTGAATATAATGTAACCCTTCTATTAATTACAATAAAAATATATGGAAAAAAGAAATAGGTGTTTGCTAATTATTTTGTTCTCAAACAAGTTACTACTGGGTTAAAAAAAATCCCAAGATGTACAAATAAAATATTAAATGGCTTACATTGATTAAAACCTAAAATATAGTTTTAACATGTAGACCCTCATAATTTGATTTACATAATTTATTTAGTGATTACAATATGAGAATCACAAACAAGAACTAAGTACTACGGCAACTAACAATCACAAATTCATCCCAAGATCTGTGCTATCTTTTCATTATAATACATTGTAAACTGACTTACAACCATACTATCTATGAAAATAGTTATCAGTTTCTATCAGCCTGAGTTTGAGATTTGAAAATCTTCAGCTCATACCAAATGCCAGTGGCTCACACCTGTAATGTAGCTCCTCAGGAGAAAGATCTAAGAATCATGGTTCAAAGCCAACCTGGCAGGAAAGTCAGTGAAACTCTTATCTCTAATGAATCGCCAAAACAAAGCTAGAAGTGGAACTGTGGCTTAAGTGGTAGAGTCTAATGAAAATGTCTCATGCAATACTCAGCTATCGCTCAGTATATAGGTTATCTTTATCTTGAGGTCATCACCAATCCAACAATTATTCTGTCAGCTATAAAATAATGCATTGGGATGCTTTTGTTCAAAGATAGATCAGTAGAGCCAAGCCATAATGTGTGCTTGGCTTTAGTAAAGCCATTTTTCATGGGTGGGTCTTTTGTAAAAATCATATCTTTGTTATCTCTAAGTAATAGCAGTACAAAGGAATTACCATTCAACAAATGGTAATTTGTTGAATTATGGACACACTGCCTCTTAATTGATGTCACCCTTTTCATCATTTTCCCCCATCTATTCCAACTCAAACTCTCTCCTCAAATTTCTTAATTTCATTGAATGTTCATTAAATATTATGACTGCTTTCTCCCCCTCTTCCTCTCTTCATTCATCTGAGCCCCTCCCTTTCACCATACGTCCCGTCTTTTAAGTACTACTTTCCTGGTATTCATTTTGTTGGACTGTGAGTTAGTTTTTCTTAAAAATTACCATTCAAATCCTTCCCTGCAAATACCATACTTCATCCCTCCAGGCCTGACCTACTTCATTTAATTCTTTCCATGTCCATTCATTCCTTTGCAAGTGATAGAATATAATTCTTCCTAAGGGGTGAGTAAAAATCCATTGTGTATATATCTCTATATAGATATACACATTCTCTTGATCCACTCATTCATTAAGGGGTGTCTGGGATGATTCTAAACCTTGGGTATGAATTTGGTTGTGAAAATGGCTTTATTGGTTCCTGGTTTGTAAACTCTTGGATAAATGCCCAAGTGTAGTATGTTTTGCTTTTCCAGATATCTCCAAAGTGCTTTCCAGAGTCACTGAACAAGTTTACATTCACACCAGTAGTGTAGTTGGGTCCTTTTGCTTAATATCCCCACCAGAATTTATTATTATGCATTTTGTTGACCACAGCTATTCAAACGAGGCAAGATGTAATCTCAGGGTTGTTTTAATTTGCATTTACTTTATGGGAAGACATGCTGAGCATTTCTTCTTATGTCTGTTGGGCATTTTTACTTCTGAGAAGTCTCTATTTAGCTTGTTTGCTCATTTATTAATTAGGTTGTTGATCCTTTGGAGGTTTAGTTTCTTAAAATTGTTTGTATAATCTGGATATTAAGCCATTGTCTGATATATGACTGGCAAAGGTCTTCGATTTTGTAGGCCATTTTTAAGTGTGTTAATTATGTCCTTTGCTGTAAAGAAACACGTTAGTTTGATGCAGACTCATTTGTTAATTATTTATTTGATTTGCTGGACTCATGGGTCTTTAGTGTATCTTCTTCCTCAAGACAAAAGTAGCACTTATACTACATATAAGTATGTAGTATAATATTAAATTATTCTGTTTGCTTATCTGTTGCAATAAAAATATTATACAACCTACTATATAAGAGATACATTTGTCTCTTATTTATGACTTTTTTGTAATAATGTTAGGTACAAAGAACAAAATAAGACAGCAAAGCTTAGCCTTGGTGATCGGTGTAAGCTTAAGCTAGCTTCTTATTCTTTTAGAATATCATTTTAATATCACATGAAAATAAATGATTTTAGTTGGAATTGTTGCAATAATTAAGATTGTATCTTCACCAAAGAATCAAAAGTGGCTATTCTTAACCATTTGCTTCTTTTCCAATACAAAAGGGATTGTTCAACAATACTAAGTAGAATTCTATTCTACTCTGCCATTCAGTTTGTTTATTACATTTATAACTACGATTGATTTCCAAGGATGGAAGCCTTAATGCTGGTTCCTTACAAGCAGGCCCTTCAATAAACAATGAGGTGTAAGATATTTGGCAAAAAAAAAAAGACTTCCAGCTTTGTTTTATTTGCTCCTCCCCGCCCATGCCCCTACAAGGACAATCAGGGGAAGAAAAAGATTCTACCCAGCTGTGGGTATTAGACATAGAGTTGAAGGGATTAGGTAGGTGGAGCTAGAAGAAAAAATGAGATATGAAATCCGATCATAATGCTCTACAATAAAGCCTTGATCAAAAATCTCATTTTTAGGCCAGGAGCGTAGCCTAAGGGTAGAATGCTTGCCTAACTTGTACAAAACCCTGGGTGATTCCGAGTACCACATAGACAGAAAAAGCCAGAAATGGTGCTGTGTCCCAAGTAGTAGAGCTCTAGCCTTAAGGAAAAAAGCCCAAGGACAGTGCCTAGCTCCCAAGGTCAAGCCCCAGGACTGACCAAAAAGAAACAAAACTCATTTTTAACATCATAGAACAGAAGGTAAATTTCTCTCTCTCATCATCTCTGTCTCCGTCTCTCTGTCTCTGACTCTGTCTTTGTCTCTCTCTCTCTTCTCTCTTGCTCTGTATGTGTGTCTTTCTCTCTACAAAATCAAAAAGAAACATGCAGAATCAGGGTCAACAACATCAACATCAAGGTAAACCTGCCACCCCTCTCCTCATGTCATTGGTCATTCTTTGTTTCCATAGCAACGACTTTCATTTAGTTCTCCAAGCCTATCAAGTTCTAACCTATGTTACAAAATTTGCCTTTGATCTTTACCTTCCAGGAAAAATACAAGGGGATTTTTAGGAGGGAGAAAACATTTTATATCTTTTGGGGATTGGTTGTTCTGTGAAAATTATGAAAATATCATAATTATGAAAATTATCCAACCATTATTTAAAATAAATACATCTGAAGATATATAAAACCTATGTCAAGAGAATTAAACGGGGAAAAAGAGGCCAGGAACATGGTTTAGTGGTAGAGTGCTTGCCTAGCATTCACGAAACCCTGGGTTCAATTCCTAGGTGCCACATACACAGAAAAAGCCAAACATGATGTTGGGGCTCCAGTGGTACAGTTCTATCCTTGAGCTCAAGGACAGCTCTCAGGCCCTGAGTTCAAGCCTAAGAACTGACAAAAAGGAAAAAAGTCTAATTCAGTCATGGAATTCAAACTTGAAGCCAAATTGACCTTGCAGTAGTATTTACAGTATAAAGAAGTCTAGGGATACCCGCTAGTAAAGGGGATTGATAAAGGTTCACTTCCTTGGTTTTTACACACTGAATTCAAAAAGGACTTAGGTTAGACTCATCTGACTTCCCTCCAAGAACAGATCCAGACAGCTGGAGTCTAAGCAGGGGGCTTCAATTGCAAAACACTATTCTTCCTTTCTTCCTATCTTTCTTTCTTTCTTTCTTTTTTCCAGTGTATTTGTCTTGAGTTAAGTTTTTAAGTTACACCTCAGTTTATTATCACAAACACACCTCCATTGTCTAGTGCTCTTTTTGATAGTTGGGAAGGTACATTTGTGACTGTTTCTAAAAAAACGTTTGAAGTATATCTCTGAAAATGCATTCTGTGCACAAAGTAAAAGTCATTGTAAAGGAAATTAGTCCAGATGTTAACAAGAAAATATTTACTACTGTGAAGAAAACTATGAGTCATAGCAAAATGAATCGGTAATGATTGCATGCAGTGTTGTCTCCAGTGTCCCATTCTTCGTCTCTCTTAGCCTTGGCCCTGATGAAAAGGAAAAGGAAGAATGCACGGAGTTGGTTTACTATCTCTTTCCTCTCCCCTCCCACAGGTTTTTAAAATTATGTAAGGATAATAGTATTTCCCCACCCATCCTCTGAGGACCTTTTAAGATCAGCATCTGTGAGGTGCATTTCCTAGATAAATGCAAACTGCCCTTTGACTGTCTTCAAGATAAGAAAACATTGACCCTTTCAACCAAGTTATTTATGACGTTCACATAATGTGAACCAGGGTTTGGGCCTGGTGGGAACGCCCAGGAGGACACAGGGAACACACTTAAGATTCCCCTCTGCTACTATCCAGGAGAGGCCACCACACAAGTTGAATAATGCCCAAGGCTCATTAGAGATTTGATGAATTTAATACAACTCAAATTAAAGAAGTCCTCAGGGGAACATGTTTAGAAAAGAAAACCAGATGGGGCTCCAGGGTAGAGCATCTAGGGAGCTGGAGTGGGATGCCTTATAGTCCTGGGGATTCTCAAAGCATGAGAAAATGCGATTTATCTTCTTGGCACATTAGTATGCAACATGTGTTGGTGGCAAAATATTTAGTTTCAGATCTTATAATGCAATTTTCCAGATTGTGAAGGGAAAAAAGACCATTGGATATTGGAAGGAACCACCTCTATTTCCTGTAAAACAGACTTTCCAAAGTGAAAGAGAATGAATGCAAGCACACACAGACACAGACACAGACCATTCCTCCCTGCCCCCCTCCCCACCACCACTCATAATGATTATCAAGTAGGAAATGTCAGAATGCATGTGCTCACTTGCCACTGAGCAAAGAAGAACAGGTTACACATTGGGATGTCAGCTTGGCTAAGAGGGCTCCTTTACTTTCCTTAGTAAGGTGATATGAGATATAAGTATGCTTTGTGTATCGAGCTGGAAGCTGACAAAATGGGAATTGTTTCATTTAGAATGGTTGTAGAATAAGGCAAAGCATGTATTTGTCATTGACTATCATTCAGCTTGCTCTTTTACAAAATATAGAATAGTTAAATATATACCATGATAATAGGAAGCTACAAGAGTTCATTGACTGCACTGGTCATGAAATAACATTAGCTCCACTACATCCGTGATTATCAATTGGATTCATTTATGACTTTTTCACCATTTATGAAATTAATTCTGGTTAGTCTCTAGATATGAGGCCCTGTGTTTATCTCTGGTCAAGAAAACATGTGTCAACTCAGAGGAAATTGAAGAAAAGTGTTATTTTCTTTTATTTTGCTTTTCAAAATCCCATGAAAATATCCTTTAAATACCATATTATTAATTTATATTGCTTAAATCTTGTTTTGAAAGTTTTTGCAAAGCTTAAGACAAAGGTAAGCATTTCCAAATAAAGAGTAAACATTCTGAATTTACAATATGCTCTTTGCCAGAAAGCATAAAATAGTAGAAATTCAATTCACCAGGATTTCCAGTATAAAAGTATAATCATGCAAAATAAAAATTTCTTACAAGATAAATTCATTCTATGTATTAATCATACATGATAAAGTACTTGGTACATCAAAATGTACAGTCTAAAATAATAATTGTTATTTTCTTAGCTGTCTCATGACTGAGTCAAGAAGTTTATCTCCCATGCTTAAAATAATGCTGGAATAAATATATGTAATTCTTGGAACAAGAATTACATACTTTAAATATATTTCTTGTATCTTTAGAAAATAAAATTAATGATCTTTCTTAATTTTATGATATATATTTCAAAATTTCATTTTGTCCTATGATTCTTTACCCTCACTCATTGACAATGAGTGTTAAAGGAAATAAGAGTTATTTTGGGAGGAATTAACACATAGGAAGTCTGGAAATTCCTACAATGACCTTATTTGAAACCTAAGGAAAAATGTGTGTCACATATAAAAGAAAAAAAAAAAAACCTCAACTGGAGCTCTCACGTTGGCAGGCTGGATGAGGAAATGAGGAAAGAGCAGAGATGGCTAAGAGTGGAATGAGATCACCTTTGCAGGAGAGCAGGAGATGCACAAGTTTGACAGGTTAATATATTAAATAGAGTCAGTCATACTGGGCAAATGGAGAGTGTATTCTATATTTGTTTGATGGAGTAGGCATAAATAAATCATCAAGGATCCTGGGGAGATCTTTGGCATGAATGTGCAAGCTGTCATGCTGAGCTTACTTGTGGGAGCAGAGACTAATGGTATCCAGGACGCAGTTGACAATTGGGAGGAAATTGAAGAGCCACTGGGAATTCAGCTTGATGACTGGAACCCCCGTACATATCAGGATGGCGTTGGGTATGAATGAAGTGTCATGAATTCCTAGACAATATCATTGGAAGAGTGCTGTAGCATGAGTAAGGGGCAGAGAGTAATTAAGGAGAATTCTGGATCCCATTAATTAAAAAGCCTACAATGTCATGTCCCTCTCTTTGCTTGTTGTCACTACTCTAATGTGTCAGTGTATTGGAATTGATTTTTCCAGGTACTATTCAAACATATGTCTTTCTCAAATCTGACTTTCCATAATTCATTCTTTATCTTACCATCAGAGTAATCACCCCTCTACACATATTTTTTTTTTTTGCTGTTAGGGAAAACTTACATTTAGGGAAGGGAATAGCTTAATGTGTAGAAATAAATGATTTCCCAAATTAGAGAAGTGTTAGTGGCAGTGTTAGGAGCCCACACTAGAACATAATCTCATACATTAAGTATATTTCCTAGAATAAAAAGTATAAAGAATCCAGGTCCTGGTCGCTCACCCCTGTGATCATAGCTACCCAGGACAGTGAAATCTGAGAACTGTGGTTCAAAGCCAGCCTATTAGTAAAATTGATAAGACTCTTATTGACAATTAACCATAAAAAGTTGGTAGTGCAATTGTGGCTTAAGTGGTAGAGCTCTAGCCTTGAACAGAAAGGACCAGACATCCCCCCTCCCCGCAAAAAAAAAAGAATATAAAGAATTCTATTGTTTTTTTTTATTGTATTTTATTTTATTTGCCAGTCTTGGGGCTTGAACTCAGGGCCTAGGAACTTGGGCTTTCTCAAAGCTAGCACTCAACTACTTGTTAATAATCTTGCATCACAAGTAGAACAAAGTTGACCAGTTATAATATTTTAATATTTAGAATTAGAAGTTAGAACAGATAGTTGGCCTTGAAGTGTATTTTAAAATAACATTTTAAGTTGCTGTCATAGTTTTGAAACCATAGATTTAAAAGAAAGATCCATATTGGCAGCTTCTTCTGGAAATCAGAAGCTTTGTACAAAAATAGGTTTCGGCAAATGCTTAACCTGAACTCATGGAGCAACAGCCTTTGAAAAGGGGTTTGTTTTCTGATTCAACCTACTGTCACCTAAGGTACACACTTAGGTTACACTAGTCCCTAAAAATGATAACAGGATTGCTTCACACCTTTACATTTCATAATACTAAGCTTTGAAGTGTTGGCTACTATTACAGAATCTGAGTAGAAATAGGTCAGTTGTATCATATGATATTGATGGTGAGCTAGTTTCATTTTCCTCTAGATTAATTCTTTGAACATTCTATCTAATAATGAATACTGAATGGAATTTTAGAAGAAAAATATATTCTATCCTTTCAAATAGACTCCCTTGTTAAAGAAACAAATATCACCAGGGACAAATATCCAAATACGTCTGATTTGAAAGAAAATGACAGGACCCAGGGCTTATCTGAAATTGATTGTTATTTTTTCTCAAAGTTGATGAAATTCAGATTCACTCATGTATTCAATCATTTTTGTAGTATGCAGTATGTAACAAGGGCTATTTTAGTAGGTAAGACCAAGTAGCATAGTATTTAATAAGGTTAGTACCTAAAGTTCTCCAGTTATTTTACTTACCTTTTTCAACTGTGCCCTGATATCATTTTTGTTTCTTTCTCTTTCTTCTTTAAAGAGTTATCAAGTAACTATATATTCAAAGATACAAAACCATTATTATCAGAAAAATGTATAATTAAGTGGCTTTTTACTCAAAATGAGACAGAAAAAAATATAATGTAACATTTATTTGCCATTTCTGGGATTTTTCCAAGGCTTCAAGGTTAATTACCATTTTTTTAAAAAAGAGAAGAAAAGAAACTATTATTTATTTTGCATTGAGTCAAGGCAAGATATTTTAACATTTATTTTGCCTTATAAGTAAATTGAGACTTAAGCTAAAGAACTTATACATGTTTTTATTGCCAAGAAAGCAAGCACGCCAGGACTCCACCTCATTTGATTTTAAAGTTAGGCTTTTGTATTATGATAAAATCAGAAGATTATTAAAGACCATACTATGACCAGAACCACTATGGCACTTACTGTGACTCCTTAATGTAATGCTAAGAAAGACCTCATGCCAATTTTTGGCTGCCCTGAATGAAGCTGGTGGAAATCTATGAAGGGGGAGATTCATAAATAAATTGCTAGTGAAAAAGGTATCTGTTACTTGCTGATGGCCTTCTGTGTGCCATTAGACAGCACTTCCTGCTTCCAGAAGACTTTTGGGAAAGTACAGTCATTCCGAATAGCAGAAGTTTCTAATTGCAGAACCTAAAGTAGTTTTTAAGAGAGAGAAAACAGGAGAAATAAGGAAAAGGGGAGGAAAGGGAAAGGGAAAAAGAGGATGCATGGGAAAAGAGAAGGGGAGAGGGGATCCGAGTGCAGGGAGGGACCTGATGGGAAGGAAGAGGAGAGGATCTGAAAGAAAGAAAAAGGAAGGAAATAAAGTGGGGAAAGAAGGGAGGAAGGAGAGGAGGGAAAGAAGGGAAGAAGGAGAGAACAAAGGAAGGAAGGAAGGAAGGAAGGAAGGAAGGAAGAAAGAAAGAAACTCAAGTTCCAGTGGGCTCCCACTGTGCTCAGGAGACAGCATCTAGCAAGGAAAGGCTGCTCTCTGCAAAGGAAATATCAAGCATGGTGCTGGGAAGACCATGAAGCACTCACATAACTGTTCTGATGAGGTGTCACGTATTTCCATCCAAAAGCTCTTGTAATATGATAACACCTCCGGGATAAAGCACTTTTCTGTCTATGAGATGTTTGAATGCAGGCCTTATTCACCTCTCTGCATTAGGTTTGGATGTTCACAATCAAACCTGAGGCACTGAAGAAAGAATAAAAAAGAGAGACAGAGAGGTGGTACCTAACATCAGAAAATCTACCATCTGGAGAACTCTTTAATGGAGAAATGGATGATCCAATGAGATCCTCCACATATTTATTTTTCATGATTCTGCCTTGGAAATATTTTGGAACTCTCCTAACCCAAGGTGAATTCCACTGATTTTTTAGGAGGCGGGGGAAGGGGGGGTTGGTTGGGGAGTTGCTGGCAATGAAAACAGGGAAGGGCCTGTCCTTGATTGCTAGAGAAAGTTAGAACACCCTAGGAGGGAGAAAGTAAGTGTAACTGATCTCACACCATCCTATCTTGATGGCAGGTTAAGGCTCCAGCTTGCTGATTCCTCTGGCAAGGAATGGTCAATGCAACTCTTCCCCTGGGCTGTTTATCTGTAAGGAATGAATTAACATTCCCCCTTACGAACTAAGACCTGTTTCTACATAACACAGGCAATTAGGGAAATCCTTTTGAATGCTTTGTTACTTCTTTAACTTGAATGTCTGATCTTCTTACAGTTAAATATGGACTTAAGATGGCAACTGGCTGTAGAAGGCCAAGTTGTGAGGAAATCAGAGACAGATTACCAAATGTGAAAGCTGTTTCACTTCTGAAATGTTGTTTGGAACAGTAAATACAATATGTGCATTGGAGAATGCAGAAAGCCACTGCTGCTTGATCTCCCTGTTTGCCAAGTCATAATGAAATTATCTAGAATTTCAACTACATATTTTTATTCAGAGACAAGGCTCTCAACAGGCTGTAATATTTGGAACAAAAATCAGTGTGTCTAGATTTCCTTTCTTATGAGTAAGTCCTATTAAGAGTAAATCAATTTTCTATTTGAAATTATTTTCTATGATTTTTCTTTTATTTTTCTCACTGTTTTTTCCTCTCTTTCACTTTTCCCTCCTTCCCTCCTTCCCTTGTTTTCTTTCTTCCTTCCTTCCCTTTTATTTGCTTCCTTTCTTCAGAGAAATCTCTTTAAAATAAGTTATTTTACCTTGTCCTCAAATATCTGGGATCAAGTGATCCCTCTTTCCTCAGTTTCTTGAGTGCTGAGACTATTGTTACGTATTATCACAATGTGTTTTCTATTAGTTTTTAATTCTAGGATTGTGAATCCTTCATTCTTGAAATTTGTCAGAAGCCTTTCTGTGCTCACTACTTTTAAGGCACACTCTTATGATCTGTATGTAAAGACAGTATCTCTTAGCTTTCTAGAAATTTATGTTGGATTCTCAATATTCACTCATAGTATATATGTTTTTATTTCTCCAATAAGTATTTCAGGAACAAGAATATTTTATACACTAATATGAATTGTTATAAGAACTATAGGTAGGGTCTTTAGCTGAAAGAAACATTAGCATTTATCTTACCTGATCCTGTTTAAAAATAAGTAACGTTCTCAAATTCTTGATAAATAACTTATTTGAGGAAAAGCCCTACAGCCACTGGATTTTTATTCCAAAAGTTAAAAGAATATTTCTTGAATTATTGCTTTTAAAAAGAATGGAATCTGATTTAAAATATGATGTAAACATAAGCCATATAATTAATGATTGTTGTTCTTAAGGTACTATGTTATCTCTCATCACTTCTACTGTCCCTTGGTTATCTCATATTGTTACAGTACCTCACTTTGTTACCTGATATATCGGATATATTTGTATTTGGTTATTTGAAATTAGATAGGGAAGGGGGGAAAACAAGATGAGGGGTGGGGGAGAGGGGAAGGGAAATGGGGACCAAGACATGTGAAAGGGTATCAATGTATGGGAATTAATGCACCATTTATCTGGCAAATATCATGTAACCCTTCTATTAATTACAATAAAAATATATAAAAAATGGAAGACAATAATAAAAAAAAGAATGAAATCTGAAGAAAAATGCAATTCAAGGATCAGTGAGAAGTTGCTCTGTGATTCAAGGGGTAGAGTGCTAATCTAGAGTAAGAAGAGCTCAGGGACAGCATCCAGGCCCAGAGTTCAAGGCCCACAACCTACTCTTGCCCACCTCCCTGCAAAAATAGGGTATCATTTTGGGCTTGGATTTTGGCCTAGTGGTAGAAAGCTCACCTAGCATGCACGAAGACCTGTGTTTGATTCCTCGGTATTGCACACATACAAAAAGCCAGAAGTGGTGCTGTGGCTCAAGTGATAGAGGTCTAGCCTTGAGAAAGCCCAAGGCCAGTGCTTAGGCCTTAAGTTTAAGCTCCAGAACTGGCACGGAAAAAAGAAAGAATTATTGATGTTGGGCACCAGTGGCTCACACCTGTAATCCTAGTTATTCAGGAGACTGAGATCTGAGGACCATGGTTCAAAGCCAGCATTGAGCTGAAGAGCTCAGGGACAGCATCCAGGCCCAGAGTTCAAGCCCCCATAACCAACCAACAAACAAACAAAAAGCAAAAAGAATCAGTGAACTATATGAATAAATGTCTTAGCCCAGGCTCCATTCTTCTTTTTAAGATAGTAATATTCACAAAAATTATAACAGTACCTGATTTTAAAAATATTAATGTAAAACCCTTTGTTTTTTTCACTCCATCAAAGGGCCTTACACTAATATTTTATTTGCATTCCGTGTTAGAAGAGAAATTATTATGGGGCTGTGCCTATTGAAGAGTCTTCATTGACCTTTCTTTGCCTGTTAAGGGCCAATTATTTTGCACTATGATTACCTAGGAAACCGAGAGCCATTGTCCAGTGAGCCTGCTGGCAACCCTTCCTTGTCCATCTGAGTAGAACACATCTCTTAAACTCTATTGAGCCATTAAATTTCTGTCTTAGGAAGGCTCCATAACTTTTGAGCATTGACTGGATATACAAACCAAATGAATAAATTCTTGCTCATTCATTGTTTGAGTAACAACAGTTCCACGGACTTGTTTTGTTTTGTTCCTGTGGAAGGATTGCCAGATGTTTTGCCAACAGTGAAGGTGGGATCCTATTAATATAAATAAACATAGTTTCCCACTAATTAGATGTGTGACCTTGTATAGTGGACTTCCCTCTCTAGACCTTTGTTTCCTCATCTATATAGGGAGGGAATTAATCCAGATCATCTCTGAAGTCCTTCCTGTTTTTTCACAGAGTGATTCTTCTGTAGTGACATTGGACTTGTTCTAATATTATTTATAATGTTGGAGGCAGTGGACTTTAGTGTCACTCACTCCAAAAATGAAATGGGCTGATTTTAATAGAAAAGTGGAGAAGATTGTAGAAGAATTTTTCTTCTATGCACAGACTGCTCCATTGTTATTTTTGTTGTTTAGATTTCCAGGAGTGCAAAATTAATAAGTGGTGTTAAGTAAGTAGAAAAAAACATAAAGAAAAATATTTTTTATATTGTTCATTGAAGTAGATGATATGTGTTTCCAAAGGAAGGGCAATGTTTTTCATATTCATAAAATATCAACAATAGCAGACCCATTTAATTTCCACACATCTGTTAAGCACAGGAAAAAAAAGAAAGAAATCTAACCATTTAACAGAAAAACACACTTAAGCATAACATTTGGTTTGCAGAGCTATCATTTTGTTGCCAAAATGAAGTTATTGAAGGTTTATAGTAACTGCTGTGAGTTGGCAGAGCAAAGGGACGTATGTACATTCATGCTGGTATGTATACACATGTATTTGCGCCTATTAGTGCCTGCTATTTATTTCCTGAATGAATCTTAAATTAGAGAGTAATACTCATGGATGCTGCTCAGAAATGGATATGCAATGTGTTCTCATTTAAAAGGGAGTCAATGAGTAGACAGCAAGCAATACAGGAGCATTGAATTGTTCTTCTCCATTTACTTTTTTACTGCAGTTCCTGGTGAAAGGACTTTTGGAGGAAAGGAAGACATTCAGGAAAAGGATGCTTAGACACCATGGCTATTTCTAGAGAGCCCTCAAGTGATCTAGGGGTCCATCTTACTGTATGACCTTCAGAAATATGGCACCAAACATCTTCCATTTCTTCATGTGCAAATGTGGGGTTAATATAGAATGGCTGTGAAAATCAGTGGAGATAACAATGTTTAGAGCCTAATGAAGCTGGGAGAAAGACCTGGATAAATCAGCTGTTAAGTCAGTTGCTGGAAAATCACAGTTAAATCAACGCCCACAGAAGTTGTTCTATTATATTTAACTTGACAGATATTCCACAGCCCCAATACAAATAAAAAATTCGTAAATATAAATTTCAGTAAGCAAATGTCAAGTATCTTACGAGCAAATATCAAATATCTTATAAGCAAATATCAAATATCTTCTTACAATTAATTGTTCACAGTATTTCTTTTTATTTTTTAAGTTATTTTATTGTTGGGGTGATGTATAGAGGAGTAACAGTTACATTTGTAAAGTAGTGAGTACATTCTTTCTTGAGCATTTTTGCCCCTTCCCATGTTTTTCTACCACTTTCCCTTACTCTAACCCCTCCAAAATTGTAAAGTTAATTTCCAACATATTGTCTTGTGAATATAGCTGTTTTTCCCATATTATCCCATAATCCTACATATAAATTTCCTACCATAACCAAATAGGGCACCTGCCCCTAATTTAACTCTAATGAAATAAACATACCATTGCATGGACAAAAATAAGTGGAATATTTAAATGTTGTAACATGAAATGTAAATTATGCCCCAAATCAATCACTTATGTTTAACATATACATTTTATAACATATATGCATCACAAATGCAAAGACAGTTTTAACCTAAGAAAAGACCATTTAAGTGTCATATTTTGAATGAGAATACAATTACCAAAGTATATTATAAATTTCTAATTTCAGCTCCTGTACTTCTGATAAAATAGATGACTTTTCATTTATTCCCTGTCCATTTTCACACTATTCTTAGTAGCTTCCATGGACAGGATTAATCTACTTTTGAAACAGTAAGATTGTTCTGGGTTACCAAGAGAAATCATATTCCAGTAACTGTACTTTTCATCTTTATGCTCCCAATTTATATAAATTGAAATCAGGAATTTTTATTATTATTGTTATTATTATTTGTAGGTCCTAAGGTTTGAACTCAGGGCCTGGGTGTTGTCCCTGAGCTTTTATGCTCAGGCTAACACTCTACCACTTGAGTCACAGCTCAGTTTTGACACTTAATTGGAGATAAGAGTTCCTGCCTGGGTTGGCTTCAAACAGAGATCCTCAGATCTCAACCTCTTGAATAGCTAGGATTACAGATGTGAGCCACTAGTACCCAGCTAGTCTCTATCTTTGCTAAGCTTAAAATAACTGCAATCATAAATGATCCGTTGTAACTGAGAAATACTATCTACACCTTTCGCTACCCCCTCCCTCCCTCCCTCCTTCCCTCCCTCCCTCCCCCCCTCCCCCTCCCCCCCTCTCTCTCTCCTTCTTTTTTGTTTTTTTCATATATTTTTATTGTAATTAATAGAAGGGTTACATGATATTTGCCAGATAGATGGTGCATTAATTCCCATACATTGATACCCTTTCACATATCTTGGTCCCCATTTCCCTCCCCCCCACCCCCACCCCTCATCTTGTTTTCCCCCCTTCCCTATCCAATTTCAAATAACCAAATGCAAATATATCTGATATATCAGGTAACAAAGTAAGATAATGTAACAATATGAGATAACCAAGGGACAGCAAAAGACATGAGAGATAACATAGCCAGAAGCCGATCCTGTGACTCTTGTGGTTGAACACTGCTGGTGGTTTTCTTCCCAGCCTTCTGTGTTTTAAGCTTCCTTGGAGTCAACTGCTTTCTCCCAGGGTAACATGGAAATTCTGTGGGGAAAATTCTGTGGGGATGACCTGTGAATGTTTCCAGCATTTCTTTCAGCATTTCTAGCTTGCATTTTATGCATACAAGTATCTGTACTATCAAAGTTCACTTGAGCCTCCAACGGAAGCATCTGGCATGGACAACAGTTAGAACATGAGGTGTCCTACACCTTTCTTTTGACTTGTTCAATGGCTGTAAAAGATAAAAGCAGGACTAAGAGAAATAACTGTACAACATTCTTGAACTCACTGAACAAGTGACTGACAGAAGTTATGAAGGATTATTTAAATTATGTGTAAACTCTAATAGAAAGATATAGCTTTAAATAAACGTGCCTCCCAATTGTAAAGCTATATTTTAACCATTCTAGTTTAGTGCTGGAAATCAAGATCATATATAACTCTAAAATATCAATGTTTAGAATATTCTTGTCGATTTAATAGCTATTATTTTAAAATATCCATTTTAATATATTTAGTCTATCATATTCATTGTGCTGTTGCTATTCATTCAGGGTAAGCACCAAAATATGATTAATATATTTGCTAACTAGTATTTGTAAGAATATATGTTTAATCGTATTTTTAACTGGGCACTAACTTAAATAAATCATCATATACATAAGTCTTTGCTGTAAAATTTTAAAAAATCAATTGATACAGTTCCATATAGAATTAATTACCTAAGGTAATTACCTAAGGTTATTGCAAATCTTTGAATAATATACATTATTACTAATGAATCATACTAAGTGATGCTTGTTTTTAATAGAATTTTCTTGGAGCCTTTGGTTTACTTAAGCCTTTCCAGCAATATAAAGAAGTCACAAAACTGAGCTCAAATGTCTTCCGTCTACCAGAAAGGAGATGAAAATATTGTGTAAACTGAGTTTCGCCACTAGAAAAAAAGCAAGGATAAGAGATTATCAGTTAATTCATAGCCATATAATGTTAACTAGGTGTAGACATGTCCACAACATCTTACAAAGGCTTTTTTTTGACACATTATGTAGCCGAGTCCTCTATTGCTCTAGCTCAGAAAGATGGAGACTTCCATTGATTTAGAGATTATCAAAATAATCGTTCTCTTGGAGAGAAACATTATGAAAACACAAATGGCAATAAGCCATCTTCCTACTATTTGGAAGTTATATATCTCAGACAGCATTGATAAAAATTAAGAAATGGAAGATAACAATTGGAACTGTACATCACCAGTGACATTTTCTTTCCAAAGAAAAAGTGGGTGTCAGGCTTTTTTTTTTATCTACATTGGAACCTTACTCAAGATATTAATTTCTTTAAAATGGAACTATCCATGGTCACAGGAGAATGTGCTGGTCAACAGAGCTGGACCATTCTCAGTCTGGTCACTAAGTTCTCAAGCCATTTGATGACATGATTAGTATTTACTTACTTTGATTTTCGATGCATTGTGACTAAAGGACACATGCTTGTAGAATGTGTGGCACAGGGCAATATACTTTTTACAAAAATTAGCAGTTGATGTAAATCAATCATTTGTTTCTCTGCCATTGTATGGAAGTATATAATCTTAGTGAAGGTTGTATCTGCATTTTCAATATGGAAAAAGAACGCCAGTTTCTGAAGATTACAGAATTGAAAGACATGGATTTAGGTATTTGTCATGAATGCCAACCCAGGAAATGACAATTTCCTTCTCCAACAAGAGAAACTAAGACCTCCTAAACACTAGTTACATGAAACTAGGTGAAACCTATTCAGTTTTTAAAGCTTTCAAATTTCCTTAAATTTGATTTAGCAATTCTCATGTGTTTATTAAAGTCTTCCATCAAAAATTAAATTTATATCTAACTATTAATTTGGGGGTATCTTTCCTCATCTGAACCCTGGGTAATAATAGGAAAAAATATTTGATTCATTGCTCTTTCAAATTTTAATGCCATTCTTTTACAAATTAACACATGCTGATAGCATAAAAATAATCCAGACTGAAATGAAAGAAAATAACAGTCCGGACGGCCACATTAATTAATTAATTAAAATTCATTGGGATTTAAAAATGTAAATAAATTGAAGTGGTAAAACAGAATATTCTTTTTTCTGGTAACACAGTTGGAGATATTCATTATGATATATTCTCCCTTGAAGAATGTTTTGGTGGGTTTTTTTGTTTTTGTTGGTTGTAGGCCTTGAACTCTAGGCCTGGGCACTGCTCTTGAGCTCTTGAGCTCAAGGCTACCTTCCCACTCCTGAAGCCACAGGACCACTTCTGGTTTTCAGTGGCTAATTAGAGAGGAATCTAATGGGACTTTAGTGCTCAGGCTGGTTTTGAACCAAGATCCTCAGATCTCAGCCTCCTGAATAGCTAGGATTACAGGCATGAGCCACCATGCCCATCTTGAAGAATGTTTCATTTTTAAATTATTTTGGTATATAAGACCAGTGGACATTTACATTTATTTGATTTTTTTTCCTCCTAGAAAAATTCTTGCTACCTTATTCCTTCTAGATTTTGTTTCTACATTGGAATACTTGTATTATACTCACTTGTTTTTGTATTTCATATTAATTTGCTGTTCTAGTCTGCTGCCAGAAATTCAATGCAATAATAAAATTTCTGAAAGTAGAAACAAGGAAAAAAATGAAAATTGGAATCCAATGTCTTTTCTAAGAAAATGCCTTGGTATAAACGAGATGGAGGGATTTGATATTAGTAATTTGGTTGACCCTAGGGTGTAAACTGAATCTTCTTAAGAAAAATAATTTTCGTTATGTTATTTTTTAAATTATTGTGGTAAATTGATTGTATGCATCCTGGTTTCTTTCCCCTCTATCAGAAAGCATATTTATTTTTTTAAACGTTATTAATCCCTGTCCCTATTTGTTAACATTTCCTTAAATATATTTGTCTCCAGATGTTGGAAGTTAAAGGCCCTTGTTATTTTTTCCATTGTCACTCTTTACAATTTTCCATAGGCTGCATTTTGTGCAAGCCAAGAACTGGAGGAAATAGCAGACGTGTGAGCCCCAAATTATAGGCACAAAAATAACTTTCATAAAATAAGTGACACCACTTTCCAAAGAGCCAGCTCTAATGGACTCAAGCCTAGAAAACGGTAACTTAAGGAAGATCAGACACACGTCCAGTGATCCCAGAAAGTGTTACATAGTGTGGCATTAACAAGGATGATGACATTCCCAGCTTGCTGCCAGCACATTCCAAAAGGCAGGCCGGGTATTTTGGTACCAGTCTGTCCAGTTCTTCCCAATAATGTTGTTCTGACATGCTGAGATCAGAGTTACTTAGGAATGCTCCTGGGAACTGCAGCTGCATCACTCCATATTCATGGAACGAAAGAAGAGAGAGAGAGAGAGAGAGAGAGAGAGAGAGAGAGAGAGAGAGAGAGAGAGAGAGAGAGAGAGAGGAGAAAGGAAGGAAGGAAGGAAGGAAGGAAGGAAGGAAGGAAGGAAGGAAGGAAGGAAGGAAGGAAAGAAGGAAGAAAGAAAAAGAAAGAGAGAAAGAAAGAAAGAAAAGAAAGAAAGAAAGAAAGAAAGAAAGAAAGAAAGAAAGAAAGAAAGAAAGAAAGGTGGACAAAAGAATAGGAGAATCAAGAGGGGGAAATTTCTTGTCCCCCCCCCCTTTCTTACTTTCTTCTTCTTCTTTGAGTATAGACAAAATCCTCACCCTGACTTAGGGCTGGAGCAGCCCTGGGATCCTGCTGTTCAGAGAATGTTACAGATGGCTGAGTGGGCAGGAAGCCCTCCCCTTTCCTTAATGGTGCTCTGGGGAATGGAGGGGGCCTGGAACCAGCCCTCCTCTTCCCTTCCAAACCTCTTCTCTAAACTCCTACTGAGTAAAAGACAGAGAGGCAGGAGAAAGAAGAAAAAATTGTACATGTCCCTGGAAACAGTTTTGCCAGTCTGATTTTTAGTGGAATCTTGAATTAACCTCTTCACTCCTGATTAGAATAGCAATTTATAACATCACCAGCATTTCTTTAATGTGTATTGAACCATTTTCACTAGCTCATTGAAATATTCCATACCATTTGGGCTGAATTATAATAACACTTCTGAATTATGCAACAGTTTCAAGTAAGCAAAAGCAGGTTTGAACTCTAAAATAATTAAAAATATTTTAGTACATGAAATATTATATACAGGATATTCCTCTATTCAACTAAGTAACAAGTTGGAAGTTTATTTTTACTACTTTTTCTATTGATGGTGTTTATTTGTTTTCAATAAAATTTAAAAATACTTAATGTTCCTTTGAACTTATTGACAAGGAGGTTATAGAATAAAACCCCACAATGTATACATAGTTCTTATATACTGTTTATTCATAATTTTGATAGAATGCATCAATATTGTTTTCTATAAAAAGGTTAAAGGCATAGTATACTTCCATACCAAAACAAGATGTTTCTTAAATACAACTTTAATTTTGGGTTCCATAAAGTTAGGGGATTGTGTTGACATATCTCTGCTTGAGGAAATAAAGCAAAATAGTCTACAGTGAAATATAAAATACACTGTTATTTCTAATCTCATAATTACTATCATAGGGAAAATTAGGCCACATTAAGAATTTTCTTTTTTTTATTGTTGGGGTAATATATAGAGGGGTTACAGTTGCATTCGTCAGGTAGTAGGTGCATTACTTCTCACACGTTGATACCTCTTGTAATGTAATGTTTTTGTACACATTTTCCTCCCCAACCCCTCCCAATCATCTTGTTTTTCCCTGTTCCCTTTCCTATTTCAAATAAGCAAATAAATGTATATATACTATACCAGGTAACAAAGTCAGATACAGTAACAATATGAGATTAATCATAAGAGCAAAAACATAAGAGAAATAACAATATATTAAGATCAATAATCACACAAGATAAAGTTCTTGCTTCCATATCCTAGAGATCCTTTCATTTAGCCTCATTCTATATGACCTTATGTACCTAGGTTTTGAGTTACTGTAATCCTCTGCTAGGAGAGTCCTAGGTGTGTACCAATTATTACAAATGAGGGAAACCATTGAGCCGATGTTCCTTTGGGTCTGGCTTACTTCACTTAATATGATTTTTCACATGAAGAATAATTTTGAGTACATTTATATTACATTTACTTGAATTTAGAACTATAATCTATGCATACTTTATAATGTGAATTTGATGACATAGATGCTTGTCTCATCATAACAATGACAACATGCTTACTATTATATAGCTCTACTCCACAAAAGAATAAAAGTACAAGGAAAAACAACTAATAAAAATGTGATAGGAATATATATATATATATATATACATATACATATATACAAATGGGAAGAGTCAAAAAGAACTCCTTGATTTCATGTTAGCTATATCTAGGTATTCTGTGATTCCCCATATCTACTCATGGATTCCTTCCCAATTTTGGAGTACTGATGTTCAGCTGTAATAATAGGCATTTAATGATTCAATTATCTGTAAAGCTTACCATTTTCCATAAAGAAACTGATGTCAAAAAGAGATTTCAGGTGAAGTTTTCATAATGTTCTAAGTGGAGATAGGCACTTAGCTCTTCGTTGCTCTTGGAGTATACCCATCCCCCCTAATGGTGAAATCCATCGTTTTTTAGAGAAATATTTTTTCTTTATCAAAAATGTGAACAGACTCACCTACTTTGGCCAAGATTTGGGTGCTGAGTGAGAATTTGGTGCCACAACACTCCTGCAACACTGAAGGAAGGCAAATAGCAGAGAGACTGACCCAGGGCTCTGAAAACCAGAGCTTCTGGATTAATCCTCTGGAATAAGTGACTTCTAAATTTCTTCCATGAGCTAAAACAATCATTTTCACAATTTTTCTACTTCTTTATTTTGTATTTGACAAGTGGAAATATCATGTTTGTCATTTTAATGTGGATATAATTATTAGGTTAGGTTATCTGTCATAGTAAAAATTTGAAGTTTTATTTTATGTCCTTTAAGATACATTATTAAAACAAGCTGGGGCACAGTGGCTCACGCCTGTAATCCTAGCTATTCAGGAGGTTGAGATAGGAGGATCACAATTCAAAGCCAGTCTGAGCACAAAAGACCAAGTGACTCTTATCTCCAATTAATCACTAGAAATCCAGCTTCAGGGGTAAGGCAATAACTTTGAGCTGAGGAGCTTAGGGACAATGCCCGGGCCCAGAGTTCAAGGCCAATGATACACACACACACACACACACACACACACACACACACACACACACACACAAGATACATTAAAAAAAAACAAAAACAAAACAACTTCAAAAGTGAAGGGAAGAAAAAGCATGACACCCAACCAAGTTGTCCCATTTCAGCAGCACTTCATTCATTTTTAAATCAAGTTTTACCTTTTTAAATCTTTAAATAAGGTTTTAACTTTTTCTTACATATCCTCCTTTACATTTGGAAATCTTTTGCTTGCAGTCAAAAGCATTTAAACTAAAAGAATATATTGAGAGGAAGTAGGATGACTTTTATTTTGCTTATAACATTTCAAATAGGAGATTTTTGTACTATGTGTTTCCTTCATGATGGTTTCCAAACCATAAAACTTTTTGGGAGGCAAGTTTAATAAAATTTAGATTCTAGAATTAAGTATCATTTCTTTGATAAATAGCTCTCTTCTGTGAATTGTTAGATACTATTGACTTTTGATCCTTACGTTTAGATAACTCTTACCTTGCCGGTTGCACAGTCAGAGGTATGACCCAGGGCCATACTAAAATGTGATCAACCACATCATAAAACACTCAATAGAAATACTGGCCAATACATTCGAGTGAGAGGCCAGGCCACAAGCTAGTGTTTCCATCTCTGTATTTAACTGTCATTGACTAAATATGCATTTAAGGAAAAGGGAAGGCTATGGATGAATTAGAGCCTGCTGGCATCCACTTACTTTCATATCATGTATTTTAAAACTTAACCAAATAGAAGGATGTGAAAAAGGAAGACAATCTGTTTCCCTGGGATATTCTATCTTCCAGATTAATATCAGCCTTTGCTATTATTGCACAACCGGTTCTAGTTCACATGAAAACTTGACAATATGTGTGTGTGTGTGTGTGTGTGTGTGTGTGTGTGTGTGTGTGTGTAATGTAGAAAACTGATGTCATACAATTTAATGCTAAATTATTGTGATTTAGGGGTTTTAAAAGGAAGCATTGGTTTTTCCAAGCACAAAAATTCTATTGATATCCTTATTTTAAAAAGCAAGAGTAGTTCTTTCTCCCTCCTCCCTCCCACCCTGTGTGTGTGTGTGTGTGTGTGTGTGTGTGTGTGTGTGTGTGTATGTTTGTGGATGATATTATTTATCATGGTTTTTACTAGACAGCTGAATGGAAGGAATCATAACAAACAAACATAAAAGAGGAAAAAGAACCTATGTTGTTTAAGATAATAGATAAAACATGAAGTGTGCTTCAGGGAAAAATATCAAGTCACACTGGAAATGCCTTAAATGTCTACATGTGTAATGATTCAGAAAGGCTCAGTTCACTAATGATGGCCACTTCTGCAAGCCTCAGTGCTGCAAAGCAGAGCTGTGCCTTTACATCGCCCCTATCCAAGTCCATTAAGAAATAATGGTTCGAAGATGAAAGTCTTGTTAGGATTTCAATGAAAATGTTTGGCACACCATGATGAAAAGCCAACAATCTGCTTTTAACAAGACACACTGGAAAAACTTTGGTCAACATACCACTGAAAATATTAATTCTCCTTAATGGCAGGATGCAATATTTTATATAAATATACATATATATATGTATTTGATCCATGTCATAAATTTGGCTATGACAAAGGGGATACTCCAACTTTAGTTCACTGGCAGAATAGCAGCTATTTTCCAACCCCACAAGATTTGGCCTTTAGTAGTTTGTAATGCACCAAGGGGCCAGATTTACCAAGCAGTCTGTGTGCGTGCGTGTGCGTGTGTGTGTGTGTGTGTGTGTGTGTGTGTGTGCGTGTGTATACATGCACACATGCTCAGATGGTTGCCCTCAAACGTGCATGTAGTCAGTATGTGTAGATGATGAAAGTAGTTTTCTTCAAATTTTCAGAAAGGGAAAGTTAGTAAAAAAAATATTCTTAAATCCTAGAGTCTATCGTCATGATCAGAATTTCAAAATTTGTAAAACTTAATTGATGGGAAAACAAGCCGACAAAATGAGTCGATCAGTATGTCTGGTTGATTATATGCTGTCCAATTCAATTGGATATTTCTAGAAACATTTTACGCTTTGTTAAGTTTTTCCCTAGTGTAACCATAAATTTTGGGTTTTTAAGGATGAAAGAGAATAATAGGGGGAAAGCAGTCCTGCTATTGGCTCAGAAAAATGAATTTGGCTTTGAAACTTACATTTCTAAACAGTATTACCCTTGTTCAAAAGTCTAAGAGTCTTCTTGCAGTAAAAAATAAAGAAGGAGAAATACATATATATGTGACAAGTATGATTTTGGTGCCAGACTTCAACATTTTATACCTAATGTCTTCTTTCAACCCTGTTAGTGAATGAGTGCTTGTCTTGTTTTCTTTAAAGAGTTGGAGAAAGAAACAGAATTTTTGAGACCTGGATAGCTACAGACACATTACTAGAGCAGTAATTTCTTGTTGTCATGAGAGGAGCACATAATTGTAATCATAATGTTCTATGTTTATTCCTGATTGTGTTTTGATTCTTCAGACACAAGAATAAAAACTCATGAACTTGAAATACACAAATAGGTTTTTGTTCCTTCTACTTTAAATTTCAATGTAAAGCCAATGTCCTAGAGAAGAATGAAGTGTGAGCTTCATATATAAGGAAAAATTGCTTTCCACCAGAAGACATTAAACATTTTTGATGAATTAGGAATACCAGTTGAGGAATATTGTGAATGCTACCTATTTATAATGCTGAGTTCTCACGAGCCTGAGAGTTACTTAATGGAAAGGGAAGGGACTTGTTCAAAATCCACTTTTCTAGACTAGAAAATCTAAAATCAGTAAGTATAAGAAAAGGTCCCAAATTCCACATTTAAAACATCTAAAATAATTTTCTCCTGGGGCTGGGAGTTTGGCCTAGCAGTAGAGTGCTTGCCTAGAATGCACAAAGACTTGTGTTTAATTCCTCAGTATCACGTACATAGAAAAAGCTGCAAGTGGTATTATGGCTCAAGTGGTAGAGCTCTAGCCTTGAGAAAGCCTGAAGACAGTGTTCAAGCCCTCAGTTCAAGTCCCAGGATTGGCAAATACCAATATCAATACCAATACCAATACCAATAATAATAATAATAATAATAATAATAATAATATTTTCTCCTATTCCAATCCCCAGAAAAAGTTTTTAGAAAACATTTATTTAAATCATATGAAGAATTACATTTTTTTCAAATAGTAAGTTGTATTTGTACCCCAATCAGTTTCTGTCTTTCAAGAAAATCTTCATACACAGAAAACAAAAGTGTATTCCATTCAGAAATGTGGAGCCTTCTTCTATGCTGTTACTCCTGTGATGATATGACAGACACGTGGGGAATGCCACAAAAGCAGTTTGAATATCAGAGGGATGCTTGAATTAAATTAACTTCAGGGTCATTTCAAAGACTGTATAATATATCACGAGTATCCCCAAACTTTAATGTGTAGTCTTGAGAAAATTATTAAAGAAAAGGTAAAAGTGGTAGAAGGTACTAAGTTGTGTTTTGTTTTCTTTCTTTTTAAAAACTACCTATAGTTAAGTTTAACACCCTAATTTATAATAATTGGTATGTGACTAGGATAGTCCTAGCAGGGGATCACAATATCTCAATAGCTATGTACATAGCACCATATAAAATGACGCTAATGGAAATGAACTCCAAGATATGGAAACAAGAGAGTTGGTTGTTCTTGTTGTTCATGATGTTATTGTATTTAATGTGCTGACTGAAATTCTTTCTTCCACCATCACCCCCTTCCCCATCTTGGGTTTATCCCCAATAGTCACTGTTTTGTCTTCTGGTACCCTATGTCTTGTATATACATTAATCTGATTTGGGGAAGGGAAGAGGAATAACAAAATGATGAGACCAGGACAAACAGCAAATCAATGCAACAGGGATAGTCACAGACATGAGGTTGGAAAAGAACTTTACCATTTAGCGGTGTAAAATCAGAGGAGAAGGATAAAGGGACAAAAATGAGAGAGGGGATAATAATATTTGATAAGAAATGTACTCATTACCTTACTTCTGCAACTCTAACCCCTCTGTATATTTCCTTTACAAAAAAATTAAATGAAAAAAGACACACCAAACACCCAGTGTGTGTGTGTGTGTGTGTGTGTGTGTGTGTGTGTGTGTGTGTGTGTGTGTGTGTGTGTGTTTGTGTGTGTATGCTACCCTGTGGCTTGAACTCAAGACTTCGATGTTTTGTAGTTTTTTCTTTCAAGGCTGGTGCTTTACCATATGAGACATAACTCTAGTTGCAGCTTTTTGGTGGTTAATTGGAGATAAGAGTGTCACCAAGTTTCCTGCTCAAGAATCGTTGCCTCACATCTCAGCCTCCTGAGTAGCTAAGATTACCAGTATGAGCCCCTGGCACCTGTTAACACACTTATTTTTTGAGTTTCAAGGTTATGTTCACATGAAATAATCTTACTTTTCAATTATTGCACATATTTTTATTTATATGTACTCTAGAAAGCATGTGCTTTCTTTCGGAGCATATATATATACATGCAAATATATGTTTAGTTTATACATATTAATGTATTATATATCTTTTTTGTTAGCTAATATTAGTTATATGAGAAAGGGCATTCCATTTCTTTTTCAAACATTTATACTGTATTCCACATATTTGCGCTCCATCATTCTCACATTTCCCCCAAATTTCATCATTTTAATTTGTAGTTGCAAATAATTTATTTCAGTAGTAGTCAACCTCTTCATTCTCATCACCAGTCCATAACCCCTCCCCCTCATCATCACATACCAAGAGTCATTTTCTTTTCCCCATCCCTGAAACAAATCAACAGTTTTTATTGAGTTTCTCTATGCTGCCATCATGTAGACCTGTGAAGTTGTTCATCCTTGTTTTTTTCTCTTCCCTTTTCCATCCTAAGCAGTCCCTTGCTGGACAAATGCTCTGTCTTATCCTTTTCTTTTTTCTTTTGGATTATTTTTATTGTAATTGATAAAAGGGTTACATGATATTTGCCAGATAGAAGGTGCATTAATTCACATACATTGATACCCTTTCACCTGTCTTGGTCCCCATTGCCCTCCCCCACCCCCCATCTTGTTTTCCCCCCTTCCCTATCCAATTTGAAATAACCAAATACAAATATAGAAACATAAGCCATATAATGAGTGATTGTTGTCCTTAATGTACTATGTTATCTCTCATCTCTTTTGCTGTCCCTTGGTTATCTCATATTGTTACAGTATCTCACTTTGTTACCTGATTTATCGGATATATTTGTCTCATTCTTTTCTCCTTCACATTGACCACTATGTCTTAAAGATCAGTTAATATTTCAATGCAAAAATGTAATTCATAGCCTCTCAATGATCTGCCATTGTCTATCCAGTGCAGCCTTCCCATTACAATTACTTCTTCACCAAGGAATGGTATCTTTAAATTGTCTACTATTCTCTGCCAGGAAGTACATGCCAGATGGACCTTCAGGCAGTTTCACAATGATTGACACTATTTACCTGAAATGCTCTCTAGAGTAAAAAGCAATACAGTAACTTCTTAAAGGAAGGGATGAGAGAGAAGGAAACTTCTTCCAATAATGATTTTAAAGAAGAGAAATAAGTCTTTCTGTCTTGCAAGTCTGCATCGATTAACTTAAAATTCAAAGCACTATGTTTCTCTTGTGATTATTTACAAAAATCCATCTAAGTATCTATGATATTATGAATCAAATTTGATGAACGCTTTAAAGTTTCCAAATTGTATTGTGTAACACTAGTAAGCTTTGAATGTTATGCACAAAAAAGTACTGTGTTTTTATTTTAATAGTCTAATAAGGCAAATTGCTAATAGGTCAATATGTTGCCTTTGTATTTATTGAATGAACTTCCATATCCCTGCATCTAATGAGGTGTTGCTGTAATTTGATTTGTTTATCTCTCTATTTGAAGTTATACTGCCAGCAAACACACAAAAGCTGCTGTGCAGAGATCAGCAAATATCCTCTGAGAACTTAACAGCAGCTTAAAAGATCCCTCAGTTCATATGTCAAACTTCTCCATGTGGCCATTTCTGTTGTTGCACTTCCAGCACACTCTTCACAGATGAATGGCCAGAAGGAAGACTTTAGTAGTACGTTCCAATAAGATGAGATTAACATATATGTATTTTAATCAATTTGACTAAAGTACATTTTATTAACTATTTTTATGGGACATGAAAACGCAAACATATTTGATTAGATATAAGAATTTAGAGTACTTTCTTTTTTTTATTGTAATTAGTAAAAGGGTTACATGATATTTGCCAGATAGAAGGTGCATTAAGTCACATACATTGATACCCTTTCACATGTCTTGGTACCCATTACCCTCCCCCCCTCACCCCCCACCCATCTTGGTTTTCTTCCCTTCCCTATCAAATTTCAAATAACCAAATACAAATAAATTCAATGTATCAGATAACAAAGTGAGATACTGTAACAATATGAGATAACCAAGGGACAGCAAAGGAGATGAGAGACAACATAGTGCATTAAGGACAACAATCGTTCGTTATATGGCTTTTCGCTCCAGGATATTGAAATAGAGTACTTTCTCAACTGAGCCTACTTCATGTCATGATCTTCACATCTCAGCACCCTAAGTAGCGAGGATTACAGGTCTGAGCCACCAATGTTTGGCTGTGCAATACTTGCAAGATCCTTAAAGTAAAGTTATCACATTCCTTTTAGGTGTAAAATTCTTTTGTTCCTAGAAATTTTGTGTCAGAGTGGCAATTATAAAGTAAGTAGGAATAATTATAAATAAGGATTCCCTGGGGGAGGTGATAGTCCATCTTAGCCTGCTTGAATGTGTACCCCAAACACTAAAACCTTTGAGAAACTGCTTGGGTTCCATAATTCTGATGCAGAAATCACATATTCTAAGAAGGACAATCCGAAGTGGAAATGCAAATGCAATTTTGGTTCTGCTTGCATTGACTAAGAGCAAAAGGAGGTTCATTGAGAGTGGAGAACCCTTGTCTCTGAGTTTCATGAATACAAAAATTCCCTGAGTTTAAACTTAAGTCATTCAGTGCTACAGGGCACTCTGCAACATGATCACCTGAGAACATTAATTCAGTCTGGATCGTGTAACAGGAGCTAATTGATTAAGGAGAAAGTTCTAACAGAATTAAATCCAGTGAACATTGCCTCACATAGTTTCCATTACACTCTAAAAAATATGTTTTATCCAGTATCACAGATATTGAAAATGATGATTGAAGATACATTTACTTGCAGTAAATGTCATGTCACAACTGTCTCCAATGTTCTAGGATATAGAATGTTCCTCCTTCTAATTCATAAGCAAAGCATTAAGTGTTTTGCAAGTCTTAAGAATTTTCAAAAACAGGTCTTAAGAGTGGAATTTGCATAAAAAAAGAACCACTAAGAAAAACAATATTTTATTGGCTTTTTGAAAAAACACAATGGTTATTTTCAAAAGGAAATAACAGATAAAGGTTGTTTACATAAGGGTCATTCAGCATTACTTGGCCACACTCATGTTTGTTGATAAAGCTGAAATGAACTTTCACTTGGATATACTTTGAAGCCCAGATCTGGCCTGTTTCCAAGGGTGGAGTGAAGGAGAATTTAGCCAGCAGCTGGTTGTGATTGTGCTCAGGGTCCTATGCTAAGTCCAGGGACACCACATTTCCTTCCTTGTGCAAATTTTCTCTACTGTTTGGAACACTTAAAAAAAATTACCCCACTTTTAGATGGGCAGGCAGAAGGAACATGTGTTGTCTATTCAAAGACCTACCATCAACATGTTACCGAAATACACTTCCTTGATGCTAACTTGATACCCCAGTTCTTAATTAATCTACGAAGAGTCTCCATCATCCATCTACTTCTCGTAGCCATTTCAGAAACCATTTCAGAATTTTATTTCAGAATTGATTTTTGATATTACTATTTTACCATTGTACTGTGTATAATGTCTAATAAACTGGTCTGTCCAAAGTCCATTTTCTGTTAGCTTGTAAACAGAGCCCCAAAGAGCTAACATCCCTTCACATTGATAGAAGCTTTGATAAGCTATATAACTTGAATATATATTATAAATATTTAAGAAAGGAATGAGAAATACACAGTATTTCCCAAATACGTTTGTTTTCAGAATCCTATAGGACCGAAGACAATGTTTAAATTTTACCTTAGAATTCCTCACATTACTAAGGACAGAAAGTTAATCCATGGGAAACCAAACATGGAATTAACTTTAACTCACTTTCACAGAGGGGGTTTCAACCTTGATTATGTGATTGCATTAAACAGCAAGTGTTAAAATATATGCTTCTAGGGCCAAGAGTATGGCCTAATGGCTTGGTTAGCATGTAAGACCCACATTCAATTACTTGGTACCACATACATAGAAAAACTGGAAATGGTGTTGTGGCTTAAATGGTAGTGCCTTGAGGAAAGCCCAAGGACAGTGCTCAGCCCCAGAGTTCAGTCCTCAGGACCGACAAAAATAAAATAAAATATGATTCCTAGGACTGCATCAGAACAACTCTACCAGAAATTCTGTAAGGTTACAGAATTCTGTCTCAGACAGAATTAACATTATACAGGTAAGTGCTTTTATTTTAAAAAGTATTTTTTAGGGGGAGGGGTCATGGAGCTTGAACTGGGTGATATTCTTGAGCTCTTCAGCTCAATGCTACCGACCTAATCTTGAGCCAAGCCCCACTTCCTGTTTTTTAGAGGTTAATTGGAGCTACGAGTCTCAGTTCTTTTGTGCCCTGGCTGGCTTTGAACATTGATCCTTCTATCTCAGCTTCCTGAGTAGCTAGGATTACAGGGGTGAGCCTCCGTGCTGGCATTTATTTTGAAAAGTATTTTTATTAAAATAAACAAAACTAATTTTCATAATTCTAGTACATCATTTATTTATCTATAGATCGACAGACACTTGGGTCCACATGGACTCCAAACCCACAGATACAATTGGAAGACATAGTTTAGTACACTTAAGTTAGAACTTTCCAACCTAACTCCGCAAAGGGTGGTTCAGACATTTCAGAGCTTGTTAGACTTTAGAATCCCAAATCAACTCTTTAGAACCACTAAATGTATTATGCACCTTTTATAAGACTCCTGTAGGAGTCTGACATATGCATTCAAGTTTGGAAAGAATCAGTAAGTAATTTCAGTTTTAGGAAAGCCATTTTTAGTTAGAGGATCATTGGTTTTCATGATCTAATATTATATGGAAACTGAAATGAGACATGTTGAGAAGGGGACAGAGGAACATTTCCTTTCAGGCTGTCGGAGGTCATCTGAGTGGGAGCTTTCTCAAGATGATTCACAGAACTTCACTGCACTCATTAATTCTTCTCATCTGACACCTAGCTTCATTTCCTAATGAACGTGCTATCTTTCACATATGCTTTCTTTCTTTGGCACTACATTGAATTTTTCATCCTATGCAAGAGAATTGCAACAGAAGACAGCTGAGCCAAAATATCCAGGAATGAGGGGACTTGGTGATGGGTGACTGGTGACTGAGACTCTTAGACAGCAGAATATTGAGTTTCCAGCATGCTTCAGAGTACAGACAACAAGGTCAAGTTGAACCTAAGTAGAATATAAAATCCTCCTTAGCTCACAGGCACGCTTACTGTCTCCCCAAGGCAAGGAGAGTTTAGTATCTTTCATTTTGCTTCTTTCTTTCTTTCTTTCTTTCTTTCTTTCTTTCTTTCTTTCTTTCTTTCTTTCTTTCTTTCTTTCTCATCTTATCCTTTTTTTGGTAACCGGGGACAGGTTGAAATCATACCAAAAGGTAAATACTATCTTGAATACCTAGAAATACATTTTTCTTTTCCTTTTTCTTTTTCCTGGTCATGCTCCTGGGCTCTGTTCCTGAGCTCCTTTTGATCAAGCTGGCACCCTACCACTTGTACCACAGATTCACTTCAAGCTTTTTTCTGTGATTACATGTATATAAGAGTCTCATGGACTTTTACAGGCATGAGCCACCAACATCAAGGTACCTATTGAATTTTAAAAGCTAATTGAAAAGACCTCCAGGATATTGAAACAAAAGCCATATAATGAATGATTGTTGTCCTTAATGTACTATGTTATCTCTCATCTCTTTTGCTGTCCCTTGGTTATCTCATATTGTTACAATATCTCACTTTGTTATCTTATATATTGGATTTATTTGTATTTGGTTATTTGAAATTGGATAGGGAAGGGGGGAAAACCAAGACGGGGGGGGGGGGGGGGGGGGGGGGGGGGAGGGTAATGGGGAACAAGACATGTGAAAGGGTATCAATATATGTGAATTAATGCACCTTCTATCTGGCAAATATCATGTAACCCTTTTATTAAGTACAATAAAAATATATATAAAAAATCATATACCCACTAAAATGTTTAATAAATAATTTATGATGCATAGGAAGAGAAAGGCTATGTTTTGAATATTGAACCTTTACACACTTTTGGTAGCTTTCTGATAAATGAGAGTTTCTCTTTCAAATGATAAATTTAATCAAATTCATAAAAACATTAAATGTGTATGTATTAATGAGATATCATAGGATAGTTACATGCTATATAATATTTAAATGAAATGAAAAATATCCCCTCAAACATTAGCCATTTTTTCATGGTGAAAACATTCAAAATCCTTTATTATTGTGTAATTCTTAAAAAAGATAAAGTCAAAGCAAGACAAAAATAAGCACCAGGAAATGGATACCACCAAGAGGGGTGCAAATGGTGAGAGGTAGAGAATGGAGGATGGAAAGAGGATGAATGCAGTCAAGAGACCATTCTGTATACTACAAAATTAAGAAAAGTAATGGAAAGGGTGAATCAAAGAGGGTGTGTGAAAATGTTGAAAGGAGTGAGACTGATGAAGATGCATTGTATTCACAAACTGCTCTTTAAATGGTAACTCTTGTATATCCATTTAAATATAATAAAAATGTACTATACATTATTGCTGCCCTTTGATGTTTATGTAATGGTCGGAGCATGAGATTTTTCAAAGTAATTTCTGAGAATACAAGGGAGTAGCAGAAAGAGAAGCCCAAAATGTAAAGCAAAACTTCCTAACACCTTGAGAAAATTGTACATATTAAACCATGTATCCCATAAAAATTATTGCAACTACTAGCAGGAAACATTGACTTTTTTCTGTTATTCCAGGGACATTTATGAATTTATCAGAATCAGCCTCACATGGAAAGTGTACACATGATGGTTGTGCTCAATGGTTAGGCTCATTTCTATCATTTATAAGATACTAGACTTGTTTTTGGTCTGAAAAGTGGGAATAACCTTAACACTTCTGTACTTTGAGGAGCTCTTTGTAAAGGACAATGAATTATTATGCATTCAGCATCTTCCATTTGTCTAATGCTCTGTGAATCAAACTGATTTTCCCTTCCTCCCTCTCTTGGATGTTCTGTCCCTCTATTCATCTGTGTTCACTGTCTGTAAAGAAAAATGGCCTATTGAAGGAACACAGTGGTATTTAAAGCCCTTTTCACTAAGGATGTAAGATTGCTCATCTTATTGTAATGTTTTTATTATGGTCTTCATGGCAACATCACAGAACTTGATCCAAACAAGTATTTAAGGCTACTTCACTTTTTTTTTATAGTGTGTGATCTTCCTAACGTTTTAGAATATTTAAGTGAGTTGATAAAAAAATTCCAGAGGACTAATTTTATACACTAGGATTAACTTAGTATTTTGAGTTTTTCTTTTCTTTTTTCTATTATTTTAAACTAAGAGTTGGTTTGGTTTTTCAAAATAATTGGCTCCCACCATGTTCCCATTACCTCCTGGTCCATGTAGCAACACAAACACGGGGAGTTCATCTTATATACGACACAACACAGCTTTGGCAAAAGGGACAAAATGTCTGTCCATACAGGAAAAAAAACCACTAACACCTTCATTCATCCAAAGTCTGATCCTCGGAGCTGCATTTGTGGTTGTCGTCAGGTTTTGAGATGGACGCTGGAATCAAGATACACGCGCATTTTCCTGTAGCCAAAGTTCAGCAATCTCTTTCATTGCTGCTGTTTCTCTTGCCATTTGTGTCCTGTGCCTGCTTCCATCAGCTATGAGTAGACTAGCAGAGCTTCTAATGACTTTAACTAAACTGTGCATACTGTGTTCATGTCACAAACTGCCCATTCAAAATTGTCTATTGTGAAGGTTATTTGAGCGTAACTATAAAAAAGCATATGTAAGTATAAAAGGCATACATGTATCTTAATGTATATAAGACATGTCTAATTGTTTCAAAACGTAGATAGAATTCTGTGTTATTTCTTACTGAGAATACTAGACATTTCATTTTTTCCATATAAAGGGAAACTCATCTGCATCATACATCAGTGGATTTTTAAAAGTCAAATTACATAGAGTAGGTCTCAAAGTAGACTATGAAATGTCATGAAATTCATTCAGAAATACCTAAAGCCTTCCAAATAATATTGCTCCAGGACTCCAGAAATAGATTTTTATGACTTTCTGCAGTAAAGTGATTTATTTTCTTAAATCCCTCTGTCTCCTGCTCAGTTCCAAAGCGAAATAGATTACTCTTTACCAGGAGCAAATCAATAGAGACTTAAACTAGCTATACAAAAGAAGAAGGCATCAGTATATGAAATCCTATTGCCAATGTGAACTAAAATGAATAAACTAGAGAAGTCTAGGGATGTGGTTTAAATCTATAATTCCAGTGTTGGGGATGCAAAGATAGGAAGATTGTCAGTTCAAGGCTAGCTCAGGCTAGGTAGTAAATCAGAGACCAGACTGGCCCACATAGCTAGATCTGTCTTAAAGAAAAGAGTAAAAAATGAAAGAAGGGAGAGAAAGGAGAGAAAATAAAAGACACAGCATCCCTTTCCATAACCATATAGCAAAATTGCAAGAATATGTGCTCTCTCTCTCTTTCTCTCTCTCTCTCTCTATATGGGTATATATCCATATGTGTATGTGTGTCTGTATATATACGGCATATGCACATATGCGTATATATACACACATATGTATGTATACATATACATCTATATCCATATTTCTGTGTATGCATATGTAGAGATTCTTTACCATTTTGGTAAAGAAAACTATATGAGGCAGAATATCTCTCCCCATCTGAGGTAGTATAATTATGAATTAGTACATATTAAAATTTTAGAGACATACTCAATGCACTGAATATGAACATCACACAATGCACTGTGATATTCATCACAGTGCCAAAACATCAAATAAATAGCCTAAGGGAAGACAGCTTTATAAAGGCTTATAGTTTCAAAGTTTTTTACTTTGCCATGGTAGAGAGAATCTAGGAGAGCAAAGCAATTCAGATTATGGTATCTGGGAAGTAAGGAAGGAGAAAATGGCTGTGCTCCATGGCTTTCTTCTGTTTGCCCTTTGTTTTCTCTTGGGTCCTAAACGTAGAAGATAACATTCCAGCAGGTCTCCCTCCTCAGTTAACACTGTCTGGAAATGATCTTACAGACACAGACATCAACTTGACACTCAGATACTTCTTTTAAAAAATTACATACTGAATATTCATGTACATATCCTTCTGTAAAATGTATTTAGTTCCATATGCAAGTGTCACGTCAGTCTTAACTGTTACTATATCATGCACAAGTTCTAGTCTAAAATAATCAGACATTAAAGACAAATACTTACTTGTAAACCCTGGAAAAAGTCAAAGTTAACCACTTGCAACAGTTAATTATGGGGCAGAATGCAAATTTCTGGTACAAAAGGAAGGAATACAGAAAGCTCAGGGAAGGATTATGACAAAAGCAGACAACAATCCAGCAGGACAAACATTACAAGTTGTAGCTTTATATTTGGCATAGAGTACAAACCAGTTAGGAAGGCTTTTGAATCAATGTGTAGGCCGTCATAGCTATGACCCTATGACCCTCAAACAAATTCTCTATGTTAATATGACCTTTCCCACTGAGATACAATCCTGACATAAACAAATGAAGGAAGGAACAATTTGCTTTGGCTCAGGATTTTAGTGTTTTCAGTCCATAATAACATAAGAGATGCTCACATCATGGAGGACAAGAAGGAGAGAACAGAGGGAGTAAGAGGGAGAAGGGGGAGCAGAAGGAATGGGGAGAGGAAAGAAGAAGGATACTGACTGTGAGGAAGGGAGGGAAGAGAGAGGTGAGGGAGAAGGGTGAGAGGGAGGGAATGATCCTGTTAAGCAAGCTTTCTCTTTCTTCTCTTTTTACTTTATCTAAATCTCAGCCTCTCAGGGAAAATGCCCCCCCCCTTATATATTCTGTAGAATTCTCTACTGAAATGTCCACCCAGACATAACCTAAAGCGATCTTCCTAATCTCATATGCATTTCTCAATCCATTTAAGTAAAGAATCAAGATTAACCTAGTCATTCCCTAAGTGGAATTACTATTATCTTCTCTCATAGATCTTGCATATCCAGATATTGTAAATATTTACTCTTTATTTAATCCCATGATTTAGTTTCCTCTCCATTTTTATGCCTAGTAAAAAAGTAAAACAAAATATGATTAGGAACTACCCAGGAACAATTCTGAGACAATGGAAGCTATCAAATTCCATTGTATTATTTGGCCTACACAATAAGCAAGTATTTTTCCTAGAAATGATATATTAAAGGTAATTATAAATTGCCTGTTATGCAAACTTCAAAAGATAACTTTTAATTGAAAACTATTTATGAAGTACTTACTTGTTTTGTAATGAACATTTCAATTTACATATTTCTAAAAACACATTTCTAGGCTTCTGGATTTTGTTTCTTCATTTATTCCTACAATTATTTAGCATTTGTTGGGGTGACATGCAGATTAAGAAATAGTATCACTATGCTGGAAGTTTGACTTAGTGGTAAAGTGCATGCCTGGCAAGTGCGGAGATGAGGGTTCGATTACTCCGTAACACGTACATAGATAAAAGCCCAAAGTGTTGCTGTGGCTAGAGTGGTAGAGCTCAAGCCTTGAGAAAAGCCCAAGGACAGTGCTTCAGTCCTGAGTTGAAGCCCCAGGACTGGCAAAGAAAGAAGGAAAGAGATAGAAAGAAAGAAAGAAAGAAAGAAAGAAAGGAAGGAAGGAAGGAAGGAAGGAAGGAAGGAAGGAAGGAAGGAAGGAAGACATTGCCACTGATAAAGTTGTTACCTAAGTAAACGAGATGTGACAACTTCCCCATTTAATGTAAGACTAAACATTCCACATCATGTAATTAACTACATCATGTGAGCAATAAAGGAGACAGGCTTTGTAAGTTGATATGATTGCAGACAGATAAGGGACACAAGTACATTTTTTAGCTAGTAAGTAAATGATGGAAAGAATATGCTTTTAGTGTTCAAGGTGTCCCAGACAAATTACGTGGTATGAGAGATACGTACAGGTACAATCTGGACTGACTTATTTGGATATAGATGAGGAAATGATTTCATTTGAAAGAAAAAAAAGCAGTGTTGAGAAGATTTGTGAACTGGAACTGGAAAGACCACGTAAAATAATCATACAAAAACCAACCTTGGATGATAAATTGAAATGTTTTGATTTTATCCCAATAGGCATTTTAACTGCCAGAAAACAATGGAGTCGTGTTTTCTGTGAGCGGCAAAACTCTATGGCCAGCCAAATTCATTTATGTGTGAAATATGTGATTTATGATTCAGATCAGACAAGCAAGGGCTAAGGAAGAATAACACCCAATACTTTTCTGGTAAAGATGACTCAACCATGTTACAGTTACTTGAAAAATAAAGTTTTCAAAGTGTGGAAACTAATGTTATGAGGGATATTCTGGTAAGCCACAAAACCAGTAAACATGGAATTAAATTTAATGAAAAGATGTCAGAAATTATACAATAGATAAATGAATTCCAACTAATCTTATATGTAAGTGTAAAATAATAAGATATATGTTTGAAAGAGATTTAGAAAAGTAAAGAGTGTAGAAAGGAAAACTGAGATAAAGTTATCATGTTATATAACACATTGCCTAGATTCTTAATCATTATTGATATTGACTAGTAAATCAATGACTTAAATATCTTAATTAAAAGAAACAGACAACACCACTATAGCAAATCCTTACTTGAATTGGGACGTTATCTATCTATCTATCTATTGATCTATCATCTAGGACTAAATAGATTTATCAAACTCTTTTTCAGTATGTTTTTAATTTCCTCTATGAAAGTAATACAAAAATGGTCACCAAAACCATTACCCAAACCTAGAGCTTTTTCAATGGTATAACTATATAAGAGAAACAATTTAAGTGTTATTACCCAAGTTAAGAAAAATTGCACAGTAATTCATTTTGTTGAGGTTAACATGGACTTTAGAATCCTAAAAAAAATAGCTACAACTTCTTTAAGAAACATTCTAGCCTGGCGAAGTGGCTCAAGCCTGTAATCTTAGCTACTCAGGAGGCTGAAATCTGAGGATCATGCTTCAATAAAGTCAGGGAAATTATATATATATATATATATATAGTAATTAATAGAAGGGTTACACTATATTCACCAATTCACCAGATAGAAGATGCATTACTTCACATACATTGATACCCTTTCTCGTTTTTTCCCCATTCTCCTCCCCCTACCCCCACCCCTCATCTTGTTTTTCTCCTGATCTCCAGTTAACCACTAGAAAACTGTAAGTGGTGCTGTGCCTTGACTGAAGAGCTCAGGGACAGCACCCAGGTCCTGGGGTAAGATGATAGCTTTGAGCTGAAGAGCTCAGGGACAGCTCCCAGACCCAGAAGTCAAGCCCAAGAATGGAGAAAAAGAAAAAAAAAGAAAAAGAAAGATTCTATGTAACTAAGTACTAAAGAAAAACAAAATTTGACTAAATAGTAAAAATCAAGAGAGAAAAAAATAAAAAGTTAAAATAAACAAGAAAACAAAACATTAGAAAGCAAAGAGGATGAAGGAATTCTTTTTCAAGCCTAGATATACAGTCTCATGCCTATTATTTTAGCTACTCAGGAGGTGGAGATCTGAGCATCTTAAAGATCATGGTTCTAAAGCAGTCCAGGCAGAAAGGTCTGTGAGACTCCTCTCCAAATAAGTAGTGAAAGCCTATCCTGAAGAAACAACAACCAAAAAGCCTGTTTAGAAAACTCTCTTGTGTCTTTACCAAGACAATTAGATCCTTATATTTTTCTATTGTCAGTCTATTAATAGTTTTCCTCCTACTGGAAGTAGATTTGATTTCTCATAGATAACTGAAAGGCAACAGAATTCTCTTTTACACTATAGAAAAGCCTGATAAGTAGCAGTATCTACTAATTAACAAGAATATGAATTCTGAAGTTATTTCAATAAGGTTTCATTTCTTCATAATAGCAAATCTACTGGGTTTTTCTACACTTTAAATGGCTGGATGTGATTTTTCTTTATTCTGGATGTTATTTTGTAACTTCATACATTGGCTAGTTGGAAAAGAATATAATCACTGTTTTACATAGCTTTTCCAAAAAGTTATATGCTTCATTACATAATATCAAAAAGCTATTGTCATTAATGTCATCTCCAAACTCATCAGAAAAGTATTTTAAATATAAAACTCATGGTGACAGGTAAACAATTTCCAAAGTTCTTATTATCTCTGACAGCTCAGATTTGATCACAGTCATTATTAATTGGGTTTCTTGAAGTGCCAGATTTGTTTTACTCATTTTTAGGAAATATCCTCCTAATATTCATATCTTTCAATCATAATTTCAAGCAAATCATGTTTCAGGATATCATTAAACGTCATATTATAAAAACATGATAGAGTTATATTCACCCTTAAGGAAAAGAGAATTTTCTGAGAAAAGACACAAAGTCATTGAAGTGTGAAACATTTTGCAGATACTCTCATAGAGTATCTAAAAGAAGATGGGATGGTGGATAGCAAGTCAGATATAGATTAAAAGTGAGGGAAAATTTGAAGATATGATGGAATCACAAATTTACATTCAAAATATGATCATCTAGTTATCATTTATTGAACCATAATTAACCTACTGAAATTTGGTTATAGATCATAAAGTGATAGCAATTCTTTACATGGAAATATTTCATTGGATCTTCCATCTCTATTAATAATTTCTATTAAAGTAAAATGATGCAGTGTTGTATTAAGTCTGATCTACAAATTAAAAGTTGTTTAGAAACCTGCCCCCCACCCCTCTTTTGATTGAATTTTCTGGGTATAATTCTGGATATAATTAGGAGATTTCACCCAACATTGGAAAAGGCAAATTTTGAAAATATTTTTCTGGATCCAAATTTTTATTTTTCTAATTAAAATGGAACACTATTTTTTGAAGCTTTCCAGCCCACAGCTTGTACTAGAATTGTTTACCTGGACCCAAGTGACTATTCAACATCAATGTGTAGTTCTGACATTTTTCCACCTAGATAAAATTGTGAATTCAAAAAAAATATCAAACTGATTTTTTTTTGCTGTTTAAGGTATTTGCACTGCAATCTAAACACTAATTGTGAGATACTTTCTTTTTTTAGGTGATTGTTGGATCAGATAGGAGCTTTATCTAAACTATTTATCCTAATCAGCAGTTGGAGAAGAAGAATGTTAAATAAACGATTCTATTTTGATTTTTCTCTGGATGTTTACCAGGCTGTTGACAAAATCCAGAGAATGTTTAATGACTTGGTGGGGGAACTTGAAACAGAAGTGGGAACTGCTCTCTGGGAGACTCAGTTGCCTTTTTTCCTTTTTTAATACAACAAAAGGAAAATGATGACAGGCCACCTCTTGGTACCCAGTATGAATTAGAAAATTCATCATACTCCCTGTCTAGAATTCACTTCTCTCACATTGAGTTAAATAAACATTTTCAATGAAAGCCAGAAAGACGCAGATAAAATTCAGATGTCTTCAAGAGAGAGGGAGAAAAAAATGGACAGAAAACTATGCAGGAGATGGAAAGGGAAAACTGTCCAATCTCCTCAGCATTTATGCATGGTTACTTGCTGCCAAGAGATAGGACACGGAACCTCAGCTATGCCTGATGTCTGAAACCCAATGGGTACAAACTCATGAGTGTGTTATCTCATAGGAATGTCATGATAAACAAACAGTTATGACATTAACAAAGGAAACAGTTTGGCATACATTCATTCAAGGAATTAGTGGAGTTATTCACATTTAAATCCTTATTAATCTTGTTATATCTTGGGCAATAACAATTCCCATGACTATGCTATTTAAAGCTTAGGGATGCATCCTTGAAGATATACTGCCAACTAAGAAGCTGTTTTCAACATCTGTGAATAAAAGTCACAACCAAATATAGATTATGGGGTCAAATTGCTTTGGGAAATAGTGAAAAAGGCATATTCTAAAACTTGCATGAGCTTTCTCATTTTAGATAACTCACTTAGAGTCCACTCTTGTACCTCTCTGTGACATGCCATGGTGAAGATATGGTTTATCATTTTCCTAACTGCTAAAAACCTTGTGGAAATACATAAGCAGACCAATCATCTACCTCAGACTCACTGTGATTTTTATCTTCTTATTGCTGTGAACATCCAATGTTGTCTTAGATATTTTTCCTATCAAAATAATCTCATCTCATTACTGTATAGATTTGAAATTTGTGCTGAATTTCTGTTTTATCCTTAGACTATTTGCCTTTAAATTTCTCTAAATTCATCTCATGGCACATCATTTGGATACCAATGTTGTTCAGAGCATCTTTAGGCAAATGTATTTTATAATGACAACTCTAAACTTCATATTTTACAGTCAGGCTCTAGAGGTCAAATCTAGATGGTCTAGTCATTTGCCATAAGCTTCTAAGTCAATACCATATCTTATCAATCTGGGGATACAACAATAATTGCGTTTACTAAAGATAATAACTTTCTCATTGTCCAACTGAATGTCAATGTGCTACTTTTGTTTATTTTTATTGTAATTAATAGAAGGGTTACATTATAAGAGATTTACAACAGAACAAAATCTAGAGACATAAGGCCAAATAGTATGACACTAAATGTAAGGATCTCCAGGATAAGAAATAAATGTGCACAAGTCCCCGCGGCGTCGCTGTGGGCTCTGCACACCATTGCCGCCGCGCTCATGTCCTCCGCCCGGCCTCGGAGCCGACATCACCGGTTCAAGTGGGACGCGTGGCCCGATGTGAAGATGGAAGGTCCCTTATCCGTGTTCGGGGATCGCAGCACCCGGGAGGCGATCCGCTCCCAGCACATTATGGCTGCAGCTTCAATAGCCGGTATTGTAAAAAGCTCCCTCGGTCCAGTTGGCTTGGACAAAATGTTGGTGGATGATATTGGAGATGTAACCATTACTAATGACGCTGCAACCATCCTGAAGTTGTTGGAGGTGGAACATCCTGCAGCTAAAGTTCTCTGTGAGCTGGCTGATCTACAAGACAAAGAAGTTGGGGATGGGACTACTTCTGTGGTTATTATTGCAGCAGAACTTCTGAAAAATGCTGATGAGTTAGTCAAACAGAAAATTCATCCCACATCAGTTATTAGTGGCTATCAGCCGGCGTGCAAGGAGGCCATGCGATATATCAGTGAAAATCTAATTATTAACACAGATGAACTTGGAAGAGATTGCCTGATGAATGCTGCTAAGACATCCATGTCTTCCAAAATTATTAGAATAAATGGTGATTTCTTCTCCAACATGGTAGTAGATGCCATACTTGTTATTAGGTACACAGACTCAAGAGGCCAGCCACGCTATCCAGTCACTTCTGTTAATATTCTGAAAGCTCATGGAAGAAGTCAAACAGAAAGCATATTGGTCAATGCCTATGCACTCAACTGTGTGGTGGGATCCCAGGGCATGCCCAAGAGGATAGTTGATGCAAAAATTGCTTGCCTTGACTTCAGTCTGCAGAAAACAAGAATGAAACTTGGTGTACAAGTGGTGATTACAGACCCTGAGAAATTGGACCAAATTAGACAGAGAGAGTCAGATATCACCAAGGAGAGAATTGAGAAGATCCTGGTGGCTGGTGCTAATGTTGTTCTCACCACTAGTGGTATTGATGACATGTGCCTGAAGTATTTTGTGGAAGCTGGCACTATGGCAGTTCAGAGAGTTTTAAAGAGAGACCTTAAACGCATCGCTAAGGCTTCTGGGGCAACTATTCTGTCAACCCTGACCAATTTGGAAGGTGAAGAAACTTTTGAAGCTGCAATGTTGGGACAAGCAGAAGAGGTGGTACAAGAGAGAATTTGTTATGATGAACTGATCTTAATCAAAAATACTAAGGCTCGCACATCTGCATCAATTATCTTGCGTGGGGCAAATGATTTCATGTTTGATGAGATGGAGCGCACCCTCCATGATGCCCTTTGTGTGGTGAAAAGAGTGCTGGAGTCAAAGTCGGTGGTCCCAGGTGTAGAAGTTGCCCTTTCCATTTACCTTGAAAACTATGCCACCAGCATGAGGTCCCGGGAACAGCTTGCTATTGCTGAATTTGCAAGATCTGTCCTTGTTATTCCTAATACTCTGGCAGTTAACGCTGCTCAAGACTCAAAGGACTTGGTTGCAAAGTTAAGAGCATTTCATAATGAGTCTCAAGTTAACCCAGAACGCAAAAACCTAAAATGGATCGGTCTGGATTTGATCAATGGCAAACCCCGAGACAACAAACAAGCAGGGGTTTTTGAACCCACCATTGTTAAGGTGAAGAGCTTGAAAATTGCTACAGAAGCTGCAATTACCATTCTTCGAATTGATGATCTTATAAAATTACACCCTGAGAGCAAAGATGATAAACATGGAGGCTATCAGGATGCGGTTCACTCTGGAGCCCTTGATGACTGATCTCACTCCTCTTTATTTATAGCAGTGTTAGAGGAAATATCTTACACCTTCAAAATTAAAATTACAGCTGTATGTCAAGCTGGATTCTTGTGAAGTTGTAGACTGGATCCTATCCTCACTCTGGTCCTTAGGTTTCCATAATTGAAGTTAGTGTGAAACAAAATGGTGGCTCAAATTTAGTTGTGACTGCTGGTAGGCAGCTCACCCTCTCTGCACACACATTGCTATTCCCATGCCACCTTCAATACACAGGGCTGTAACACCGTGGCTCTTGCCCAGTCTCTCCAGTGTGTGTAGCAGGGTCACAAGGATCCTACAGCCAGATGCTCCAAGGGGATGGCCCAAGGCTATTGCCCCTTCCTGAATGTTGACCTAAAGAAAAAGGAAAGGTTGAAGCCATATGTCTCACTCCAGCTGTTTTAACAGCAAACTGCCATCTCCCTGCTGACAAATAAATTCATGCCTGACATCCAAAAAAAAAAAGAAATCAATGTGCTACTTTTGAAGGGACACTTCTTTAAATGACTCTTGGACATTGTGGCTAAATTTTGTTTTCAGTCTCAGTTTTGGACCACCTAACATTTCATCCACCCTTTAAATTTAAGAATTAACTATTAATTTGGTTTTTTTAAAATCTGTTCACATATTTTCATATCCACCATCCTCTCTCTGGTTTTTGAGTTTCATTATGGTTCCATTTACATGTAGCACTAGAGGAACACACACTTGGGTACACATACTCACATTCTCTACAAGTAACAATGAAGAATTCTCCATTTTTTTAACCAGTCCTGTGGCTTGAACTCATGGCCTGGGCACTGCCCTTGGCTCTACCACTTGAGCCACAGCATTACTCCCAGGTTTTTCTGTGTACGTGGTAACCAAGGAACCAAACCAAGGGCTTTGTGCATGCTAGGCAAACACTAACACTGGGCCAAACTCCCAGCCCCCAAATTCTCCTTTTAAGTAACAGCGATGGTCTTCTTATTTAGCTTTATTCTTCATACACCCATTTGACTTTCCCATAACTAATTCACCATGTGCAGAACTGAACTTTCCCACTAAGTTCGTTCCTCTACAGTGTCCATTAACTATTGGCTGCACTGCAGTTTTAGAAATTTGAGAGCTTGTAGAACGTCCATTCCTTCTTCCCCATCCTTTAACTGCATTTGTTTGTTTATTCAGTCAGCCCCCATACCATCATGGGTAAAATTTTTCTAAACTGGGCTTTCATCAAGTTCTTCTTGGATGAGTGTGATATCCTCCTAAATGTTTTTCTGCTTCCAGTATTGGGGGGTTATGTAATAAATCACTTATATTGCAGTCAGCAATAATTTTAAACAAAAGGTCTGATCACAATCTACTCTATAATATCCATTCATGTCTCTATGGAGCTTACAGCAAAACAAAGTACAAACAGAAATATATATATATATATATATATATAGTATTTAAATGCATTTATTTTGGAGCTTTAGGTCAATGTTGGTTTGACTGTAAACTCTAAAATGATTGCAGAATAACTTATAAAAGGAAGAACTGAATTGGCATATCTCTCCTTTTTTAAAGAAAAGAGTAGAGGTAAATAGATGAAGGCTGATATTGGATTCCACAATTTTGACAAAATCAGAATTGACAAGATCATTATTCCTTTATTTTTCTCTACAAGTTCTATACTCTGCTTTTCATCCTAGTGCTTTGCAGGAGGTCCAGCCCTATTGCCTGTTCAAAGAAGGAAGGAAAGAATATAGCACGATGAAAGTGAACAGAGGATCATCTCAACCTCTAAAGATGGCTTTCTCAAAGTAGCACATAGGACATTAGGAAATGATGGATTGCAAATAACATGGATTTCTTTTTTTTATATATTTTTATTATAATTAATAGTAGGATTACATTATATTCACCAGATAGACGGTGCATTATTCACATACATTGATGCCCTTTCTCATGTCTTGGTCCCCATTTCCCTCCACCCACCCCGGCCCCTCATCTTGTTTTCCCCCTTCTCTTTCCTATTTCAAATAATCAAATACACATATATACAATATATCAGATAACAAGGTGAAATACTGTAACAATATGAGATAACCAAGGGACAGCAAAAGATATGAGAGATAACATAGTATATTAAGGACAATAATAACTCATTATATGGCTTTTGTTTCTATATCCTAGAGGTCCTTTCATTTAGCATTATCTTATATGGCCTTATGTATCTAGGCTTTGTTCTATTGTAAATCTCTGCTAGGAGAGCCCAAGGTTTCTACTGATTATGACAAATGAGGGAAACCATTGAGCCTATGTTCCTTTGTGTCTGGTTTACTTCACTCAATATGATTTTTTCTAAGTCTCTCCATTTCCTTACAAATGGGCGATATCATTCTTTTGGGCAGCAGCATAGAATTGCATTGTGTATAAATACCACATCTTGTTGATCCACTCATCAACTGAGTGGCATCTGGGTTGGTTCCATATCTATGCTATGGTAAATAGTGCTGCAATGAACATCATTGTGCTAGTAGCTTCAGTATGTCCTTGTTTCTGGATAATTGAGTAAATGGCAAGTAGTGGAATTGCTGGGTCATAGGGGAGCTCTATGCTTAGTCTTTTGAGAAGCTGCCATACTGCTTTCTCTAGTGATTGAATGAGTTTGCACTCTCATCAACAGTATAACATGGATTTCTTATATAGTATTTTATCTCTGTTGGTTTCAACATTTGTATTTTGAAGTACGATATGTTATTTATGTCCTAAGCACACTTTTTTATATCATAATCATTCCTCAGTTATTAATTACTTTATTTCCTTCAGAGGAGTATGTAGAAAGTTAATTTGTGTTGCATAGGTACTAAAAGAAAAAGCAACAGATGTGAGAACAATCTGGCTGAAACATCTGTTCCCTCCATAGATTGCGAGGGTTGATTCAGCTGGTCTAGCCAGAATGGTTTCTCCTTTCTCTCTCACACAGCAACATGCATATCCCTCCAAAAGCTGAGTCATAGTCATCTCAAACAGAGGAAGACTTCAGTCAAGGGTTCACAAACAGCTCTTCCTTGCTAGAATCTTCAACCAAGCTCTCAAGGTCCACTTGAAATAAGAGAACAATTCTGTACCCATAGAATATATCAACCATGATTTTGTCACTTGTAATGATACATGAGGCAAGGACTAGATCTTCACATGAAAGTTATACTAAGTATACTATTTTCTTTGTTCATTAAGAGTTTCATGAAAACCTAGGCTGATTCCATAAATTGGCTGTTGTGATTAGAGCAGCCATTGCCATATATGTACTTGTATCTCTATTGTATCTAGCTTACATTTTTCCTTTTTTTGTCAGTCGTAAGACTTGAACTCTGGGCTTGGGCATTGTCCCTGAGCCTTTCAGCTGAGGGCTATTGCTCTTCCACTTGAACCACAGCACCACTTCCACATCATATTTGCTTGCAATAACATATATGTATATAAATACATATATAATAATATTTGAAATAAATTATTTGAAACTAAGAAAACAGAACAATAAAACCAGTTTAAATTGTTTGGGGAAGAGGGGAAAGGGGTCAGGAAGAGAGAGAGTGGAATACATTATTAAAAAAAAAATGTGGGGAGATCGGCGGAAGATGGCGGTGGTTCAGGGTGAGATGTACTGAGCTCCTGCCAAGATTCATGTATTGGCAGTGCAGGAGACAGTCCTCTAACAGAAATTGATCCTAAGTAAGCTTTAGGACCACAGAGAACTCAGGTAGAGAGAAAAAAAGGCAGAATATCTGGCGAGAAGGGAGAGTGGAGCCCCGCTGTGGAGCGGCCTGGGAGACAAAGGCTCTTCTGAATCAGAACAGAGAAAGCGCTCCACAGCAGCACAGACCCGCCGGCTGCTGACAGAGCCACACAGAGTCTGTGGGAGCCCAGAGCCAACACCCGGCAGTGCACGGACCTGCCAGGTTCTCGGAACAGGAGATTCCAGCAATTTGTGAGTAGCTCGGAGGAGAAGTTTCCACTTCTGCTCTGGAAATGGCATTGGGAGGGAGCCCCTCCCCCTCCAGCTGAGAGCAGCCCCATCTTGACTGCTGGCAAGAACACAGGCCAAAGCAATTGGAGCCTGAGAGGTGTTGCTGACAGCACCATCTTTCTAACTGGCAAAGGATTTCCCAAAGATCCCTTAGCCAGAAATCTGGCCCCAGCGCTGCTGAAGTCCAGACCTGTGCCTACCACAGACCTGGTAAACAAAGCCGCCCCAGGATCTTTCAGCTTTGTTTTACCAAACAAGCAATCTCATCCAAAAAAACCACAAAGCCAAATCACAAGAGAAAAAGACTTTCTGAAGTGTTCGGATCCCAAATTTAGTGGAGACACAAGTTCCTATCCTGCCCCCCCCCCAAAAAAAAAACAAAACTGAAAAATACCCTTTTTTTCCCCTTTCAACCCCATTTCATTTGCATTTTTAGATGTTCTTATTTTTCTCTTTGCCATTTAACCCACACCTTTTTTTTTCTAATGTTATGATTCATTCCTTTTTTTTTCTTTTTTTCTTTTTTCTCCTGTCTTTTCCCACAATCCTGCTGTCACTGTGGTCGTTCCTAGAAACACAGTGACAGCTCTGGGTACAGTCTGAATAAAAATGATATCCATATTGATACAGTCACTGCTTTCTAAACTCCTGGTTGTCAACCCTAGTATCTCCAGGGTAAGAACTGTGAACAGTGAGGAATCTCCCCCCACTTTAAAAAAAAAAATTAAAATATGTGTGTGTCTGTGTATTCTGTTTTATTTTGTTTCTTTTTTCTTTTCAAAATTTGTATAATTGAAATCTCCTATATCTACCTCCCTCTTTTCTCTATATATTCTTCTTATTATTCTTCTTATTTTGATAAGTTTTATCTAAGTTCATCTAAATTTTCCACACAAATACTCTACCTGTCTATCACCTTAGGTCAGTTATCCTTACACGATACCTTTTCTTCATTACTATAATATTTTATACTCCTGTATTATTATTTTCCTACTTACCTTGTCGTCTTTCACATTATTTTTCTATCTCTGGTCCTCTGTTCATCCTTCAACTCTTATAATGCATGGATCTACATTTGATGGTTGTTGAGCAATGCTGTGTATCTAGGTGTTCAATTGTACTCTAGGTCCAGAGGGACTTAAATACAATAGAGATTGGATTGAGGGGCTTATTGTTTTGGTCATAAATTGGTCATCTGTGTTTGTATTACATTTGTATGTAAGTGTACAAAAAGAAAGAGAGTGATATTACCAATGTAAAAGAGTGAACATCTATTGTCAGCCAACTAAAAAGGTCTAGGTTGGTTATATCTGAAAAATTATAATCTTTTTTAGTATTAATCTTGCTCCCATCTTCAAATGGGCAGAACAAGAAACTCAAGAAAAATGTCAAATCAAGGAAAAGCATCTCCCACCCAACATAAACAGGCAAAGGAGCAGTCACTGGCAAATCTAGAGGAGAGCCTTCCAAGTGCTATACAAATGCAATTGATAAACATCATTAACGAAAAATGTGAAAAACATAAAGAAAGAGATAAGGGAGGAAGCCACAGCTAAACAAGAGGAAACCATAAACAAGGTGATATGTGGAAAAGGGGAAGCCATAAAGAAGGCCATAATAAAGGTTTTTCAAAGAAAAATGGACTAATTCATAGACTCTACAAACAAAAACGTGACAGAACTCTAACAAATGTCCAAAGAGAATAAAGCTGCTGAGATAACCACTCAAGGAGCTAAAGAAATCCATACATGATCTAAAACAAGAGATGCAAGGCATTAAAAATGAGCAATTAGAAGCAAGGGAGATGAAAAATAAAGTAGATAGCCTTGATAGCAGGTTAGACAATGCAGAAGAGAGAATTTCCGGGGTTGAAGATAATTTAGTTGTTATAGAAAAAGAACAGAAAATGAATCAATTCAAATCTAGGAAATATGAGAAAACACTACAGGAGGTCCAAGATACAATTAGGAAGCCTAATTTAAAGCTAATTGGTATTGAGGAGGGTCTAGAGAAAGAAGTCAATGGTACTGGAAATATACTTCAGGGAATCATCTCAGAGAACTTCCCAAATATCCAGAAGGGCGGGCCCACTCAGATACAAGAAGCTTTTAGAACTACAAACAGACCTGACCAGAAAAGGACATCCCACTGCCACATTATAATCTGAACTGGATCAATAGAGGCCAAAGATAGGATCCTAAAAGCAGCCAGGGAGAAGAGAACAATCACCTATAAAGGCAAACCAATCAGAATAACCCCAGATTTCTCAGCAGAGACCATGTAAGCAAGAAGAGATTGGAACGATATATGCCATGCCCTGAAGTCAAATTACTACCAACCAAGAACGCTGTACCCAGCTAAGCTCTCTTTCACAACTGAGAGAACAATAGAAACATTCCATTCCAGGGAAAAGCTGCAACATTATGTAGCAACAAAACCAACATTACAGAAAATTCTCAAAGATGTTCTACACATAGAAAACCAACACAAATGTAATACAGAGAAAGAAATGGCAACTAAAACTCATAACATCTAAGTACCACAAAAACTATCAAGAAACAGGCCCTAATGAAAGCTTGTAAAAATGGCAGGAACTAATAAATATTTCTCAATCCTGCCTCTCAATATCAATGGACTTAACTTTCCAATTAAATGCATGGATTATCTAGTTGGATCAAAAAGCAAGATCCATCATTCTGCTGTCTTCAAGAGACACATCTTACCCCCAAAAAACAAATATTTTTTGAAAGTGAGAAGTTGGAATAAACTCTACCAAGCTAACAGACCACATAAACAGGTTGGAGTTGCCATACTCATATCAGATAAAATAGACTTCAAACTAAAATTAGTGAGAAAAGACAATGAAGGTTACTACATACTACTAAAGAGATATTTCCTCCAGGAGGACATAACGATCCTAAATATCTACACACCCAATCCCGGAGCTCCAAACTTCATCAAGCAAACTTTACTTTCACTGAAACCATACATAGATCAAGACACTGTGATTGTTGGTGATTATAACACACCACTCTCAACTTTGGACAGATCAACAAGAAAAAAACTCAACAGAGAAACCTTAGAATTGAACAACTATATAGACCAACTAGATCTAACAGGCATCTGCAGATAATTTCACCCAGCAACAACACAATATATGTTTTTTTTCAGCAACACATGGAACATTTTCCAAAATAGACCACATTTTAGGCCATAAAACAAACCTGGACAGATTCAGAAACACTGAAATTATTCCATGCACACTCTCAGACCACAAGGACATCAAAATGGAACTGAACACCCATCTCCACCAATGAAAACCCTGTAACTCATGGAGATTGAACAACACATTGTTGAATCATCAAAGGGTCATTGAAGAGATCAGAACAGAAATCCAACAGTTTATGAAATTTAACAAAAGGAACACACAAAATATCAGCTCCTTTGGGACATGGCAAAGGCAGTACTCAGAGGAAAATTTATAGCTCTCAGTGCTTACAAAAACAAATTGGAAAAATCGCAAACCAACAATTTAATGTGTCATCTTAAGCTCCTGGAAAAAGAGCAACAAACCAACCCTAATCCCACTAGATGGAAGCAAATTATTAAAATCAAAGCAGAATTAAATGAGTTGGAATCCAAAAAAAATATATAGAAAGAATAAACAAAACAAGGAGTTGGTTCTTTGAAAAAATTACCAAAATTGACAAACCCTTAGCAAATCTTACCATAAAAAGAAGGGAGCATACTGAAATAAACAAATTAACAGACAAAAATGGTAATATCACGACAGAAATTACGAATATCCAGAGTATCATGAGGGAATACTTCTCAAACATTTACACCAACAAATTTGAGAATCTAGAAGAAATGGATGAATTCCTAGCCAATATTAACATACCCACACTGAACCAAGAAGAACTAATCCAACTAAACAGGCCTATTTCAAGCACTGAAATAGAAATGGCAATAAGAGACCTTCAACCTAAGAAAAGCCCAGGGCCAGATGGATTCACAGCTGAATTCTATAAGGTCTTCAAAGTAGAGCTCACACCAATACTCCTCAAGCTCTTCAACGAAATTGAAAATGAAGGCTCTTTACTAAACTGATTCCATGAAGACAGTATAACCCTCATCCCCAAACCAGACAGAGATTCATCAAAGAAAGAGAACTAGGGGCCGGGAGTTTGGCCTCGTGCTTAAAGTGCTTGCCTAGCATGCATGAAGACCCGAGTTCGATTCCTTGGTACCACATACATAAAAAAAATCCAGAAGTGGTACTGAGGTTCAAGTGGTAGAGCTCTAGCCTTGAGAAAGTCCAAGGACAGTGCTCAGGCCCTGAGCTCAAGCCCAGGATTGTTAAAAAAAAGAAAAAGAAAGAGAAGTATAGACCTATTTCTTCGATGAACATCGATGCAGAACTTCTCAACAAAATACTGGCCAAACATTTACAACAGCCCATCAAAAAAATTATACACTATGATCAAACAGGATTCATCACAGGGAGGCAAAGCTGGTTCAACATATGCAAATCAATTAATAAAATTCAACACATCAACAGGAGCAGGGACAAAAATCACATGATTGTCTCAATAGATGCAGAAAAGGCATTTGACAAGATCCACCACCCCTTTATGTTAAAAGCTCTGGAGAAACTAGGAATCCATGGAACATTCCGCAATATAATAAAGGCTGTGTATGACAAACCCACTGCTAGTATTACACTTAATGGTGAAAATATACAGCCATTCCCTCTAAAATCAGGAATGAGACAAGGATGCCCACTCTCTCCACTCCTCTTTAACATAGTATTATAATTCCTAAACAGTGCAATAAGGCAAGAAGCAAGCATAAAGGGGATCCAAATAAGGAAAGAGGAAGTAAAACATTCCCTCTTTGCAGATGATTTGATCCTGTATTTAAAAATTCCTATATACTGTACTCCCAAGCTAATTGAGCTGATTAAAAATTTTGGAAGGGTAGCAGGGTATAAAATTAACCCTCAAAAATCAACTGCCTTCCTCTATGCCAACAGTGAGAGGAATAAGGCAACAATCAGGAAAGCAACTCCTTTTGCAATAGTCTCAAAGAAAATAAAGTACCTAGGAATTACATTAACTAAAAATATAAAGGAACTTTTTGATGAAAACTTTAAAATCCTAAAAAAGGAAATTAAAGCAGAACTGAGGAAATGGAAAAACCTCCCATGCTCCTGGATGGGAAGAATCAACATTGTGAAAATGACAATCTTGCCAAGGGCTATCTACAAATTCAATGCAATAACCATCAATATCCCAATGGCATTATTTAAAGAAATAGAAGAGGCAATACAAAATTTCATATGGAATAATAAAAGACCCCGTATAGCAAAAACACTTCTTAGCAAAAAGAACAGTGCCGGAGGAATTTCAATACCAAACTTTAGACTCCATTACAGAGCTATAATTATCAAAACAGTTTGGTGCTGGCACAAGAACTGGCCTGAAGACCAATGGAATAGAACTGAAGACCCAGATATTAAACCACAGACCTATGGCCACCTAATCTTTGACAAGGGAGCTAAAAAATAGAATGAAAGAAAGATAGCCTCTACCACAAGTTGTGCTGGCACAATTGGTTAAGCACCTGCAGAAAACTAAAGTTGGATCCTTCTTTGTCACCCTGCACTAGAATTAACTGCAAATGGAGGTAAAAGCTGACACACTGAAAACTTTACAAGAAGGAATAGGAGATACACTAGACCTCCTTGGTACAGGTCGAAACTTTCTTATAAGGACCAAGAATCACAACAAATCAGAGAAAGGCTGGACAAGTGGGACTGCATTAAACTGCAGAGCTTTTGTATGGCAAAGGACATAGCTAGTAAATTAATTAGGAAGCCTACAGAATGGGAGAAGATCTTCACCAACCATACAACAGACAAAGGCCTCATATCTAAAATATATCAACAGCTCAAAAAATTGAATCACTCCAAAACTAATCTACAATGTAACAACCATCCCATTAAAAGTTCAGCCAAAGACTTAGAGTCTTTTCTGAAGAAGAAACAAAAATGGCCTATAGACACATGAAGAAATGCTCAACATCTCTGGTCATAAAAGAAATGCAAATCAAAACAACTCTATGATTCCACCTCACTCCAGTTAGAATGACCAGGATTAAGAAAACTAATAACAACAGATGCTGGAAGGGATGTGGCCAGGAGGGATCACTACTACACTGCTGGTGGGAGTGCAAACTCGTTCAACCACTATGGAAAGCAGTATGGCAGTTCCTCAAAAGACTAAACATAGAGCTCCCCTATGAACCAGCAATTCCACTACTTTTCATTTACCCAATCATCCAGAAACAAGGACATACTAAATCCACCAGCACAACAATGTTCATTGCAGCACTATTTCTCATAACAAAGATATGGAACCAACCTAGATGTCCCTCAGTTGATGAGTGGATCAACAAGATGTATTTGTATACAATGGAATTCTATGCTGCTGTCAGAAAGAATGACATTGCCCCATTTGTTAGGAAATGCAAAGACTTAGAAAAAATCATATTAACCAAATACAAATTTATCAGATATATCAGGTAACAAAGTGAGATACTGTAATAATATAAGATACCCAAGGGACAGCACAATAGATGAGAGATAACATAGTACCTTAAGAACAACAATCATTCATTATATGGCTTATGTTTCTATATGCTAGAGATCCTTGATAGGGAATGGGGGAAAACAAGATGAGCGGTGGGGTAGGGGGAGGGAAATGAGGACCAAGACATGTGAAAGGGTATCAATGTATGGGAATTAATGCACCATCTATCTGGAAAATATCATGTGACCCTTCTATTGATTACAATAAGAAATATATGAAAAAATAAATAAAAAAAGAAAAATTGTATTAAGTGAAGTAAGCCAGACTCAAAGGAACTTAGGCTCAGTGGTTTCCCTCATTTGTCATAATCCATAGAAACCTTGGGCTCTCCTAGCAGAGATTTGCAGTAGAGCAAAACCTTGATACAAAAGGCCATATAGTATGACACTAAATGAAAGGATCTCTAGGATATAGAAACATACGCCATATAATGAATGATTGTTGTTCTTAAGGTACTCTGTTATCTCTCATTTCTTTTTGCTGTCCCTTGGTTATCTCATGTTGTTACAGTACCTCACTTTGTTACCTGATATATGGGATATATATGTATTTGGTTATTTGAAATTGGATAGGGAAGGGGGGAAAACAAGATGGAGGTGGGGGTGGGGGGAGGGATATGGGGACCAAGACATGTGAAAGGGTATCAATGTATGTGAATTAATGTACCTTCTATCTGGCAAATATCATGTAACCCTTCTATTAATTACAATAAAAATATATGAAAAAGAACTTGTGGGAAGGTAATGACAAAATCTTTTCCTGTATGAAACTAATATGAATTAATTTAGTGAGTAAATCTTATAATCTTTCTCATAGGATACTAAATAAGCTTTATTTCCTCTAAGTATGATTTCATCATTGCTTTTACCTTCAGACTGAATGAGAAACAAAACAAACAGAGAAAGAAATGAATGAATGAAGTCATTCCCTGGGTCAGAGGAGATATTTTTAACAACACATTGCTTTTCCTGGGATTTACCAGGTGCATGAATAATATCTGTCTCCAGTCTCACACGGGTTATGCAAAAAGTGTATAGCATGGCAGAAAAGCTGGAAGCTGTCATCTCCTTTCACCCTTCTCTGCAGAGTATAAGCCTATTACATCAAGGAGGAATAGAAGGGAAGCGTGCCAGTTGGACAGCACATAAGCACAACCTGCATCCTTAGCATGGTTTTACCAAGGCAAATGGACAGGGCAGAAGACATCAGTCTGTGGGATTTTGTCAGGCCTTGTCCTCTCCTCAAATTTTTCTGGGACTTACAGATGAATCTTGCTCTAAGTCTTCTTGAAACTTCCATGACTTAGGGGATCCACTTCCCATTAGCTTGTCTCAGTGGTCCCCTCTCCTCCTGTTCTTGGTAAGAGGAATATTTACCTACCAGCCAGCTCATCCTGGAAATGGAGAGTGAGACTGGAATGAAGCAGATATTGGCTCTAAACTCTTTCTTTCCTCAGTGAAGAGGGTATTTGGTATTTGAACCCAAATTGTTCATATCCTCTTTGTGTCTTTATGGAAGCCAAATGCAGAGCAATCCAAAAATATCACTGAACATCAATTTGCACTTTCTGTTTAACATAAGAATCAAGCCAATCTGGCTGTGGCTTAAGATGACAAATACACCACTGTATATTATAACTCTCAGATGAGAGCTCATAATTTATGGAGGTCAGACTTTGGATTCCCAAATTTTTATGATCATTTTTAATGTTATTACTGTTGTATGAGATCAAAAATATTTATCTCACTATCAAAACTCTTTAGACCTTGTTACTCTTACTCTAAAAACTTTTGCTTGGCTATCCATTGCAGTATTATCAGAGCCCTGAGATTGCATTAAGGGACTGTGGAACCCAAGGCAGCCTTTCTTGTCTAATATTTCACTATCCCTCACATGAATTATTTACCCCAGCCTGTGATTTCCTTCTTCATACTGTCTCTGGAATTTGTCATCTTTATATTCCCACAAGTAACACTCTAGACGATCCCTTATAACCTCACATCTGGTTTATTACAACAACCTACTTAGGTAGTCTTGTCAAAGCTGCTTTCAAACTATAATGCAGGCTGCTACCAGAGAATTATTTTTAAAACATGAATTTAACCAGGTCCTCTATTCAAAACCTATCAATGACTCCTAATTTCCAAGAATAAAACCATTGTTCAAAGATTTCTTATATTTGCCATCTTCCAAATAAAGTCCCTCACTGGTGATTTTACTTTGATCTTTCTTTTTCCTTGTGAAAGTATACTACAACCTTCTTTGTGTCATTCAAGACTTTATCTGTCTCTTTGTATTTACCTATAGAAATCATCTATATTCTTTATTGCCTAGTATTTTTCTCTGTGTGTAGTTTATAAGAGGACATACATTCAACCAATATCATCCATTTATGAACCTCATCTTTCCAAGCTTTATTTGCCTTACCCTTAAAAATGTATGCTTTTGACTAGTTGTACATCCTTTTATTTTTAATTTATTTTTATAGTTTTTTATTCTGTTTTACAGAAAAAAATTCACATGTTGGAATTGTACATAGGATGTGTCTGTGTATGTGAAATCAAGAGCACAGTCTTCTGAATCTGTGGTCTTTCAAGTGGATTTGTGATCCCTAAGCATACATGAAGATATCCAGTGACACCTGGCATGCATAACTGAAAATTCAAGGAAAACACCCAGTCACTCAACTTCCATCTCTGTACTTCCCTAGGAATCAACACCCAAGCAAATGTCCATAGTCAATGAAGACATTGCTTTTTTTTCCTACAATTTACAGTAGAATACTTTAATCTTATATTTCTTCATGGTTCATTATTGTTGCAACCTCTGGGAACCTTAAAATGGGGACATCTAAAAATATTTCCAATACTAGTTCTATTACATTAATGAATAGGAGTGTCACTTATTACTAAGCAACAAACTTTTAAACAGCATATGACATTGCATTCTTTGTAATCAGGAATATCACATGAGGCCTCAATATGGTTATGCAAGTGTAGTTAAAATACTTTTGACATATCACCATGTTTTTGTTTATAACTCAGAAAGTGCTCCAAGAATTGAACAAAATGGCCATAATATTGCTCCTTTCTTAATCATGAGTACATGGTTCCTTTGGATTTTGGTCTATAAATGTGAAAAACCATGCTGTGAGTAGGTGTTGTTACCTATCTTGTTCTACCAACAGAAATTATTCATCTAAGGATATATAGAATCAATTAACCAAGGCCACAAAAATCCATATAATAAACTTCAACTTAATAAGATGTAACAGTGTATGCCTATAATACCAGTTGCTTGAGAGAAAGAATTAGAGAACATAGATGCAATTTCAACTACACTGAAAGTATGTATTGGAGGGTCCTCGCTGACACTAGTCTTGGGCAAAAAGTTCAGCACCATATGGGAAAACCAACCATAGACTAATTAGGTAACTCAAACAAGGTCAAGGGACTTGGCTCAATAGTAGAATGTCTATTTGACAAATACCTGCAAACCCAAATACCACCCCTTCCCACACAGAAAAAAAGTAAAACATCTTTTACTTTAAGTGTTTAACAAATACCTAAGAAAATATATTATTTAAATCAATTTGGGGATAATAATAGAATAGCATGTAGAAAAATACTTTACAGTTTAAAGTTTTGTAATGTAGAAAATGAGGAAAAACTTTAATTTTCATTGCTCATTAGAATATAAAAAGCATAATACAGAAGTCAATAAAACATTAAAGTCTATGACAACATATTAATGGATGGAAATGAGGTTTAAAAATAGAACACAGGTTGGTTCCATATCTTTGGTATGGTAAATAGTGCTGCAATGAACATTGTTGTGCTAGTGGATTTAGTATGTCCTTGTTTCTGGATGATTGGGTAAATGCCAAGTAGTGGAATTGCTGGGTCATAGGGGAGCTCTATGAACCAACATAGATCTCCCCCAGTTGATGAATGGATCAACAAGATGTGGTATTTGTACACAATGGAATTCTATGTTGCTGTCAGAAAGAATGACATCGCCCCATTTGTTAGGAAATGGAAATACTTAGAAAAAATCATATTAAGTGAAGTAAGCCAGGCTCGAAGGAACTTAGGCTCAATGGTTTCCCTCATTTGTCACAATCAGTAGAAACCTTGGGCTCTCCTAGCAGAGATTTGCAATAGAGCAAAACCTTGATACATAAGGCCATATAGTATGACGCTAATTGAAAGGACCTCTAGGATATAGAAACAAAAGTCATATAATGAATGATTGTTGTCCTTAAGGTACTATGTTATCTCTCAGCTCTTTTGCTGTCCCTTGGTTATCTCATATTGTTACAGTATCTCACTTTGTTATCTGATATATAGGATATATTTGTATTTGGTTATTTGAAATTGGATAGGGAAGGGGGGAAAAAGATGGGGGGTGGGGGGAGGGAAATGGGGACCAAGACATGTGAAAGGGTATCAATGTATGTGAATTAATGCACCTTCTATCTGGCAAATATCATGTAACCCTTTTATTAATTACAATAAAAAAATAAAAAAAGAATACAGGTGACATCAAATTACTTTTAAAATTAACCAAAAGAATAATAATAGTGGGAAAAATTGTTTCATGTCATTTTATACTATATTGAAAAACTTATCATGTGTAAAAAGTAAACATTGATGAAATATTTAAATATTAATCAAAAATACACAGATTTATAGTTTTTCAAAAGTACTTTTTGAAAAAGTTAAGGCAAAAATGTTTGAAGTATATCTAGCTCCACCTTTTTTGTCTTTTATGCTTTTCCATTTATGTTTTTCTTTCAACATGTGAATTATCAATTAAAACCAGAAAAGTAATTTTACTTGCTGACTTGAGGAGGAACTTGAGGTAAAACTTGGCTTCAATAAACAAATAGAGAACTGCAGACTATTTATTGAAAAAAAAACTCTTTGCAGATTTGGGATAGCCATGATTATTGTGTTTGTGATATTGTGTAAAGGGAAATAAATGTTGTGAGACATTTATTCTTCATAGCTTTCTCTGTGGAGAAGTCTTTTCCTGCTCATGGGGTAAGGCTGGGGTCCAAGGGTAGGTTTCCCTCCTTAATATAGTTAACATCTCCAGACTCTTCCATCCCCTAAAAAATCCAGGGCAAAATTACCTTAAACTTCCACAAATGAATATTTTTTGTCAGTCCTGGGGCTTGAACTCAGGACCTGAGTACTGTCCTTGGGTTGTCTCAAGGCTAGAGCTCTACCACTTAGCCACAGCACTACTTCTAGCTTTTTCTATGTATGTGGTATCAAGGAATAGACCCCATGTCCTCATGCATGCTAGGCAAGCACTGTACCACTAGGCCAAACTCCCAGGTCCCACTAATTAATCTTAGAAATAAGTTTTAAAATAACTTAAAGTGCCTGTTAGACCCCATACTAACAATTTTGCAGAATATTCATCAGTTGTCAAAAGGAATCAGAAGCATGTTTCTGGTAGCAAATAATAAACACAACAAAGAAGACAGAAAGGTGAATCTACAGATTCTTTAAAAATAGATCTGTTAAAATAAAATCAAGTATTACAAAGATAATATGATTGCATGAGCAAAGAAATATAACAACGGAAAGAAGCAGAGTATTCGTAGAAACAAAAATTCAATGTTTGAGAGGTGACAGATGATGGATGGGAGTAACAGCAGAGTTAACTAGGAACTTAAACCCTCGTGCTTATTATTTCATACTTAACAGAATGGCTACTGTACCTCCCATTAGTACCTCCAAATTTCAGCTTGGTAGGAGAATATAATGACAGGTCATGTGCATCTGTTTTTTAAAAGCAGTGTCCAGGAGAGCAGAATCTTTTTCAGAGATCTTAACTAGAAAACTTCTACTTCTGTATCATTGGCTAGAGATGGATCACAAGACTATTTTTACTTGCAAAGGAGTCTAGAAACAGATCAGTTCATCTTTTTTTCCCCCTCAATCTCTGTGAAAAAGTCTGCCATGTTGACCAGTATCTAGAGGATAAGAATGCATTCTTGTTTCAGCCTAAGTTACAAGCTGAGGTGAGACCAGACAGCAGCTTAATCTATCTGAATAGGGAAAGTTTAGAGTATGAGTATGTTGGCAGAGACAATAGTTATCAAGGACACACAGCTGTAAGATGTCTTCAATTCCCCTTTTGGTTAATTGCAAATAAGTTCAAAAGTATTTCTCTTTACTTTTAACACACCAAATGGATTCCTAGAGCTAAATAAAGTTTCTCCAAGAGAGATGTAGAGTATATGGGAAAATGTCACACAGGAGTATAGATCCAGAGTTACCTGCTAAACTCTTAGTTTATCATATCCAGATCTCTTAACTCTTGGAAGCCTCATTTTCCATATCTATAAAATGGGACTAATCATACCTCACACTTATAAAACTGGCGAAAGTTAAGTGGTGTGGTTTATATGTATGTAGCACCTACATTCTACTTGCCACATAAATGATCCATTTTGTTCCCTATGGTGTCTTTCCTCTATTTTATTTACTTTTTTATTTCTCTGGATTTTAAAGCATCTCTTAAGTCCCTATTCGGGCTCATCCTCAAAAGACTCATTGAATGTCAAGTAATGCTTAGATTTATCAGAAATTTGAACAGTATTTGGGAAAGAACCATCGTAACACACATATATATATACATATATGTATACATGTATATATGCCAATGTGTATGTATGCACACATATTTGTGTATTTGTTTATATGTGTGGTACACACATAAATGTACACATGTGTAGTCAAATGCTCTGACTATTCTCAGATTTCACAGAATTATAGTGTTAGGAAGCCTTTCTTTTTTTGCTTGGGAACTTCCTTGTGATTCTGAGATTTCATTGCCTACAGTATATGTTATCTATGTCAACTTCCTAGTTCAGAAAAGTCTGTTGATTCAGACACCTTACTCAGTCTTACATTGGCATGTGTTCTCTTTTCCAACATACATGGTAATTCGATTTTGTAAATGTCTGGTTGATCTTAATTTTGATCTATTATTTTTGGAATGGATAATGTTTTCTTCTGTACTCTATGGTATCTTGGCCTGTAGGTAGAAATAAGAGATAGAGAATATCATAGGAAGCAAATACTTTTTTCTGATATTTCTTTATTCTTACCTGTATTCTTCCACTTCCTTTGCTTTGTATATCCATACTTACCAAGATAAACAGAACTAGCTTCCTTCTATCATTACTGTGAAGAAATTTACTGATTTGAACAAATCTAGGTCATCCTTTCTAATTCATCCCTTGATTTTACATTTACTGATTGAAATAATTTTCAGGAAGACCATGTGCCATCTAAGCTCTTGCTTTTGTTTTCATAGACGACAGGTTCGATTTACCAAAGCAGTGACTTGGACTGACTGCATTCTATAAATGCATTTACACTTGAACTGATGGACTGGAGAACAACGTGTGGTGGAATGGACATTTCCTGTCCTACAACCACAGCAGAGTGGAAATGCGTGCTAATGATTGCCTGTTGGGACCATGGACGCAAGAGTTGAGCTGCTTAGAGGTTTTCTGTACAGTCTACTACCTCCTATTTGGAAAGCCACTTGACTTTTTCCATTAGTGTTTTTCTTCTTTTTGAAGTGTTGTAATTCATCCTCAGTGTGTGGTCTGGCTTCATTCTCACAAGAGCAGAGACTGGAAGTACTGAGCCAAACTGTGGTGGGCCCATGATAAAAAACTGCTATTTTCCATCTCAACAACAATTGTTTTCCCTTTAGGATCTGTGAGGCTAGAACTTCTTATGGTGGTAGAAGAAAATTTTGTGTATCTGAGAATACAAAAACTATATGCAAAAATAAATGATAAGCATGTGATAAAAAATGAAAGAATAAAGGATTACCAAATTTAGTCAATAAATTTATTTTTAAAAATGGTCTCAGTACTTTTTTCAGAATATCGTGTTAGTGTTCTCTACAGCTTTCCCACTACAAATCTTCTTTTCTTTGCTTTACAGTTAACAATATTTCCTTCCCTAAAGATCCTAAAAATTTGAGCTTCATTTGTGTCTCTCCATAAGTCAGCCTGCTCTTGAATCTGAACCAACTCCTTGAAAACATATTTTTGAATGAGTTAATAGGGGTGAAATATCCCATGTTTAAGGCCTCACGTTACCTTTCTGGTTACCCACAATTGAATGGTTATGGAAGAGCAATCTATTGTAGATTGTAGTGTACAAGGTAATGCTACTCCTACCATGCTGAAATTTATGTTCTTAATATAAGTTACATAAAAATTACATAATAAATCCAGGCACAAACATGTGGCTACAAAATGAAATTTAATACAACACTCCAAATTAATGTTGAAATATTAGATAAACCGGTCCTTTCACTGCCTCGACTTTTAAAGTCCGCTGAATGGGATAATGATAGCTGTCTCCACTTATATGCATGGTTTAAGAAGTCATTGTCTATAATGTGATTCTAAAGTCATCTGGACCCCAGATGCACCACTTTTTCTAATACAACTAGACATAGATAAATAATGAACTTTATTCTTTGTTTACCATATACTTCAAAATTCAACTCAGGATAGATTCAGAGGTTTCAAAGTACTATCAGATACCATTTTGTGAAAAAAAATGGCCTACAAGCTTTATTTTCATCATACCTATATACAGATCCTGAAGTTGTGTCCTATTTTTGTATGGTTTGGTACATTTATCTGTCCACCAGAATTTTCAGCTTTAATTCACATTGATTTTGAATTAGATGATTTTCCTTAGTAGTTCTTGTATTTTTAATATCCATTTGTTTTATAATCCTTGTCCTTACTTTTCTGACACCTTATTGAATGGATAAAATGGCCAATGGCAAAGCAAAAACAAGACAGAGTGTATGACACTATTCTATCTGCAAAACATTTAGCAAATAGTCAAGACCTGAAGGCTAGATAAGTAAGATAATATTTTTGGAGAAATAAAGATTGAACGAGTCAACAATTAGAAGAAATAAGGAAAAGAACAGAATAATTGGATATAACAATACAGAGGAACTGCATAATAGAATTTTCTTACAAAAACTAGGGGAAGAAGTATATTTTCTGAAGTTTGCAAGATAAAACTTAAAATAGTATGAACTCAACTCTAAGCATAGAATTAAGTATTTGGTTTCAGGATGCTACCAGATTTTGCTCAGCATCAGTATAGGTAAGAAAGATTAAAAAGCCAATCAAGGGAGGACATTTAAGTAATATAGAAAAAATATTTACATACTGTAATGCGATCAGATTTACAAAATTAGGATCCTAGAACACTAAATTTAATTCTCTCAGGTTTTTATAACCCATGAAGATGAAGGAAAAGGAGGATGAGAGAAGTAAACCAACAGTAAATGGATGCCAGATTGTCTAATAGCAGGTAATTGAGCTAGTGCCTGTAGAACTATATTCATGAATGATAGTTCAAGTGCATGTATAACAAAATGCATACTATTATATATATTACACATAAAATTTTATTTTCAACTAAAGTATAGCTCTTATTATATATTTGAGGTGTAGAGTTCAGCAAAAGTTTGCAGAAGACATGTGTTTATGTACCAAATTTAAAAAAGTGGAACACATAGAAGATATTTGATATAAGAGGTATCTGATACCTAGCCAGTTTAAATACCAATGTTAACCAACACCTTCTTTCCTATTGAGTAGATTTATTTTGCCCATAAATGGAGTTATAGGATAGAGGTATTTTTTCACATCTGGCATTTTTGCTCATTTATCACTGAGACTCATTTAGCTTGGTATTTATACTCTAGAATATTTCCTGTTTTATTCCTTTATATTTTTCATCATACAAATATATAAAACATGGTTCTAAGGGCATTCATACTCATTTCTAGGTGAATTGTACATCTATGAACATTTTCATACCTCATTTTTTGGTTACAAAATTATATTTTTTAAGTGCAAAGTTAGGAGTGCTAGAATTGTGAGAGGCTGATGTGTATGCTTTTAGTGAGTTTGTGAGTAGTACCAGCATTTAAAGGGTTTCAAGAAGTGTAATTTTTAACAGTAGGATATTGGAGTTCTTGTGTCATATACAATTACAATACTTGCAGTTATGTCATGGTGATTTAAATTTGCCTTTCCTGGTCAGTAATAAGACCAGAATCATTAGACATATCTGTTGATATGGGAATCCTCCTTATGGGTGTTTCATTTCAATTCTTTTTTTACCTTAAATTTACATGGGTTGTCCTTTTCTTATTGATTCACATATTATACATGTTAGGCTGAGCATGTGCCTTTTGGTAAACAAATGTATTGCCTGTATTTTATCTATTCTATCTTTCAGAGTCTTTTCAGAGGGTACTTTTTAATATTTTATTTTTGAGCTAGCATATGTTTATAATAAGAAGGGTTTATTGTGATATTTCCATATGTTCACACACTGCTCTCTTAATAAGTTCTTCTCTTCAACTACATTTTCATTACTCCTTTTGCTGTTCCCTCAATTTTCTTTGGTCTGAGATCAGAACTTGAACTCGGTACCTGATATTTTTGTTCTTTGCTAGCAATCTACCAACTGAGCCATGCCTTGAACCCCTCTTCTTCCATTTTTTTAACTATCATCCTCATCCTCATCCTCATCCTCATCATCATCATCATCATTTTAGAGCTACACTTCACAAACTAGTAGAAACATGTAGTAGTTCGGTATAACTGTCATAAGTCACTGGTGCTTTGTTTAATTTCAGTTAAAGCTTTCAATTTGGTTCCTCTTGGAAAATGTTATTGTTGACTGAAGTTTTACATATCATGATTCTCTTTATTACATATTATCATCTAAATTTAGATCATTTGGTATTTGTTTTCTTTTTGTTTTGTGGCTACACATATTCTGATTGTTTTTGTCTAATGCGGAATATGTAGAAAATAATTAGAGAAGCTGAAAGATGTCCTCCTTCAAAGGGGATTATGTTTATTTTTTCAATCCAAAATATAGACAAACCACTTTTATCTAGAAACTGGCTTATTTTTAGTTTGTTCTCCCCTTTCACACACTACATTTGAAGAAATCTCAGCTAAGAAAAAGAACGTAGGTGTTTAAATGGGCTCATTTTTATTTGAAGATGTTGAAACTGTTGCTTTGTCTCTCTGCCACCATGAGATTTTTTTTTTAAGTCTGTGCTAACCTATTTAATTTCAAAACACAGTTTCTGAGATCTTGGGTGGCCTCGGAGTCCATAAATACTTAGAGTGATATTTGTAAAGAATATTAGAATTTCTCTTGTAACTGCTGGCTGATCTGGGATCCTCAAGTTCCTATGCTTTTCAGTTTTATTGCTGTAGATGAGAATGGCTAACGGTGAACGTAAGCAAATGTGCCCATTCTAGGGTACTTCAGTCGCTCCGGATACTTGATTCCAGAATTTCATGTTCTCTTTGTTAAATCCCCCATTGATTTTGAATAGATTTTTGTTTGTGTTGGTTTTTATTAATCAGGTTTTCATGGGTTTAACATACCAATTACTGCATCAGAGGAAAGAACACAGAGTTACAAACAGTGTCAAGCATTTAACATAACGTTGGAGACAAACTTGAGTATGAAAACTCACTGGTTATCTTGCTGCTTTGCTCCTCTGTCACAACTATGCAAATCACAATGACAGCAAATGAAAAATTTCATCATCTGATTCCATGCTGTTACTCTAGTGTCATCTCCGTGATTCTTTACATATCAGTCAGAACTTTTCAAGTTTAAAAAATGCCTTATTTATTTCTATAAATCTATGTATTTTTTGTTATTTGTTTTCATTACTAGTCTTACAGAAGTGAGTTTTCCAATAAATATTTCAATTTTGAATACTTGTATGCAGCCAGGTCACTGAAGGTGTAAGCTAGGAGTTCTTGCACTGGAGGGTGGGATGATAGAGGGTCTGAGACTGATTTGTAAGCAGTATGAATAATTTAAGATTAAAAAAATTAAAAATATGTGAGTCTTCAAGTCACAGAATATCTAGTCAGAGCCAGGCATGGGTGAAGAACTCAGGAAAGTTATCTCTAGCTGTGAAGCATGTCAACATTTCCAAAGTGTACCAGAAAAATATTATTTTATGTGTCACAAATTTTGACTCAGTGGCCAAGAATATTTTCCTTTCCACACTCGTACATGCTCCTATACAATTAATTTTTATTCTGTGGCAGGTTTTGCTTCTTACTGAAGACCTTTTCAAATGTAACTTATTTTACTATTTCTATAATGATATGATTTTTGTAATATGTGGCTTTTGATACCAAAAGTTACAAATTATGAAGTGAGAAAAGCTAAAGTTGAGTCTTAAAATGAGGTCCTGTGGTCTTTGATGAATTTCCTTTGAGTGTTAGTCATCACATTGGTAAAATGAAGGAAATACTACCAATGTTATTATTGAAAAATATTTATGGAATGTATATTTTATACATAAAACTGACCATTGGATGAAAAGAGAGAATGTCTCTGAATCCATATAGCATAAACACAGGATATAACATATTACAGTATACCATTGACATTTTATTTTATTTTTGTAAGAGCAAGGAATAGAAGCAATTCAGAAAAATTCCAAAGTTTATTATTCCAAAATATTATACCCCCTAAGCAATCAATCTATAGCTGACTTATCTTCCATGACATATTTTACTCATGAGATTTATGAACATAAAATAGAATCACAAAAATATATGAATGATTATAATAATAAACATATGCATATTAAACTAGCTTCTCAATTTATTATAATTACAATGTCTTACTCCTCAAGTATCAACAATGACTTGGGTTTGAATTCTGTCTGTACCGTTTGCAAGCTTTTTGTTTTGTATTTACATTAGTTATTTAGTTGACTTATCTAGGTCAAGTTTTCCTCATTTACAAAACTGATAAAATAATTATATATGCCTAACATGTATGTCAGCATCCAGGTTTGAGGGCTAATGCTTGCTCCGCTTCTTTGGCTGGCTCTGTACACTTGAGCCATGTCTTCAGAGGGGCTTCTAAAAGTGCTTGTGGAAGGATTTTCACACACTTTTCTACCTGAGCAGCCTATGAACATTAATTCTCTAACTCTCATTTAGACTCCTGAGTAGCTAAAATTGTAGGCATCAATCACCATTGATCACATTATTGGATACCTTTTTATGAAAATAAGGGGGATTCTATATGTAAAATATCGTAATGGGGTAAGTGGTAAGTGTTCAATAACTGCTACCTATTGTTATTATTCCAACTTTAAGCTATCTTCCAGAAGTCCAAACATTTGGCCAAAAAGCAATTTAATCTATTTTCTCCTTCCACTCCCATTTTCCAGAGTTCTCAATCCCAGGTGAGAGTGCTGGAAAAGGCTTTGTTTCTTAAATATGTTTGGGCAGGCCAGATATTCCACACAATTCAAGCATCCCCTTGAGGATCCCAGAGCCTGGGAATGTGGGTAGTCTTGGCTCCTCTGCCTTCGTCCGGTGTGTAGGATGTCCTGGCAGTCCATCCATTGGAGACTGAAATTTGGCCTTGAGGCTTGGTTATGTTCACTTCCTCCTAACTTAGCCTTCAGGCCAGGAAAATGCTGTAATTGAGTTTCTTCTTTCCAGAAAAGCCCTGGAGATTCCTACTCTTGAACTTCAGGGTAGACATTCAAATTCTGCCTTCCTTGAATGGTTTTGAGTTTAAAGATTATTGCTTTTTCAAATTGTCTGCCTTAATAAATGTGCCCAGCTCTTCCATTTATTCCTTATTTGAACTCAAGGTCAAGGGTCTGTTTATAGTTAAATTTCTTTGAGAAACCCATATTTTTTCCCTTTGAAACCTTTTTAACCTACATTTTTGTTTAGATGTGAGAGGCACTTTACTTGATATTTTTCTATTTACTTGTTTAATCTTTTAATCTTCCATTTTATTCCTTAACATATACACTAGGGTATAATAACACTTTTTAAAATGGCAACATGAAAGGTAGGGAAAAATAATTTGCCCAAGAATAAAAGACAGGAAATGGATATGGAAAAGACACATCTTTAAGTTCAGCTAGTAAAAGCACAATTTCTGAAGGGAGGGAGGAAGACATGAAAGGAGAGAATGAGGTAGAAGGAGAGAGGGAAGGAAAGAGAAAACAGAAAATAAAACAGAAATAGAAAAAAGAGACAGAAATAGAAAACCAGAGTGAGAAATATATAGAGAATAGCCCTAGTAAATAGAGTAGACTCCCATAATCTTCCATGACTACACTTTCTTTTATACTTGTGTTTCTGAGTGCACTATGAATAATAGAACAAAAATAGAATTAGTCTAATTTATATTTAAGATGTACATAGTAGACTTCACTAACATATCACCTAATGTAAGAACATGCATGACTGAACAACTCCCTAAAGTATAACTCATACAAAGCCTCTTTTGCTTTGAAGCTTTCTTCCATTTGCTATTCAGTATTTTTTGTTTTGTGATTGAAGCTACAGAGAATGGTGGAGGAATGGGAGCCCAGAATTTTTTCAGATGCTTCTGGTAGATATATGTACTTTTAAAAGGGTTCAAAATGTCATGAAGATTATGACTACTCATGAGAATACTTCTCTTTATAGCTAAGAAAGGCATTCATTTAAAAAAAGAAAGGTGTGCATTAAAGGAAAGAGGAAATGACTCTATGAAGCCCAGAGAGTTCACTTCCCTTTAATTTTTATAGGAAAAGAAAAAAAAAACTAGTGTAGATACTATTTCAGTCACTGCTGCTTGCAAAATCTCATCCTACTGAGTAATGCAGTAAGACACGAGTACACGAGTTCTCTGGTCAGGACCTTTTGGACTTGAGAGCATTGGAGGATCATAAATGGATACCTTACCACCTGAGACTGTGAGATTGGAGATTTCCACTCACGTCTTCTGTATGTACTTTCATAACTGTCTCCTATAAAGAAACTAGCATACATACTGTTCTAACACAGCGTGGAACAATTAGGTGAAACGGACCCCTGCCCACGGGTAAAGAAAAATAATGATTTATCTCCAGGAAGTTTCAGATTTAGTTTTTTCTTCCATTTCTATCCTTCCAGCCCAACCTCTTGTCCTTGCAGGTACGTCATTTTGGACAGTTACTGGACCTTTCTAAAATGTTCAGTGTAAGATCTTATATTTTCTAAAGTTTAACATTCTCTGAATTTTCATGAATGCTGCTGGATGGGAAATTATTACCTAATGAAATTTGTACAATCATGGCCTCCCTTAAATACTTGCTTTAGAATGTGTATGGAGCCTGGCATGATAGATAATTCCCTTCTTCAGGTGTCCCTCATTACTAGAAAGATAGTTGAGATTTCATTTAAAAAATAAATGGATTATTCACAGATCCATATTGATCAGGCCCTTTTAGAGAAAGACTTCTTTGAATGATTCAAAAGAGAAATAATATTTTATGATCGATAATGAAAAACAAGTATTGGGGTGTCACAGGTGATATAATTTTCAATAAAATTTATGAATTGCTTATTCAAATATATTACAAATATTATCAGTATTGCAATATTTTTGATTACTGATACTGATCTGGTTAAAGAAAAATAAGTTTTAGGCACTTTGTTTCAAGGTTACACATGATTGATATCTAGATCTAGATCTACATATCTATCATCTATCTATCTATCATCTATCTATCTATCATCTATCTATCTATCTATCTATCTATCTATCTATCTATCTATCTATCTATCTATCTATCTATCTATCTACATTTTTTGCCAGTCCTGGGCTTGAGCTTAGGGCCTGAGCACTGTCCTTGGATTTTCTCAAGGGTAGAGGTCTACCACTTGAGCCTCAGCACCACTTCTGGCTTTTATCTATGTATGTGGTACCAAGGAATCAAACCCAGGTCTTCTTGCATGCTAGGCAAGCACTCTATCACTAGGCCAAACTCCCGGCCCCAATTGGTATTTTTTTGTATAACTGAAATAATGGAGATGTGTTTCTTTCCTCTGAATTTCATTTAGTAAATATGTTTTGAACAGAAATTTGTAGTTACACAGACCCACAGAAATCAACATATTTATCAAAATATGTTATGTTCTAATAGCAGCTACAACAATATTCACAATGTATATCCTATTTAAATTGTATTGTAAGTTCTATTTAAAAAAACAAAAATGATCAGAAACTGGTTTCAGAAATAAAATTAGACAAGAGTCCTTTAAGATTGAGATAATTTATCTATATGGTAACTGTTATCTTCAAGCAACGTACTAAACTGATGGAATTAACATGGAATAAATTTTTTAAAAATTAGTAACCAGAATACAAAGCTAACACTTAAAAGTATGATTATATCATTTGCAATTAAATCACTGATAAAATGGAAATTCTTGAAGTTTACACTAGCTAGATGTCAAAGTATTGAAAGAATATTTTTTTGGCCAGTCCTGGGGCTTGAACTCAGGATCTAGGTACTGTCCTTGAGCTTTCACAATGGTAGCACTCTACCACTTGAGATACAACACCACTTCCAGCTTTTTCTATGTGTGTGGTATAGAGGAATTGAACCCAGGGCTTCATGCATGCTATGCAAGCGCTCTACCACTAAGCCATGCTCCCAGCCCCAGGAAATGCTTTCTTAACTAATTATCACTAACTGATTGTACATGGTTGATTTTGTATTATTTTGTATATTATCTATTAATTTATAAGTTTAGTTGAAACTCAGAATGGTGACTTTTATCTAAAATCTCATTTATTCAAGAAGTGGAGATTCAGAAAATTCAACCCCAGCAGAGGCAAAAAGTTAGCAACAAAACAAGCCAAGTATGGTGGTAAAAGTCTGGGTTCCCAGCTAAATGGGAGGTATATAATTAAAAGGAATATAGTTCAAGGCCAGCACTCAGGAATATCATAGATCCTAACTAAAATATAACTAATGCTAATAAGCTATGCAGATGTGGATCAAGTATCTGCCTAGTAAGTGTGAAACCTCACATTCAAACCCAATATTGCCAAAATAATTAAATTAAAATAAATGCCACTGAAACGGTGATGATAATAGGTAATTCTTGGGCCAGACTTTTTGACTCAGGACACTAGATGATTTAATCTTAATCAGTTACTCTTATAACTCATGAACTATTGGAAATTTATCTATATTTAATACAGGATAAATGAAAAATTGGTCAAAATATTTGTTACTAAGTAATGAGTAGAAGGCATTGATAAGATGTAGTTGTTCTGGAGAATCAGAAGAATCCTGTTCTCTTACAGGACTACCTGACTAATCAAGTATAAAATTATTACAGTTCTGGTGTGATGAAGAAAAAGCCTGCCCAGAAACACTGAACTTATTAGCCTTCTCTTTCGTGACCATACATCATTTCATATGAAATATCTAATGCAGTGAAAATTGTGCACAGGTTCCTTTCTTTCTATTTTTGGGCCATGGTTGTGATGTTATGTTGCTTTTATTCTTTAAGTTGAGCAACACTGTATATGGTGAAGTCTGTTGTGCTTGGACTTTAGAATCCAAACCCAAGACTATCCTTGGAAGAAGAGTCTATTCAGTCACTTATAGTGTCCTTCCCTTCCATAGGCTTCAGTCACTTGTTTTTATAATAGTTTTAATCTGAGACTATGGTTTGGCCAATGCTTTCTCTTGAAGCTAGAAAGAAAAATCTATTCTAGCTACTCATTATATTATCAATAAAAGGCTTTTTGGGGGGCAAGAATTACAGTAGAGGGATCCAAAATAGAAAACTTGTCCTTTAGCTCACTGTGAAGAAATATGAAAGCAAGCATCAAATGAACTGAATACAAGAAAAGAAAGATGATAAATAAAAAAGGAAAAAAAAGTAAAGAAAGATGCTTGCAATGCTCTCTTGGTACTGTCAGGAACAGGTTAGAAAAAGAAGTGTGACAGGACCTAGATAAATTCTCTTATAGGCAAGTGTCTTAGTTTAACAAGACAGGCTTCTTAAGAGAGTCCAATTAACTAACCAGAGCAGCTCAGAGGCCCATAAAAGAAGGCTTTCTCATTTTATGCCTTTCCTGAGTTATCTTTTGTAACAAAGGGCCTGGAAAACTTTAATCATAAAACAAAATTGCAAGATCAGTTGTTTTCAAGTAACAACGATATTTAATGCAATTTTTGCAGTGCAATGGATCTCTCAACGTTAGTTCAGACTAATGATATCTATTATAAGCCAGAACTGGCCTCAGAGAGTAATAAATCTAGAATTTAGAAGCATTTTCTTGCTTTTCAACTATATGAAATTATGGGTCTATTTTACCAGACAATGCTTTACATCTTCTTGTGATCTAAAAGTTCAGAAAGACAATATTTTCTTGAAATCATGATGTTAATAACTATGAATTCCCATACATTCTCTCAATTTTAAAACTGTCATGAGAATTCTTTTATCAATTTCTCTTGGTTAGCTCATGAAACACTTAAATGCCAGAAATAATTACTGTATAACAAAAATATACTGTTCTCAAAGGAACGAATAGCAAAAATAACAAAAAGCATAATTTCTCCTTGAGATGTGAAGTTTGATGAGAGAGAATGTAATAAAATAGACAAGCATAAAGCTATGCTAAACCAGATTCAAAGCAGCACCTGCTGAGTGATATTACTTCAGGTACTTTTGACATTTAGGAAATTGTGAGAGCAGGTAGGGTGGCAAAGGGCAGAATTCTAGAAGGAAGATTTAAAAATACTGTTTAGTGACTTTAAGTCCATCATAGAGTGAATTATTCAAGAAATTAATTTTGAAGCTTATAGGATTAGGAAAGGAAGGAAGGTTAGAATGCTCTGACTCAGCAAGTGTTATTTTAACAGAATGAAATATCAAATCTCTTTTTAGTAATGAATGACAAAGTGTCCATATTGGTTATAAGTGCAACCAAAATTCTGGTAGCCTACTATTCAACAGTAGAGAAAGTGGAATAATATCTTTTTAAATTTTAAAGATATTACCAGGAAACTAAAATCCTTTAAACAAAAATAAACATTTATAGAGAAAAGAAAAATAATATGTGGTGAAACCTTAGAATTCACAAATATATCATTCTAAGGAAACCACTTGAAATAAAACTGAATTCTTGAAATGCATAGAGTTCAGTGCTGTACAGAGAAGATATTTGACTCATTTTCCCCATAATAACATACAGTTTCTGCTAAAAACATGCTACATTTCAGCAAAACATTTACTTATATAAATTAAGAACAGTAACGTTTACTTATATAAATTAAGCACATTAACTTGTTTAAAATGACAAATATTGGCCATTTCTAAGTGCAAAATGTGTAGACTTACTCTATAATGTAAAGTTGGATTTTGTAATACTGCATGCTAAATAACCTCTTCCTTTATAAGTAGCCTATGGCATGCATTTTTTATTTGTATTTACATGAAGCTGAGTACCAGGTATACATGAGAAATCCTTAAGAATTTTATTTCCAAATAATTCAGGACCATGACGGTGTCATGTGTTAATATAAATTAATACACAGAAATGGTTTCTAAGATCTAATATATTGCAAATGTCCTGTGTGTATGTTTAATGAATGGATTGTAAAAATGATTAAGATAAAATCAAATAATGTCATGCATTTGCATGTAGAATACTAACATATTTAAGAGGGTATATAATTACTTTCCAGTTGAATTATTTTTAACTTAGAAGGCCGACCTTAAAATTCTGTTGTGTTTAATATTTGGCAGCAAAGCAAGATTGTTGAAGCTTATTTTTATTTCAAGGGACTAGGTGGGCATGAGAGCTGGCAGCAGGAGGGTGGTGTGCAGTGTCTTATTAGAGTGGGAGGAAATTAACACTCAGATCAGCGGTGGTTCAGAGCATCTTTACAAGTGAGGAGGACGTTGGCAGATGACTAGAGTTCCAGAAGGGTGGTGCAATGGAGAACTTCAGAGTCAGGACTGTATTATGTGGAGTAAGAGTAAGATTAATGTTTTTTAAAGCCTATGTGTGTGTGTGAGTGTGTGTGTGTGTGTGTGTGTGTGTGAGAGAGAGAGAGAGAGAGAGAGAGAGAGAGAGAGAGAGAGAGAGAGAGAGAGCAGACAGACAGACAGACAGAGAGACAGAGAGAGAGACAGAGAGAGAGACAGAGAGAGAGACAGAGACAGACAGAGACAGAGACAGAGAGACAGAGACAGACAGAGACAGAGAGACAGAGACAGACAGAGAGACAGACAGACAGAGACAGAGACAGAGACAGAGAAATAGAAGCAATAGAACAAAATAATTCCTATTTTCTGCTTGTGTTTCCTTAAACATTGAAGTTCAAAATCTATCTCTAATACATAGGCCCTGGTAAAAACTTTGATATCCAATTGATTGCTTCAGACATCAGTTAGGCCATATATAATACCACAAGGCACCCTTAGGAAATGTGAATTCTGCAACTTGAAATTCCATGGCAAAATACATACCTCTGATGACAGAAAAAAGGAAAAAGACAAAAGAGACAAGAAAAAAATCACACAGCTTTATTTTCAAAAGAACTAAGTTGGTTTAAATCAGGCTTCCTTGGCAAGAGCAGATGCTAATGTATATGAAACAAGATAAAGTTCAGAAAAGGTAAATCTTCATCTTACATGCAATTGAAATATTGACCAATAAAAGCAATGACAAATATTATGAAATACATGATGATAACAACACAAATTGCCATAATATACCCGTTAGGCATACATCTTATATAATGTATTAATGTATGTTGCATGAATATATTATAACCACACTCATTTTTCTATAATTCTTAAAAGGAGCTTCAAAACTGTTTCTAAAATTCAAAATAATAAGTAAAATTAATTGCAACAAATAAAATTTTAAAAATAGTAAGACATATATGGTTAGAAATAAATATTAAATCTATATAATATTTCATTACAACATAATAGTAACAATAGTAGTAATAATAATATAATAGTAACATATAGCACAAAGACCAGATGCACTGAGCCTGGGAGTGAAGAAGAGTGAAAAGATAGAGGTGCAAGTTTGCTAAGAATATAGTAAAGCTCTGATATAGTAGATGAGTAAAATGAGAAAGCATAATTTTAATTAAATATGATATGGATGAATAACTTTCCCCATGATGGGGGAGTGAATATGACCAAAATATCGTATATATGTATAAATGAAAATATATGCATAGAAATTCATTCTGCAAATTTAATATAAAGTCAGAAAAATTTAAATGGCTGACACAATTAAATCAAAAAGGATTAGAAAGATCAAGATTCACAGATTGCCTTAAAATTATTTTAAGAATTTGTAAATATGCACACACTAACACTATAAAAAAAAAAAGCTGAAATTAAAAATAACGTAGTATGGCCAGGAGTTTGGCCTAGTGGGAAAGTGCTTGCCTAGCATGCACTAAGACCTGGGTTTGACTCCTTGGTACCACATACATAGATAAAAGCCTGAAGTGGTTCTGTGGCTCAAGTGGTAGAGGTCTAGCCTTGAGAAAGCCCAAGGACAGTGCCCAGGCCCTGAGTTCAAGCCAGGACTGGCAATTTAAAATAATAATGATAAAATAAAAATAACTTGGTAGGCAAGTGTAAAGGAGAGTACGCAGAAAAATAAAAAAATAAGCAAATTAAATTCATTTTAGCTTGAAAAATGTACATGGAACAAAGAAAAGTAATTTTCCTTATATAATTTGTGTTTTATCCAGAAAAGCCTAGGAATTCATTAATTGAATAGTTGGTGAAAATAAGAGAAGTTCAGAGTTGAATGAGATTGAGTTACATACACACAGGCACACACACACACACACACACACACACACACACACACAATCAGAAAGTAGATAAGCCAAGCTACTTTACAAAAAATTACAATGAAAATTAATATTATAAGTTACTTATCTTCAGATAGTGATTATATCCCAATGAAACAAGCAATTGCTTAGAAATCCCTTAAAATTTTTTCTTGTGTGCTATATGTCTTCATCTTGTTTAATCAATTTTCAAGATTTTACCTATTTAGCATATATGTGTGTGTGTGCATATGCACATATATTTCATCAGCATAAATTTCAGATACAGGCATAATTTTACTGTGACATTTCTACATGTGTATACAGTATACCTCTAAACTCTTTTACTCCTCCCTTCCCCATCCAAATATAATTTGTTTGTTCCATTGTTTTGTTTTCAGACTTGCTGACAATCTATTTCAACTATAGTCATCTTTTTTCACTCTCATCAGTATAATCCCCTCTGACTAGTACTCTACCTCAAGAAGCTTCATTTACTTTTTGAGACTTTGATTGTTATACAGCTCAGTAAAATCCCTTTATATTTATTTCACTATCCAGATTTGAGGAATTTTCTGTAAATAATATTTCTTTTTTTAATATATGTTTTATTTAATTAATTAATTAATTAATTAATTTATTGCCAGTCCTGGGCTTAAGCTCAGAGCCTGAGCACTGTCCTTGGATTTTCTCAAGGCTATAGCTCTACCACTTGAGCCTCAGCACCACTTCTGGCTTTTTTCTATGTATGTGGTACCAAGGAATCGAACCCGGGTCTTCATGCATGCTAGGCAAGCACTTTAACCACTAGGCCAAACTCCCGGCCTGTAAATAATATTTCTAAACATTTTTTTCTCTCTCCATTCCATCTAAAATAACAAGAAGGCAAACATTTGTTTGCATGATTGTGTATTTAAATTCTATTGTCTTTCTTTATTCTTTTTTTTTTTTTGCTTAGTTCTCTCCAGATAACTGTCAGTGACCTGTTTGCCAGTTCACTGATTCTCTTTGTTCTCTGAGTCTGTTGAACCTCCCACTAGAGTATTCCATTTAGTCATGGTGTTCTTCAGCTCCAGAATTCTGGCTTCATTTCTTTTTTATTTTGACAGGACTGGGGCTTAATTTCAGAGCATGGGCACTGTCTTTAGCTTTCTTCACTCAAGGGTGGTGCTCAACTTTTAATTTTTTTTTTTTTTTTTTTTGCCATTCCTGGGCTTGAGCTCAGGGCCTGAGCACTGTCCTTGGACTTTCTCAAGGCTAGAGCTCTACCACTTGAGCCTCAGCACCACTTCCGACTTTTTTCTATGTATGTGGTACCGAGGAATCGAACCCAGGTCTTCATGCATGCTAGGCAAGCACTTTAACCACTAGGCCAAACTCCCGGCCTCAACTTTTAATTTTGCACAAGTATTATTTTCTTAATTTCATTTACTTATCTCTATCTTTTGTCATCTAGCTCAGTGAAGATGAAAAAGAAAATGACTTTGGAAGGAAAGCCCCTCACAAAAATCACCTGAACAGAGATTGCTGTTAAAGGATTTTTTTTTTCCAGTTGTAGGACTTGAACTCTGGGCCTGGGCGCTGTCCCTGAGCTCTTCAGCTCAAGGCTACCACCCTACCCCTTGTTCCACAGCGCCACTCCCGGTTTTCTGGTGATTAATTGGAGATAAGGGTCTCATGGACTTTAGTTTCCTGGCTGGCTTTGAACCGCGTGATCCTCAGATCTCAGCTTCCTGGATAGCTAGAATTACAGGTGTGAGCCACTGGCGCACAGCATCTTCCTATTTTTGACAGAGGATTCCACTCACTCTTCGGCCTAGGCTGCCTTCCAGCTATGACCTTCTCTGACTCCATCTACTGAGTAGCTGAGATTGCAGGCAAGAGCCAATGTCCAAGAAGACATTGGTTACCACGAAATTAAGAAGAAATTAGAGGATAATATTGCATCTTAGTACAGTTAGGGCAAAGCATACTCGCACACACTTTTGTAAGAATTATAATTGAGGGAAGGGCAAGGTGACTGCATGCCCGTCATCCCAACTATTTATAAGGCACACATAAGCATATGATTTGTGGCTAGCTTGGGCAAAAAAGCTAACAAGGAGACTTTATCTAAAAATACAAATTACACCAAAATACACAATGATATGGTCCAGGAGCATATGTAGTGGTACAGTGTTCGCCTAGCATGCACAAAGACCTGGGTTTGATTCCTCAGTATCACATACATAGAAAAAACCAAGAGAGGTGCTGTGGCTCAAGTGGTAGAGTGCTAGCTTTGAAAAAGCCCAAGGATAGTATCCAGGCCCTGAGTTCAAGCCCTGGGACTGGCAAAACAAAAACAAAAGACCCACAACAATAACAATTCAAGCCAATAGCAGTGAAGCAGCATTGTAATCCCAGCTATCTGTGATGCAGCGATAAGAGAATTGTGAGCCTAGGTTGTCTTGAACAAAATTGTGAAACCGTACCTGAAAAATTAAAAATAGGCTAAATTAACTAAACTAAAATGGCCAGAGGTATGAGCCAAGTAGCAAAGTGTTTGCTTTACAAGTGCAAAACCTTGAGTCCAAATCTCAGAACCATAAAAAATAAATTGGTAATTCACAATATACTATGAATATATATGCTTAGGAAAAAAATGAGGAAATAAAAATACAGATTTTACTCCTTCAAAATTTCTACTATTAAATTAATTTGCAGGACTAGTCTTATAGTATATATTATATAATATTTTACAAAACATGTGACATCATGAAGCATTTTGCAATATAATTTCTATAATTTCTAAATATTGTACAAATAAATACTCATTCCAAAACTGTACTCAAATGTGCTCATGTTAACAATGAGCTCAGTAAATATACTAATTCCAGGAGCTGAATTAAAGGTATCTTATTTAATTATAAAATAGCTGCTTCCTCATTAAGGATACTGTATGTATCTATGTTAGTAGCTTTGCAATATCACCTCCACATATATATATTAATATATGCATTGACATTACAAAGATATTCCTGAATAACAAAATACTCCCTTAATGAGTATGTTTCTTAGTTAAGATTAATCACAGCTTTTAAGAAACGTGTCTAAATCTTGGGCTTTCCAAAAAGTATATACTATTATCTGAATAAAAGTTTAACTAACTAGTAGCTCCCATGTCTAACTGCCTTGCTCTATCCCTATCTTCTCCCTCCCTCCCTCCCTCCTCCCTCCCTCCCTCCTCCCTCCCTCCCTCCCTCCCTCCCTCCCTCCCTCCCTCCCTCCCTCCCTCTCTCTCTCTCTCTCTCTCTCTCTCTCTCTCTCTCTCTCTCTCTCTCTCTCTCTCTCTCTCTCTCTCTCTCTCTCTCTCTCTCTCTCTCTCTCTCTGACTGCTGCCACCCCATACACCACATACCATACCACATTCCTACTCACAGGAGGAAACAGGAAATGACAAAGGCCTCTGAAGATTTCCCTCTCTCTCTTCCAAACAAAGTTATTTTTGCTAATGGTACCATAGTCCCATTCAGATGTTCCTAGAAAGCTTTGATATTTTTTTTTGTCTCTTGAACATGATATGCTTTATTTATAATTTGAACAGTGATGTATGATGGCTCTTAATAACATAAACAACAATGATTGGTCAGGGTTTTACTAAGTACAAAACAGTAGTTTGACCTTATATAAGTTGATACACGATTGATTAAAAATCATCATTAAATTATTAACATTCAAAGACAATGAAAATGGTCAGATCAGATGTTGCTGTGTATTCTTTTCAATTGGCCTAGTAATAAAAGGAAATAATCTAAAGTATCACCAAACTTCACTTAAATAATGAAGAAGCAAGATTATGCCTTTTCAATTATTTGAGGAATTCACAACCACTTGGTGTTGTTATTCCACTCTACCTTTGTAACTAAAATAATTTCTGAAATGTGTTATCTGAGATTAGCTGTGCCTTCTCCCCTAATTTGAACAAAAATAATTAGAAAGGCACATGGACCAGCTTCCAGTTTATGCAGGTTCATTTATTTGAAATCCCTTGAGCGCCTCCAATTAGAAAACAAGTTTTTGAGTTAATATCCTTCAATTGTTAAAAACTTGCGTCACTGCAAGAGCTCGGTGAAATCTAAAGGTCCCAGCACGCGGGCCGTTGATTGTGAGGGGATGTGATTGTTCCACATTTAGACTGGAAAGGGTTAGGAACTCTGCTTTCCAATGTGCTTAATGAATGAAAGGGAAATTGGACCCCTGAGCCCAAGTCAATGACCTAAGGGAGTGAAAAATGTTCACAGGTTAACAAGGATAACAGTTCTTGGCCACAATTCCCAGTAGAAATAAATGACCAAAGGACCACTCTACTTCTGTCTAAATATCTTGTATTAATTCATTTTCTTCCTAGCAGAGATTCTGTAGTGTACATCTGAAAGTTACTAGCATTGACTATCCTTAACTCTTTGTCTGTCTCCTTTTGCTACAGATTCGCTCATTCGTGAGGGTATTTTGGTTTCAAGAATTTAGTTTAATATGCTTGGTTTCAATCAACTGATATCCATTTTATCATTTAATAGTCTTAACCATTCAAAGTTGCAGGAAAATTCAGGAATGTCAATTTTATAGTGGCCTAGTAAAGGATTCTTTGTAAGGGAATTATTCCAAGAGGCTATGGAGATTTTTGCCTTCCCTAAAGTGGGAAGTATTTCAAACTTCTCTTTTAAAATATTTGTTTTTCTTGACTTGACAGGAATCTTCTTGGCCATTGTCAAGCCACCAGCCCACTCATGATCCCAAATATGCAAACCTTGATTGGCTGGTGGTGAGTCACTTGGTGAGGAATCTTATCTAACACCTGCCTTATCTTTAACATCCTTTTCAACTTCTTGTAGAAAACAATAACCCCAAGTGAAAAAAAAAATTGGTTGCACTCCAGTTTTGAAACACCTGCCTTAGAGATAAAGACTATAATTTTAGGCATTTGTAATGTCTAATTCAATTTTGGACTGGAATTTATCCTGCATGCTATGAGTATCCGCTCACTTTCTCAAACACATGCTTGGCACTGGTCTTAAACTCAGCTGAGTAAATTACAAAAGAACAAGATCATGACTGTTACCATAGAAAACTTTGGACAGTAGACTATCTCTGATGCTTCATAGTAAATGCATTTTACATGTTGGAGAAATATTACAAGATCAGCTAAAATAAATTAGTCAATAATCCTGTATGACTTAACTCCAGCCTGATATTGATACCCTTCAACATAAAGCTAAATAGAATATCCCAGATTTGTATGACCACTGTGAACCAAAATAAAATGATAAGAATGCTAAATGAAAAATACAGATAGGAGCCACACAGCTGGAAATCAGAAGAATCAGTTTTACTTCACAGTTAACTGAACAAAAATATTTATTCTACCTCATTTATTTTCCCCTTGATATTCAGATGTATTCCATATTGGTGCTTATGAAGAGGTTATTTTAAGGAAATAAATTTGTTTTAAGACCCTATATCTATTTGCTATATAAATGCAGTAATTACTGAGCAGTTATATAACTCACACCATTGTGCTGAGTATTTTATTGATTTTTAAGTGTACATTTCTCCTCATGCACAGATACTCTGATAATAGACAGCAGACTGTCCTGGCCTAAAGAAGGCAGAACTCCAGGTGCCCAGAAGTTATCCAGGAAACAAAATACAGTAGGGAAAATAAACTAACTTCTGAGAATCTGCCTGGAAAAATTGAATTCAATAGGTGATAGCAAATACCACAATAGTAAAAACAATTTTAAATAGGTATAAAAAATCACAATGGAATTCTATGCTGCTATCAGAATGAATTGCATCGCCCTATTTGTAAGGAAATGGAAAGACAGAAAAAATCATATTAAGTGAAGTAAGCCAAAATCAAAGGAACATAGACTCGATGGTTTCCCTCATTTGTCATAATTAGTATAAACCATGGACTCTCCTAGCAGAGGTTTACAATAGGGCAAAACCTAGATACATAAGACCCTATAGGATGAGGCTGAATGAAAGGACCTCCAGGATATAGAAATAAGAGCCATATAATGTATGATTGTTGTTCTTAATGTACTATATTATTTCTCATCTCTTCTGTTGTCCCTTGGTTATCTCTTCTGTTGTCCCTTGGTTATCTCATATTGTAAAAGCATCTTAACTTGTTATCTGATATATTGTACATAAGTTTATTTTTTTATTTGAAATGGGGTAGGGAAGGGGGGAAAGCAATATGAAGGGAAGGAGTCGGGGGAGGGAAATGGGGACAAAAACATGAGAAGAAGTAGCAACGCTTGTGAAGTAATGCACCTTCTATCTGGTGAATATAATGTAACTCTTCTATTACTTACAATAAAAATATATTAAAATAATTCTATGTCCTCAGCAGATCTTCTGCATCGTTTGTTCTTTTGGGACTCAGCAGATACTAATTGGATAAAAAGAAAAAATATAGGACAAATAAGTTACAAAAAGGCAAGGAAGCAATGGGAGAAGTGGTAGTTTATTTCTGTCAGTAGCAATGAATATACCAAGAGGTGCCAGATGACTTAAGCATTGCTGTAGACTTGGAGAAATTAAAACCCTCAATATTACAGTTACTTATGAGTATAATTCTATTTTAAAATAGATTTGTCTCATGACTAATGCTCCTCTTAACTATAAGCCAAGTACAGAGTAAATTGCAGTGGTTTCAACTGTTACTATAGGTCCAGGGTACATAGCCTGTGGATTTCCATGGCAAGATTTTACAGCATTTCTACTCTGAGCAAATCTGTAGCCGGTGACTACAGATTTGTACCCATCTTCAGGTACCCATCTTCAAGTGTCTAGGTCTTCAAGGCGCCTTGATTTGATGTTGCTGCTTGGATATTCCTGGAAAGTGAACGCAGAATGCAAGCATGTAGCCAAGGACAATTATTCTCTGGCTTTAAGGTTTGATGGAAATAGATTAACTAGGCCTTTAATTTGCTTTGGACCCACTAACAAGTTCATCTTTCTCTTTTCTTTCTTTTTTAAAGAGAAGCTAAGTATCTTGTGCTTGCTTTACCATTACTTGTCTCCTTTCATAAGCTGACAACTACAGTGGAATTTTATTTCAGAATTATGTCTTAACTGTCATTCATACCTAATAAAGATGATTTTAGACTCTTGACTAATGATGATGCTCTAGACTTAGAGTTGATGCTGAAATAGGCTGACAGTTTTACAACTGTTGGGACAAGATAAATGAATTATCCAATGAAAAGAATGTGGGGACCTGGAGGAACATACAGGTTAGAATATTATGTCCACTCACTAGCATCTTCAAATTGCGATTCTGGATTGACCCTACCTCTCTGGATTTCCTATTCTAGACATTTATATAAAAGACTTCATATGGGGTCAGGAGTGTGGCCTAGTGGTAGAGGGCTTGCCTAGCATGCATGAAGCCCTGGGTCCAATTACTTGGTACCACATACACAGAAAAAGCTGCAAGTGGTGCTGTGGCTCAAGTGGTAGAGTGCTTGAGAAAGCTCAAGGACAGTGTTCAGGCCCTGAATTCAAGCCCCAGCACTGGCAAAAAATAATTATATGATGTATGAACATTTGTGATTATCATAACTTAGAATAACACATTCAAGATTTATCAGTATTGTAGCACATCTTGTTCTTTATTAAGTTTTACAGATTAATATTCTAGGAAGCAAATATATTATCTCTGTGTGTATTTGTCAATGGATAACCACTTGGAGTCTTTTGTACTTGGGGACCTATTAAAGATAATGCTGTCATGGGCATATATAAGGGAATTATAGGATAGAAGACAAATATTGTTATTTTAAAGTAAAATGATGTACAATTTTGGGTCATAGGGGGACACCAGGTAGAGCTACTTGCTACTGTCTTTTTTTTTTTCATTTTTAGGAGGGTATGAAGTTTTATCTCTTTGGTGCTTTAGTTTGTATCTCCCTAAAGTAAAAGTTAATGTTGGTTTTGAGAAATTTGATTCATGTTTTTCTTCAAATTAAAGAAGTCTGTAACAAAAGGCCTTCAAATATTCTTTCTGCACACTTTTCAAGATTCCCATCATGCATGAAATTGGTAGAAGAATGATCTCACAAACAATGTTGAGATCCTGATATGGAATGAGGATTTAGAACAGGTAGTTGAATTAAGGATATTCAAATGTAGATCTTACTCTGAACTATCTTTGAGGACAAGAATATCTATAAACATAAAAGGGAAGCACAATACTCAGTATCAGAGATGTTACTGCTTGAAAATATCTGATTGTTGTCATTCCATACACCAATGATTTTAGACAGACAGCCTCAGAAATCTGAGAAACACTAAAATTATGTTCTAGAAGTTGCAGAATAAACACAAGTCTTTTAACCCCTGATTTTAGCTCATTGAGAATTCTGATATTCATAAATGTAAGATAATACATTTCTGTTAATGAACTAAATTTTACATCAGCAAAAGAAAATTAACACAATGATAATGCCCCTATGCTTGTTAGCCAAGATGCTGAGACTGTTCAATTTTCTTCACAACTTATTTCTGTTTCCAAGACTGTAACCTCTACTAATTGATCTCAAAATGTTCTGATTTTTGAGTAATACAAATTTAAAACTGAGGAATAGCGATTTTTCATTACTTAAATTTCTCTTTAAATTTTCTTCTTTTAAATGATTTTTGGATGAGAAACTATTTCTAATTTGTTTTTTATTATGTTATACAGGTTTTGTTTTAGTTGACCGAACACTATTATAATAGCTCATTTAGGTATTTATCTAGTAAATACAATGTTGTTGGTTCCACAAGGATACTTTCTAGTAAAATCTTTTCCATCTATATATAAAACAGTATTTCCTTCCTTTTTCATGCTTTGTGTATTTTAATCTAAATATGTGATAATATAGAAACTCTTGAAACCACTTCAGCTTTATGGATTGTGCTAATATTTTCTTTCCTTCATTACCTTTCTCAGACTAATTCTGAAACATGTTTTTTTTTTCTTTTTTTATTGTATGTGGTCACTGAAGTCATTGCTCATTTAACTTAGTGGTAATCTCATGATTGACCAGAGATTATTTTTTTTAGATGCTTTTAACACAAGTATTTCTCAGCCTTTGTCAAGCCTTTGTATTTGTTTTTGTTATGCTCCTAAAATCTTGGCAGCAATTTTGTTAATCTGTGTTCATTTCTGCTTATATAAAGTCACTGAGTAAGTACACGTAAGGGATTAATGTCAATTAGGGCCTTTCCTACTTATGAATATAGGAATAAGACATTGAAATGGTCATTTGGTCTTGTTGAATAAACAGAACTCACGCTACTAGAAGTTCCCTGGTAACTGTCAATTTAGTAAAACAATTCTTTAGTCATAAGTCCATTTGAGGTGTAGCAAAAAACAATTCTGCTATCTGTATTGATAGATTTTCACATGGTTGATGACTTTCTGGGCCACAGTGGTTTCAGTGTTGTTATTTTCAAAAACCATGCAGCTGAACAAAGACAGAATTGGAATTCAGTAGGCCAAAATAGCAGAGAGCTTCTAAAATTTAAATTTAACTATTTTTTTCTAAAATAATTTATCTTCCTATTCTACACCATTCTTGCTGCACAGTGCTTGCTCCCAGTCCTGCTTGAGGTAGCACTAGCTTCACAATCATGTAGTAGAAACTAGCCAGTAGTCATAGCTACCCGTTTTCTGCTACCTACAACATAAGACAGAACATGGAGGAGTTTTTCCTAGAGGTGAATGGCTAGATGGTCAGTGCGATGGATGGTAGCATTGATGATTGGCTGAAGACTCCCAGGGTAAAGGTACTGAAAGTACAGTATTATCGTGAATCATCACTTGTAGGAAAGCAGCTCCTCAAAAAGGAAGCACACACACACACACACACACACACACACACACACACACACACACACACATCAATGATTACACCAAAAAAATCGCTGGAAGGTCAACCTGAAGAACAGAAATTTGGAAAAAGCAAAGCCTTTTATGACAGGAGCTTCAGAACAATTCAATAACTACAAGTTGTTTTTTTTTTTATTTTTGAAAACACATATCTAGCTGGCATGGTTACTCACTTGGGCTATAATGTGACCCCATTTGTCATTTTCTTGAGGAATGGCATGGAAATAGGAATTTGTTTTAATATATTGGACAATTATTTTGGATCTATCACCTTTTAACAATAAGTGGCTGCTGCTTGTAATCCATGCAACACCAGGACTTAAAGCAAAGGTGATGGCTGTCACTTGAAATCTTTGTTTCTTCTGGTCATGATTTAGCTATAGTGGAGAAAATGTATTTTAAGAAAAAATCATGTGGATTGTCTAAAAATGAAGTGCGTTTAAACTCAAGAGAATAACTGTTGGTTTAATATATGTTAAAACACAATCCCTCCTGTGGTTCCCGGCGGAGGCAGAAGCAGGTGAGCACTAACACCAGAAAGCATGGGACTGTCTTCAGATGACTTCTGCAGTGGAAAAGGCTAATGAGCCCGGAATGTAAAATAATCAATTCTGAGTAGCAGAAAAGGAGAGTGAAGAAGTGCATACCAGTACCAGTGTTTGAAGTGGATGGAGACTTGTGCATTTCATCACCTTCAGTGAGTTTGTTAACCCGGGAAGAGATTGCTGGAAGAACAAAACAGACTGTTGCCACCTGCAGTGTGCCCCTTAACCTGCCTGGACTGGAAGAAGGGCAGGCAGTAACAGAGACATTACCATGGAATTGAGGTTTGGGGTATGAGGGGACTTGTAGCCTCCTGCAAGCTTCAGTTCCCAAGGTTCAATTCATAAACGTTTCATTGGTTTCATAGAGAGAAGTATGTGTATAGAGTAAGATATAAACATTACCAAGTGACAATATGTTGTATACAAATAGTAAATGTCCTTCTTATCTCGAGAATGAGAGGTAAACTGTAAACAGTTTATAATTTGCATAATCTTTAGTCTGTCCCCAGGTTCCCAGGCATTTTAAGGTTAGCTCACTCAAAGAGAGAAATCTGAATTCCTGTTAAGCCAGGACTGATTGACTTCCAGGAAACTCTGTGTTCTGAGAATACTATTGAGAGAAGACCTTCCAAACTCCAATCCTAGGGTCTCACAGAAACTAACGTAGTTAGGAAAAGAAAATTGACTTTCTTAATGCTGTTGAAAACTTTTGTTCCATTCATAAAATTCTATAAAGGATAATTTTGAATATTTTATTAGCATTTATTTAATAGAAGAAAGGAGTTTCTATTTAGTATAAGTTTCTTTTCATAGTTCAGGATACAGTCGCGTACAACGTAGACTTAACTGAATATTTTGAATGAATTATACCAACAACACAAATAAACTCTTAGAATAAATCATCCCTCATCATTCGACCCCTTGGCATACTGCCAAGTTCACCCATAATTTCTAATTTTATTTTTTATTTTTATTTAAAAATGCTAAAAATGAGAGGGATTATAGTTACATAAGTCCATTTCTTTTTGAGTAATGTCACCCCTTCCCACAGTTTCTAATTTTGTAAACCCTTTTGCCTTCATTTAACCAGCTTGACTGAGAAGCATTTAGCCATTTTTCAAAACAAAATCCAAACATGGGGTTGGGATGTAGCTCAGTGGCAAAGTGCTTGCCCAGCAAATGCAATGTCCTGGGTTTGATCCCCAAAAAAGAAGACAAAAAAAATCAAGCATTACTTCCTTGAAGTCTTTTTGTGGTGTCAGAGGTAATGTATTTTCATATCCTCATTGAGAACTCATTCAATGCCTGTTTAAGTTGCTTTTTAGGTAGTATATAATTGTTAATGGATATTTATAGACCCATTAAATTAGTGACAGGCATTGCCCAATTTCAATTTTGTAAGGACAATATTGAGAATAATTGCCTGATACATACTGTAATGTACCTGAACATTTCATGTATGGATAGGAAAGTTAACAGAACTAAACAAGGGAATTTGGAGACTAGGAGATGAAAATAAGGAGGATTATGGCACTGTGTGTTTTTAAGCAGAACATATGTATTTTTTAATTCAGATAGATTTATCTACTTTGTGACAAATGGAAATTGTTTCTATTGCCTCCCTGGTGAGGAATGCTTTTGTTTGCACCATGAGTTAATGGTTGTGAACTCAAAAAGAAAGAATTGGCGTAGACAGGGATGGGAGGAGAAATCTATAGCCAACATATTTCTGTTCAGTTCTTTTCCTCAAACCATAGGAAGAGAAAAAACACAGACCCACATATTAATCATTGAACAAAGAAAATATTTTCACTTAGTGATTAAAGGAAAATAAAGCTATTTTGATGATATCAAGTATAATAATCAAAAGTAACTAAATTCTGGGAATTTATTTGTAGAAATTTATACTGGTTTCTGTGTCGTATCTTTTCCATTTGTAGTTTCTCTTACTTTATGGTTTGCTTCCAACAAAAATTGTGTTGGTAAGATGAATAGAAACCTAAGCATGGGAAGAAGTTGATGGATAGCTTTATGTTCCGTGTGTGGAAAAGTCCTCTTCAGGAAAGAATCCAAATTATTAACTGGAAAAGGGTGGGAAGAATAACTCATGTCAGTAAAGAGAAATTTATGAAAAATAAAAGAATGTGAGAACTTTGATTATTTGTACCTTAAGCTGTATTTTAACTTTTTGTTCAACTTCAGTTGTATTAGTTCCAATAAAATGATTTGGCTCAAATAGTTTCCCATTTCATTACCTGACTTGCCATGGGGACAAGTGAGATAGACCAGTGCAGTTACTGGGCCAAATTATACAACATTTTGGGAGGGAATCTTGAATCATGAAAATATAAGATATATTATATACATGTTCCTCTTCTTGTGCCATTATTGTAATTACCAGTGAACCATAGGAAGTAATGAAAAATGTTCTAAATTTTGTAATTCTATACTTTTATATTTCTATTTCTATTTCTATTTCTACTTGCTCATGTAAAGAATTACGGGTGACAAAATATCAATTTAAAATCCAAATACAATTAACAAAAATGTATTTTCTGTTGTTGGGATAAGGAATAGAGGGGCAAAAATTTATGTTTTGTAATTTCACTTAAGTACTACAAATTGACTTAAAATAATATTATAAAATTATTAGCTTAGACAGTAGCTTACAAAATAACTTAGGTAGTTGTTTAGCACTTATCTGGTATAAAGGACAGTAAACATGCTAATATTGACTTCATATCTATTCAAATCTTCCTTGCATTCATTTCTTTCTTTTCAACATAAAGCATATTTATAAACAATCAACATAACAAATATCATAAACTCCCAATATAATTCATTTTTACTCTTTTGGGAAGATATTATATCCTTTCACAATTTTTAGATTATTAAAAAAGGATATTATAAAAGTGTTTATAGGGCCAGGAGTTTGGCCTAGTGGTTAAAGTGCCTGCCTAGCATGCACGAAGACCCGGGTTCGATTCCTTGGTACCACATACATAGAAAAAAGCCGGAAGTGGTGCTGTGGCTCAAATGGTAGAGCTCTAACCTTGAGAAAGTCCAAGGACAGTGCTCAGGCCCTGAGCTCAAGCCCAGGACTGGCAAAAAAAAAGTGTTTATAATCTGTTAACTTAAAATATTAATATTTTAATTAATTAAATTTTCCCCATATTATAATTATTTTCTTTTCAAGTACTTACACATAATGTTCCAGCATATCTTCAGATATGCATTTATTATTTACTAAAAGTATCTGTCCTTATAATGAAGAAAGTGAATTAACCCAAGCTTAATTTACTTTATTTTGTTTTAGTTTATTTTTCCAAGTTTAACTTACTCATTTTCATACAATTAACAGGAGCTTAAGCTCAATTTGAAACATAAGATTGCATGATGTCTATATTCTGTAGACGTCAAAATATCAAAGTTCTACATGCTAGTATGAGTTTCATAACAGTATTTAAATCTTAGTTATCATTAACACAAATTAATTAATATCTGCCTAAATGTCTTTACTAACAATTCAAACTACTTGATAAAATATTGCAATGTTTTGTAAAAATTTAGAAATGGGGCCAGAGTGTGACCTAGTTGTAGAGTGCTTGCTTAGCATGCACAAAGCCCTGGGTTTGATTCCTCCATTCCACATATGCAGAAAAAGACAGAACTGGCACTTTGCCATCCAAGGACAGTGTGTAGGCACTGAGTTCAGGTGCCAGGACTGGCAAAAAAAAAGAATTTTTGAAAGGATTTTCAATTTTTAAGCTCTCAGGTTTATCTTCTTCCTGTCTTTCTCCCCATTTTTCTTTTGTTTTGTTTCAACACCAATTTCTCAATGTCCACTCTGTGGTTGGTAATATGCTAATGAAAAATGTTAGAAAACAAAGAGGAAGTTGGGGCCTCAATGCTAGAGTTCTTTCATTTAGTTGATATTTAACAGGTCACGGTTGACCTGCAGTTGATTTGGTAACCCCAGTGGCACTGAGAAGGAGCATGGTCGCCATGAGAAGAAATACTGCTGTAGGGACATGACAGAGTGATAGGAGAGGGTGGCAAGGAGATGGGTCAGAAAATGTACAGGCATTTTTTTTAAAGAATGGATAGTTATAAGGTAGCAAACTGTGGTTGACTAACGGTTGATATAGTATTTTGCCAAGAAGCAAAATGGGAAAAGTGCTGAACTTTGGGGACTTTAGACGGCAGTATGACTTGGGCAGTGAATGTTTGGGATAGGCAGGAATTTTAATTCTTAGCTTCCAAGACAAATTCAAAAGTTAGAATTGTGGTTAGCTTTAGCTTAGGTAATGGTGGCAAGGGAGGGGATGGCATGTCACTACCCTAGAAGACAGAGTCCTGACAAAGCTTGTACAACTAGACTAAGATTTTAGGGTGAGCATCTGGTCTATAATTGCTATTGTCTAAGAGGATAAAAGTTCTAGTTGAGAAACAATGTGAGCTCACTTTTCTGGTTTCCTATTGGATTTATCATTGTTAACCAGCATAGGATTGGCTCTATATGTGGAGAAGGTGGAATTGTCCTTGAAATGCTCTTCAGACTATGCAGAGAGGAAGATGATGTCCAGAATTCAAACAGATCATTCCAAAAGACAAACGAGAAACCAAAACAGGAAAAGAAGATTTGCAGAGACAGCCATTTTTTTTCTTTTTTTAATCTTTATTTAAATTCTAAATGAGTAATTGGTCCCTGGATAGCACAGGCACCAGTAGCTCATTCCAAAATTCCTAGGAATCTTTTTTTTTTGTATGGGGGGAGTGTTTCAAAAACATTCTTGATTTTTTTTTTTTTTGCTAGTCCTGGGGCTTGACCTCAGGTCCTGGCACTGACTGTCCTTGTATACTTTTTGCTCAAGGCTAGTGCTCTACTACTGGAGCCACAGTGTTGCTTCCAGGTTTTCCTATGTATGTAGGACTGAGGAATCAAACTCAGGGCTTCATATATGCTAGGCGAGCACTCTAGCACTGTGCTACATTCTCAGCTCTATTCTCATTTATTAGAAGCAGAGTTTAGTGGTCGCTCTTCTGAACACTTTAATTTTATGACATACAGGATACAGTATTTTTTTTATTTGAGTATATTTCCATTGACTTGTGTTCTGGCATCTCAAGATCTTATTTCATAAAACTGAAGAAAAGAAACTTTGTTCCATTGAGCTCAAATGTGAGTTCTGGCATTCTCATGAGCTGTCTTGGATTACAGTAGAAACGGCTAAAGGGGGAACTTTGTATCAGTACTATTGGAAAAGAAATCTTCAAGCTAAATCCTGGAAGGGAATTTTGGTATATATCATAGCAAAGTGGTTATGGTATGACTGTCAGTTTCATATAAAATTGTGTTAAATGGTGTTAATTTTTCATGGACTCTATCCATCCAATAAGGGTTTCAGCCTCAGCACTGCTCCTTGCTAGTTGTGAGATGTAGTAAAATCATTTAGCCTTTCTTATTTGTAAAATAAGGATTTGAGGAGAGGCAATACTGGAGTTTGTACTCAGGATTTTATACTTGATAGGCATAAATGTTCTATTACTGAGCAATGCCTCCAGCCTGTTTTCTTGCTGGTTGTTTTTGAGATTGGGTCATGCTTCTTACCCAAGACCATGACTGGGTAGGAACTTCCCTATTTTAAGCTTCCTGTCAAAGCTGGAATGACAGATGTTCACCAATATGATTACCTTCCATTGTGATGGAGGCTCACAAATATTCTTTAAAAATTAATTGTTTTATCTGGTACTAAGGAAGTGAACCCAGCGTCTCATGGCAAGCACTCTACTACTAAACCATATTTCCAGCCCCTCATGAAGATTTCTGATTTGGATGGCCTGGAGCTGTGATCTTCTTTATCTCAACCTCCCATGTAGCTAGGATGACAGACTTGCATGGACCCACCCAAATATTATATAAATTATAATGTTATAAAAGATGTTATAAAAGATCCTCAAAGTGTACTATTTATAGAAGTTAACATATAGGTAAAATGATTAGATCAGAAAAATATATACATATACATAATTATAAATATATAACTATGTTCATATTATAAAGAACAATATATTTTATTAGTTGTTGTAGACAATTTTCTGCATATCCTTTTTTTTTTGCCAGTCCTGGGTTTGAGCTCAGGGTCTGAGCACTGTCCTTGGACTTTCTCAAGGCTAGAGCTCTACCACTTGAGCCTCAGCACCACTTCTGGCTTTTTTTTTCTATATATGTGGTACTGAGGAATTGAACCCGGGTCTTCGTGCATGCTAGGCAAGCACTCTACCACTAGGCCAAACTCCCACCCCCTCTATATATGTTTTGATAGAAAATAGTCATAGCAAGCAGACCAAGAGCCTGCTAATTTTCAGTACTCATCCTTGAGACCTGAAAGAAGTAAATTAGAATGTCAAAACAGTCTCTAGTTTTTCCCCACTGAAAGTTCAGGCTTCTGTGTTCACTATGACAGCACATATACCTAAATTGGAATACTAGCTTCCCCCTGGGCAAACATGACATGCAAATCTGTACAACATTCCAGTTTTGTTTTTTGTTTTTTGTTTTTTGGTTTTTTTTTGCCAGTCCTGGGTTTGAGCTCAGGGCCTGAGCGCTGTCCTTGGACTTTCTCAAGGCTGGAGCTCGACCACTTGAGCCACAGCACCATTTGAAGCTTTTTTCTATGTATGTGGTATCAAGGAATCAAATCTGGGCCTTTGTGCATGTTAGGCAAGCACTCTACCACTAGGTCAAACTCCTAGCCCTCCAGTTATTTTTACATTAATGTTCAATGACTATAGCAGAAGTCATGACATTAATTTTTTGTTAAATAACTACATAAGTGTTTTATAATTTTGAATAAATGTCTCCTTTTATACCCTAATAAGAAAGATGCTCTTCTGACACAACTCATCCTTGGCCTGATTAGGCACATTTGGAGCACCAATCCCAATACCTGATGAGTCTAAACTGATCAGTATTGAATTTAGAGTTTTTACTTTTCTAGGTATCATGTTTCATATTAGTTTTCTAATGTAAAGTGTGTGTGTGTGTGTGTGTGTGTGTGTGTGTGTGTGCATGTGTGTGTGTGTGTACATTTTCTGGTGACCATCCTGCCTGGGACTTGAACTCAGGATCTTGGACACTGTGCCTGAGTTTTTATGTTCAAAGGTAGCACTCTACTACTTGATCACAGGTCTACTTCTGGTTTGTTTCTCATTCAATGGAAGTAGAGTCCCATGGACTTTCCTGCTTGGGCTTGGAACTGTGATTCTCAGATCTCAGCCTCCTGAGAGGATAATAAGTGTGACCAACTGGTGACTGGCTCAATTATTTTGTATTTTTATTCACAATATGTGGACTTAGAGTTAGCTAAGCTCTACAGTTACCCTCAGTATTGTTTGTTTTATGAAACCAAATACATATTCTAGATCTTTTATCTGTACCTAAAAAGTAAACTCATACAGGCTGACACATGTTCAATGGTTAACAAGAAATATTGACCTTTTGTCTTTCGTGTATCCAGTCAGTCTTTTTTCTCACTCTCCATGTTTCTGTCTTCCAATTTCTTTGAAGCCATTGTCCATTTGATATGAAAACTATTCTTATAGTTTTGTGGCTAATTATTTCAAGGGATGATTTTTTTAAGTCTTCAGAATGGCATAATTAACTCCATCTGCTTCAACTAATGCAATCTCATACTTCAGAACTTCTCTGTAATGACAAACATTTTCAGCAGTTCTTTTTTGTTACATTTCTCCAGCACTGGGCTCAATTTTCTATATATCTCCACAACATATTTTACAAGTCATAGCTCCTTTTCTACAGGGTTGTATGGAATTAACTGAATTTTTTTTGTTTGTTGTTAGTTTACACAAATTTTCACCATTCTTATGCCATTGTGTAAGTCTTTAGTCCCATGACCATCCAACATTATATCACAAGAAAGCAAGTTTTCCCATTGTAGATAGAAACTCAAAATTGAAGATCTGACATGAGAACTTGAGACTGAACTGAAGCATGCATGGTTTTTATAACTATGCTTGCAATCTATGCTACTCAGATAGATCTTCCCTGTAAGACTCAGATCTCCAATGAACCACCCAAAAATCAGAAATGGACCTGTGGCTCAAAGTTTTAGAATACTAGCCTTGAGCGAAAGAACTCAGAGACAGCTTTAGTGACTTTGAAAAATGTAAGGAGAGACCTACAAACGAAGGATGCAGACCACCTCTAAAAGCTAAGAACAACCCCCAGCTGAAAGCCAACTAGGAGAGAGACTTCAGTCCTATAATCACATGGAATAGAATTCTCCCAATAACCAGGATGAATTTGGAAGATAATTGATCCAAAGAGCCACTGGAAAGGAACATAATCCTGCCAGCACCTTGCTTTTGGCTCCTTGAGATTCAAAGCAGAGAATCAGTTGTCACACTTCAAACCTATTAGATTTCTAACCAACAGCAAGTTTGTGGTAATAAATTTGCATTGCATACACTCTCTAAAATTAGAAGGAAGTAGAATTTTAAATAATTAAAAAATAGATATGACTTAAATTGTCTTGCTTGTACTTTAGAGTATTCTGGTAGTTCTTCCCTTTTCCTGCCCTCCTCCACCCTACTACCTCTCTTCTCCTCCTCTTCCCTTTCTTTATCCTATTGATTTTCAGGATGATGATGATGATGATGAAAAGTTAGTAATACTAATGTGCAATAGTGGTAATAAAAAACAAGTCAGGTCTTGAATAGTTGTATTCTCATTTGATTTTTCACATCAATTCTACAAGGTATAATCTATTAATATCCTTGTTTTACAGAGAAAGCAATGGAGGACAAATGTGTCTGGGCTTCATTTTTTTTCATATATTTTTTATTGTAATTAATAGAAGGGTTACATGATATTTGCCAGATAGATGGTGCATTAATTCCCATACATTGATACCCTTTCACATGTCTTGGTCCCCATTTCCCTCCCCACACACCCACCCCTTATCTTGTTTTCCCCCCTTCCCTATCCAATTTCAAATAACCAAATACAAATATATCCTATATATCAGGTAACAAAGTGGGATACTGTAACAATATGAGATAACCAAGGGACAGCAAATGAGATGAGAGATAACATAGTACCTTAAGAAGAACAACCATTCATTATATGGCTTATGTTTCTATATCCTAGAGATGCTTTCATTTAGCGTCATACTATATGGCCTTTTTTTTTTATCAAGGTTTTTCTCTATTGCAAATCTCTGCTAGGAGAGCCCAAGGTTTCTACTGATTATAAAAATGAGGGAAACCATTGAGCCTAAGTTCCTTTGAGTCTGGCTTACTTCACTTAATATGATTTTTTCTAAGTCTTTCAATTTCCTAACAAATGGGGCAATGTCATTCTTTCTGACAGCAGCATAGACTTCCATTGTGTACAACTACCACATCTTGTTGATCCACTCATCAACTGAGGGACATCTAGGTTGGTTCCATATCTTTGCTATGGTAAATAGTGCTGCAATGAACATTGTTGTGCTGGTGGATTTAGTATGTCCTTGCTTCTGGATGATTGGGTAAATGCGAAGTAGTGGAATTGCTGGTTCATAGGGGAGCTCTATGTTTAGTCTTTTGAGGAACTGCCATACTGCTTTCCATAGTGGTTGAACGAGTTTGCACTCCCACCAGCAGTGTAGTAATGATCCCTCCTGGCCACATCCCCTCCAGCATCTGTTGTTATTAGTTTTCTTGATCCTGGCCATTCTAACTGAAGTGAAGTGGAATCTTAGAGTTGTTTTGATTTGCATTTCTTTTATGACCAGAGATGTTGAGCATTTCTTCATGTGTCTATAGGCCATTTTTGTTTCTTCTTCAGAGAGGACTGTCTTTAAGTCTTTGGCCTATCTTTATGTGTTCATGCCAGTCAGTAAAAGATAATCTGTTAATCTTAAAATTCAGATATTGACCATTTATAGGAATTTTATATGTTTCTAAGTATTGATTTACTTAAACTATTGAAAGAAAATTCACAATTGATGTAATGTTAAACAAATGCTACTGGTTTTGAACTCAGTATAATATATAAAATTTTTGATGAAATTCATATGTGCCAGAGTACCATAAGGACTCGTTTGTCCAAACCTACTTATTTTTATTGTAATATTTATTTATTAGGAGAATAATATGTGATTGTTATATTACATATTATGCATGATACATATTCATATGTAAACTTTTATAAGAGTTGGTTACTGAATTTATTTAGTCTTGATTATGGAATAATATTATATATGGCTAGCTAAATTAGGCATGGTTAATATCACTAATCTGCTAGAATAGCATGTACTATGTATATAATAATATTTTATATAACATTAATATAAGAATATTTTATTAAGCTTCAGAATCTGGTAGCAAACACTTTAAGAATACATTACTATTTTAATGTTTATATATTATAAACCTTTAAGACATGAATAATAGCAGTAAAAAAGAAAGTGCTTCCTTTGATTCTTTAGAAAGACTATACTGGAAAAGGATGGGATAATCCTGAAGCTAAACAGGGATTCAGTAATGTGGCTTGTCTTTCCACTGTGCTTACTCCAGTAATAATTCTAGAGTGAAATTTTACAATGAAAAGAATTTTGTCCTATTGCTTATATAATAAAGCACTATAAAGTGAAGTTTTCAATTATACCCTATACTCAGTATTATATTCCAGTTACTGTTTTAGAAAAGATTCAGGAAATATTTTCTTCTAGTTTTCACAATATTAAGTAATTTTTCTCAAAATTGCTTTCTATTTTACATAGTAAATCATTCTCACTTGTTTGCTTTTCCAGATCTTCAAAAGAATATTATCTCTGTTACAAACTGATGCTTTCTGCTAAATTTTTGTATGTGAATAGATTTCCCATAAAGGCACATATTCCTATCTCAGAGGGCAAACTCAGCCATATTCAAGGCTGCCACATACAGTGGATGTAATAATTCAGACTAGTTACTATTTGTTTCCAGGACTTAAAAATCGTCATTCCACATGTATATAGGTTTTAGCATTCCTGTTGAGAAATCTTCTGTTATTCTGATGGTGCTGTTGTTATTTGTAATTTGGTGCTTCTCTCCAGTGTACTAGTACTTCCCATTGCTGAATAGTCACAATACTTGACTATACATTACTCTACAGATTCATGGTGATAAAATCATCAGGGTAATTATTCAAAAACAGACATGGGGAACAATGGATTAGAAGAAAAGATAAAGAAATACACCTAAACAACTAAAGGCATCTAGGTTTTGACCAATAAGTCAAATTCATGCATTAGAGAAAAAAAGCCTCTCCAAAAAAAGGGATGCTGAGAGAATTAGGTTTTCAGACAAGGAAAGCTATCATTACAACTTTGTGTCTCTGTCTTTATTGTTCAAAGATCTTAATGAAAGACCTGAAACTTCGAAATCACTAGAGGAAATTTACAGGGAAAATGCGTGGTAAGGTAAGCATGGAGAAGCAATTTCTAAACAGAACCGCAATTTTTCAGGAAATAAGGGCAATAGTTAACTAAGAGAAAACCTTCACATCAAAGGGAACAATTACCATAGTGGAGAAACAGCCTAAAGATGGAAGGAAATTTTTGCAATCTATTCATCAAAAGAGGTTATCAACAAAAAATCAAATTAATAAATGAGAACATTAATTCAGCAGTTTTCAAAAAGACTACAAATAGACAACAAATGTATGAAATATTCAATGTCCTTAGCCATAAAGAAAATGCAAATCGGTCGGGAGTTTGGCTGGGTGGTGGAGAGAGTGTTTGCCTAGCATGAACGAAGACCCGGGTTCAATTCCTCGGTACCACATACATAGAAATAAGGCAGAAGTGGTGCTGAGGCTCAAGTGGTAGAGGTCTAGCCTTGAGAAAGTCCAAGGACAGTGCTCAGGCCCTCAGTTCAAGCCCCAGGACTGGCAAAAAAAATGTAAATCAAGACCATGAAATTCCATCCTACTCAAGTAGGGTTCTGCTATCAGCCAGAAAACAGACAACAGGCACTGCAATGACCTGAACAATTTATACCTTGACAGCTAGATGCAACTTAATGTGGCTGCTATGAACTTCATAAGGGTATATCTCAAAATACTTAGATTTGTGTGAAAATTCACTATGAAGCATCTTTTTACAATTAGTAACATATGCTAATAAAAGAGGATATATCCAGGGGGTCAGGGCTCATGCCTGTGATCCTAGCTACTCAAGAGGCTATGGTCAGATGATTTTAGTTTTATGAAAAGCTTACAAGAGTTTATCTCCAATTAAGTTTACCTCCAATTAGAAAAAATATTTAGGCTGGAGGCATGGCTCAAGTACTAGAGTATGGCCATGAGTATGAAAGCTGAAAGGAGCACAGGTCCCTGAGTTCAAGTCCGAGTACTGGAAACAATAGGGACTATAACCATATAAGCACACACACATCAACTGTGTACCCAATTTCACAAAACAAACTACTAACAATAAAAGCAAAGATAGATTCTCCAAAACAATGATTGGTGATTTCAATATTTCATTTTCAGGAAATGTAGGTCATGCAGACAATAGCTCAATGAAGAATCATTAGCATTAAATGACAAAATAGACAAAATGGACTTAATAGACATCTAGAGAATATTCCATACCACAGATGCATAGGACACATTTTTAGCAACTTAAAACATTTTTCAAAACAGATAATATTTAAAGACATAACTTATGTAATATAAGATTGCGGTAAATTGGCACATATTATCAGATCATGATTGAATATAACCTGAAATCAAAAGCAACAGAAACTACAAAAGCCACAGAACCATATAAAGATTTTACTTGTGAAAAATATGGTAGCTACCAAAAAAAATTAGGAGGCTACTTAAAAATCCTAGAATCTAATGAAAGTGAAAACACAACAGACCAGTGTATGTGTGACAGACTAAAGATGGAAGCCTATAGCCGTACATGGTTACATTACATACTTAGAAAGATCTCAAATAGATAAACAAATTACTTGACATTTTGGAAAAACAAACTAATCAAATTAGTCAAAATAAGAACTAAAGATTAGAGCAGAATTCAATAAAACAGAAACTAAACAATACAAAGAATGAAGCAAAAAGTTGGTTCTTTGAAATGAAAGTAAGACTGACAAATATTTATCCAAAGTAAAAAGAGAGATGACTTAAGATCAATAAAAATTAGGCACCAAAAGCTAAAGTTATATTTCTGTGAATACAATATTACTAGATGAAATTTTATTTGAGGGATGTCTGACAGTTGAGGATTTTGAATTTTACTTCTTTATCTTATTTTATTTTATTTTTTTTATCAGTCATGGGGCTTGAACTCTGGGCCTAGGTGCTGTCCTTGAGCTCTTCAGCTCAAGGTTACCGCCCTACCTCTAGAACCACAGTGCTACTTTCAGATTTTTCTTCTGGTTAATTGGAGATAACGGTCGCAGGGACTTTAATCCCTTGGTTGGCTTTAAACCGTTCCTTAGATCTCAGCCTTCTGAATAACTAGAATTACAGTCATGAGCCACCACACCTGGCTGAATTTTACTTGTTTATATGCCCTACATTTCTTTATGTTATCAGCACCAATTACAGATAATAAAGATATTTTGCGTTCTGCCCAAACCTGTAGAAAGTGATTTAGAAGGGAATTTACAGGACTAGGAGTTTGGCCTACTGGTAGAGTTGCTTGCTTAGCATTCAGGAAGACCCAGGTTTGAGTCCTCTGTACCACATACACAGAAAAAGTCAGAAGTGGTGCTATGGTGGTAGAGCTCTAGCCTTGAGAAAGCACAAGGACAGTACTCAGGCCCTGAGTTCAAGCCCAGGACTGGCCAAAAGAGAGAGAAAGAGAGAGAGAGAGAGAGAGAGAGAGAGAGAGAGAGAGAGAGAGAGAGAGAGAGAGAGAGAGAGAGAGAGAGAGAGAGAGAGAGAGAGAGAGAGAGACAGAGAGACAGAGAGAGACAGAGACAGAGACAGAGACAGACAGAGAGAGAGAGAGAGGGAGAGAGAGAGAGAGAGACAGAGACAGAGAGACAGAGAGAGAGAGAGAGGGAGAGAGAGAGAGAGAGAGAGAGAGAGAGAGAGAGAGAGAGAGAGAGAGAGAGAGAGAGAGAGAGAGTATTTACTACCCTTAAAATGCATGTAAATGCTTATAGAAAGGCACCTATGAACTGGTACTGGTGTGTATGCCACAGAAAATACCAACTGTCTGTATTTCTATTCGATTTGTGTCCGTTTTTGCTTGGTCGTCTAGACACAGCCTGTATTTTTTAGACATGTTTATAAACGGATTAGAAAGGTGGTCTAAATAAAGGCATCACTAAATTACAAAGCATCTCTTTGTTATGCACTGTTATTATTAAGAAAAGATTCCAAAGGAAGGTTTCTGGCAATGAATCACAGATTTTGACAGATGTTTTCTGCAGATGAGAGCCCAACTCCACCTTTCTCAAAAATGCAAGTTTTAGGAGAGGTCTTTCTTCTAGAGCCCCTGGGAAATAAGTTGCCTCGGAGAGTATGTTTCCTAAAAACACTCCTATTGTTTGAAATCCACTGGCAAAGTTCTGTTCTGGTAAATAAAAGATTTTGAAACTTTAAAACAGACTTTCTTCACGGATTCAAAATTATAATTCTTGCAATAGAACTTCAAAGATAAAAAACTAGAAAAGGTAAAAAACTAGGAAGGTTTATTTTTTCTAAGGCTGTGAAATTTAGTGTGAAGAAAGCAGTTGTTTGTGCTCTAACATGTTGGAAAGGCTTAAATATTTGCATTAGAAGTCCCTTTATGTCATAGTTAGGAAAATGGAGGCCCATAGCAGGTAGGTGTTAAAGTTGAGTGCAGGAACCATGATCCAGATTCATGTTTCTATAACTAATCCAATATTCTTTCCAATACATTTTCTATGTGATGAAGGAAATAATATGTGACAACAAAATTAACACTACTTAAGAGGTCAAGTAAACTGCCCCAAGTCACAGAGGTAGTAAGTTTCAGCACTGGGGACACAATTCTAGATACATCCAAGCAATCAAGGCCCATTATTTATATGGAGTCACTGTATTTTTAATATTGTTATATGTTTATATGGAGTCACTGTATTTTAATATCGTTATAAAACCAATGAAAGACCAATTCTGTTAAGTTATATTTTAGTTTTGGGAAAAAAAAAACATGTTTATTTTTTCAACAACAGGTTCTTTAACAGAAGTACATAGTAAACAGGTAAACAGGAGATAGTCATCTATTTATTCCCATTGATTGATTGTAACGTATATAATGTTCACCCAGAATGTGTAACAACCATAAACGCAGGAAGACAATAGGCCTGTACACTGATTATAATTCTCTGGTCACAAAACTTTTCTGAAACATTCTTAGATACATTTTCATTTTTTTCTTTTTTTCTTGGAAAAGAAATTAGCATAAAAGAAAGGCATAAATTTCTATCAATATGTGTTTATAGACAATCTATTGAGTTTATTGTCCTGGAAAAACTGAGAGAACTAGGGATAGTGGAAAGTAAGAAAATGAATGGAGATGAATTTCTACTGCTTAAATACTTTTATGCTGATTCCTTTGGAATTTGGTTCTTGAACAAGTCTCTTCAGGCATGTTTTCACATTTAAAAATGTCTCTGAGTTGTTAATTCTAAACTTTTAAAACACAGTAATGAAAATTTTATTGACTGTGAATCTAATCTAATATTTCCACTATAATCTCTATTATATTAAAATCAGGATTGAGTTAAGAAATAATATGTTGTTTGTAAATAATAATGTATATTTTACAACTGTGTTCATAAATAAGAAATTGTCTATGTCTTAAAAATAGATCAAGTGAAGAAATATACAAAACAATTACTGCAAGTGTAGTCTTATACTTTTTATGTTGTAAATTCTTAAATGATGTTTAAGAATAGAAAGTATGAGGCCAATATATAATACATATTTAAATCTAGAATAGGTGCATTATGAGTTTGTGGTATTTATGTGTGCAACTAGATGAATTATATTTCCACAAGTAAGTTTTGCTCATTGTATAATCTTAAAAATAATACATGGTTGCTTTGTTAGAATTTAAAATTGCAATTATAATTCATATTTATTCCATATTGAGAAATAAATTCAGCAACTTTTCTAAAATATCAAAGTAAAAACAGTCATTAATGTACTAATAGAATAGCTCTTCATTGGGAGTTTATATAAAATAAAATGCTCACTTCCATGAAATGAATAAAAGAGGTGAAGAATAAAATTAATGTGAAGAGATATGGAAAGGAAACTCATGTAAATACATAATAAAATCAATTTATATTTTTAACCCAGCCACTTAATTTTTTACTGCTTCCAATGTTGACAAGATACAAACTTGGAGTATAATGCAAAACTATGTATAAAATATTAAATTTTCCCACTCCTTGCCCCAATAATTCATCCTCTAGGAATCTTTTTCAGATAGATCAACTTAACCATGAAAGCAAGTTCTCTTGATCACACACATATACACACAAGCAGAAACACTCACTCAGACATACACATGTGCACACAGGCAGAGAAGCTCACTCAGAGTGCTAAAAGTTGCAAACATAGTTGCAGTTACAATTCTAGTGTAGAATTAAGTGGGAAAGGAAGCTATAATATAATTTTAAAAATCCAGGCTGGGTTTCAGTGGCTCACATCTATCATCCTTGTTACTCAGGAAGCTGAGATCTGGGAATCACTATTGAAATCCAGCTGGATAGGAAATTCTTTGTGCTTCTACCACCAATAAACCACTCAAAAAGCCAGATCCTAGAGGACAAGGGTTTGATGTCAGTACAGGCAGAAAATTCCATGAGACTCCATTTACAAAATAACAAGCAAAATTCAGACTTTGAGCTGAGATGAGTAGTAGAATGCCAGTCAACCTCCAGAGCCCTAAATTCAATCCTACTGTCTCCAAAAACATATGAGTTAGCAAATAAACAAGGTTCTGACCTATAAAAAAGAAAGCACCTAACTAGCTTTTCCTTTGGGTAAAGAAACCAACTTAAAAATCGAATAAACATATCAAAATATATGTAAGCATGTACATGTTAAATTGGAAAAATGCACTTAGAAAATTCTCCTTCTTTGACTTGGAATGGATCAAGTTGAACATAAGGACAAAAAAAGAGGGAAAAGATTGTTAGTGGTTTTATAATTAAAAATTATAAAAACAAGAGAAAATAAAATTGGTACCATATTTTTTACTAATCCATAAATTTACACAAATACATAACCTATTAAATAATATCAAGAAATTGATATTATTGAATATATGAAGAGCCCAAAGAAACAAGTGTTTGGACTAAATTCCAGGTACATTTAGCTCTATTGGAAAGGAGGGCTCAGGAAACTCAGGATTCACCTTAGATGGTATTACTTTAATAATCAAATTTAACGGGGTGAAGTTACTGAGTTGAGAAGAATATTGCAAAATGAGATTTGGGTATGTCCATCAACTTAGTGGGAAATCAACTTGTTAATCAGAAAATATGTGAAGCTGGCAACTTTGGTTAGAATTCTCAGTCAATGGGTAAAGCTACTTGATTGATTTGCTTTATTTTGAAGATATCAGTACATTGTGTACAATAGGTAAGGAGTCAAAGTCACAAAGAACAAGAAAATGACAATAACATGAACTAAAATACTAAGTTGATGTAATGTTGAAGACTTGACAAGGGCAGCACTGGAAGACACTTTGCTTGAATAAGAAAAGAACTATCAAAAAGAAAAGAAAAGATCTGTTTCACATTTTTACTCAGAATTGCATTATACTACCAGTAAAACAAAGCTGATTTCTTTCCCTGTGTTAAAATCTGATTGTTCCCAATGTTTTTTTTTAATTTTATTTTTGCTCTCAATGCCACCAATGTTACTTTATCCCACGGACTCACAATTTCAAATCATCTGTAACGATGTTCCTTCATGTATCAACTGCAGTAACCTTGATAACCTTAATACAAAAATCACATGTCTTCATTTCATCTTAATTACTAAAGTAGCCTGAAATTGTCCATTTTATTCTCAACAGCCTTGCAAACAAGTATCAAGATAATCATTTCAAATTTAATATTCCTTATAAGGGCTTAAATCTTCTAAATTAAGCCAGAAAGCCACATTTCCAGAGTCTACTTTCTCAGATGGGTTGCAGTGCCACTAGGATAATTTTCCACTTTTTAATTTCCATAAATTGAGGGAAGTTTTTTTCTAAATATTATAGTAAAGCAGAATGGTTAAGATCATGGGCCCTGAAATAGACTCTGTTAAATTTGCAATTTGAATCCATCACTTTGCAATTCTATAATTTGTGTGATGATATAATTACTCCAGATGTAGCCATAAAAGAGACATAACAGTATTGCTATACTCACATAATTGTTGGAATTCAACATTACCTTGTTATCTTTTGTATATAGGCCGGCATACAAACGCTCCAAAACTTTGTCATTAGCCTCATTGTTTCTGGGAATGTTAATACATTTTCTCTCTCCAGTACTGTTGTTTTTGTGCTTCTAACCAATGTACAAATTCAGATTTTAAAATATATGAAATATTTCTTGTTCATTTAAAGACCATTACAATGTCAGGTTCATAAGAAATAACTTACTGATATAAAGTAACAAAGGAATTTTTTTATGTTATCCTCATCAGTCAAGTACATTTTATTTTCCTCCCCACTCCCTCAGATTTGTTTTCATAGTCTGTCCATTTAGATAAAAAGCCTTTGGCTCTCCTAGCAGAGATTTGCAATAGAGCAAAACCTAGATACATAAGGCCATATAGTATGAAGCTAAATGAAAGGACCTCTAGGATATAGAAACAAAAGCCATATAATGAGTGATTGTTGTCCTTAATGTACTATGTTATCTCTCATCTCTTTTGCCATCACTTGGTTATCTCATATTGTTACAGTATCTCACTTTGTTATCTGATATATTGGATGTATTTGTATTTGGTTATTTGAAACTGAATATGGAAGGGGGGAAAACAGGATGAGGTGTGGGGGTTAGGGGGAGGGAAATGGGGACCAAGACATGAGAAAGGGTATCAATGTATGTGAATTCATGCACCTCCTATCTGTCAAATATAATGTAACCCTTCTATTAATTACAATAAAAGATATATGAAAAAAAAGGAAAAAAAGCCTTTACCTTATTGCAACGTTATCAATTCAAAACAAAACACAGTCTTTAAAATACTTTTCCATAAAATAAATCAAAAAGATAGTTTTATGTTGGTCTAAATATTCCAATTCTAGAGTACTATATTTTTCTTTCTGGCTAAGGAAAATAATTACTTACTTGAACTTAAGAACTCATTCCACTTGCTTGATTGGCTAGTGCTCTACCACTTCATCCACTCTTGGCTTTTTGGTGGTCAGTTTGGGGATGGAGTCTGGTGAACTTTTTTGTCTTGAGCTATGACCATACAGGTCTCAGCCTCCTGAGTAGGAGTGAGTCATGAATGTCTGGCTGAGAATATAGTATTATTTTAATTAACTAAAATTTACCTTTTAAACCAAAATACTACTATGGGCATTTACCCAAATGTCCATAAAGAAGGACATACTAAATCTACAAGCACAACCATGTGCATTGCAGCATTTTTTACCATAGCTAAGATCAACCCAGATGGCCCTTAGTAGATGAATAGATCAAGAACATGTGGTATATATATAATGAGTGATTGTTGTTCTTAATGTATTATGTTATTTCTCATCTCTTTTACTGTCCCTTGGTTATCTTATATTGTTACAGTATTTTACCTTAGTATCTGATATATTATATATATGCTTATTTGGTTATTTGAAATAGGATAGGGAAGGGGGGAAAACAAGATGAGGGGTGGGTGGGGGGAGGGAAATGGGGACCAAAACATAAGAAAGTGTATCAATGTTTGTGAAGTAATGTACCTTTTATCTGGAAATATAATGTAGCCCTTCTATTAATTACAATAAAAATATATGAAACAAAGAATCTTCCAAATGAAAAAAAGAATAAATGCCTGTTTCATGTATAAGTGAATAAAGGAAGGAAAAGTAAAAAAAAAGTGTGGTGTTTATACACAATGGAAATTTATACTGCCACAAGAAAGAATGACATTGCTCCATTCATAAGGAAATGGAAAGACTTGGGAAAAATCATATTAAGTGAAGTAAGCCAGACCCAAAGAAGCAAAAGCTCCATAGTTTCCCTCATTTGTAATAATTAGTATATGTCTAGGATTCTCCTAGCAGAGTATCACAATGACTCAAAAGCTACGTTCATCTGGCCATACAGGATGAGGCTAAGTGAAATGAACTCCCAGATACAGAAACAATAATCTTTGTGATTATTGCTCATAATGTACTATGTGAAGTCATTTTTTTCCTTTACTCTTATGGTTTATCTCATGTTGTTATTGTACCTGACTTTGGTACCTAGTATATTGTATATGCATTTAGTTATTTATTTGAATTAAGGAAGGGAAGGAGAAAAACAAGATGATTGGGAGGGGTAGGGAAGGGAAAGAGGGAGAAAAACGCAGGAAGGGGTATCAATATTCAAGAAGTAATGTTCAATAGCCTCTATGGTTTCCCTCATTTGTCATAATCAGTAGAAACCTTGGACTCTCCTAACAGAGATTTACAATAGAGCAAAACCTAGATACATAAGGCCATATAGAATGATGTTAAATCAAAGGACCTCCAGGATTTAGAAATAAAAGCCACATAATAAGTGATTGCTGTCCTTAATGTACATGTTATTTCTCATCTCTTTTGGTGTCCCTTGGTTATCTCATATCATTACAGTATTTTACCTTGTTATCTGATACATTGTATATATTTTTTTTATTTGAAATAGGATAGGGAAGGGGGAAAACAAGATGAGGAGCAGGAGTGGGGGCAGGGAAATGGGGACCAAGACATGAGAACAGGTATCAATGTTTGTGAAGTAATGCACCTTCTATCTGGTGAATAAAATGTAACCCTTCTATTAATTACAATAAAAATATATGAAGAAAAATACACATTATTTTGGGAGTTGAAGAAAAGAAGCAATATTCAAGAAGTAATATACCCACTACCTGACAAATATAACTGTAACCCTTGTATACATCATCCTGACAATAAAGTACAATTTTAAAATTGTGTGAATAAAAAAAATCAAAACACTTGGTCTGTGTAAGAAGATAACATAAGATAACTCATGGAAATCTGTTAAACAATTGGAGTCTAAGGTAGACTGGGAAAAGAAAGCAATATAGCAAATGATTCTGAGTAACATAATAAGGACTTATGTGAAATAATATGCTGAAAAAGGGAAGAATTATTAAGATTCCCAGAACGTAGGTCTGCAGGTAGCTTGTTGCTCCATTTTCCTCCCTGCCATTCATTCCAACCCATGTTCCTTAAGCCACATAGTCAGTACGATTTATTTCCAAGCTCACTTCTGTGTTTAATTTTCAACTTTTGTATAGCATAGGGCTTTTGACATTCCTGGTCAGTCACTAGATTATTTGAGCTAAAGCAACTTCTCTGAAAGAGAAAGGGCTGGTGAGGTAATTGGTTCATTAACAACATTCCCTTTCTTTACTCCTCCCCAACACCAAACCCCAAATAAAGGTTTCAAAAGAATGGGAAGTCTCTTCATAAATGACAATAACTCTGTAAGCAATCTATTATGCAAGCATGGCTCATCATTTGTTTTGATTAGTGGTCCATTGTGTTAATACTAGTAACTAACTTAACAACTGTAATTAATAGCATTAATGTAGTCATGTTTCAAGATCACATAATCAATGAGGTGAAGGATTAAGTTTAGAGGAGTAGGAGTTTAATGGTAAAACATCTAGAATTAAAGAGCAATTAGAGGACATTGGTTCCTGTTTTGCATGCAGACTTTGGTGGAGTGCCTCTGTGCACTAAGGAAGCAAAGTCTGTTGCACACTACATCTGATAGGACTTCAGTGTGTTCTTTTCAAGTTAAGAGTGGAAATGGCTAGCACGGGTATCCCTATTGGAACAATGTAAGTGGCTAATTTAATCATATATAAGTACAATGTAATCGTGTGTAGTACAATGTAAGCTGGAAATACAAGGTGCTGAATGGAAGGACTCAAGAGGACAGAAATGACTTCTCCCAGGAGTGACAGTTCAGTAGATATAAAAGTGGATGCAAATGTTATATAAACTAAGATTGGGGGTGGGCGGTAGGAATTGGAAACAAGGCTTTAAAAGTAACTGCTATCAATTCAGGATGGCTACATTTCAGGGGTGATGTGGGAGCGTGGTCAGAGGAAGCGTCATCACAGGGGATCACTCTTGAAGGCCAGTAGGCACTTTTGTGCATGGATGGTAGGAGTAGAAAAATCAATTAAACAACTGTTCAAAGATCAAACTGAGAAACCATGAGAATGAAGTTGGAGAAATCTTTCATCAATGCAAATAGCTGAAAAGCATGGACAGCTGCCAGTCCCAGAGTTTAAGTCCCAAGAGCCTCACCCCTCAAAAAAAAATAATAGAATGAAACAATAGTGCTGAGAATTTCTGATAAAACTAAAATCTTTTCTGGATGCATCTAATTATATGCTAGCTACAGAATGAATGAAAAAAATGAATTAAAATAGCAATTTATTTATTTATTTGTGTTGGTACTAGGGCTTGGATTCAGGGCCTGCACACTTGACTGTGGCTTTTTGAATCACAACTCCACTTCCAGCTTTGTGGTGGTTAATTGGTGATAGAAGTCTCACGAACTTTCCTGGAGAAAAAAAGTTACATGGCTTTCAACTGTAATCCTCAGATCTCAGTGTCTTGAGTATTTTAAGATTACAGGCATGTGACACTACTGCACTGCCTACCTATACATGTTTTAATGCATAAGTTTTTATAGTAATCTACTTCCAAATAAATAAACTTTCCATTTTCTCTCTTCAATTACCAGTAATAAAATTAATCAATGTGAGAATGACTAAACCTATAAGATGTTGGTTAGTAAAATTATTTACAAAGACACCTACAGAGGTCTACCCAGATCAATACAATTCTCATTATCTCATTTCTAACACACCCCAGGGGTTTTTAGAAACACAGGATGCAGTGTTGATTATGGATTTAAACTGAAGGTGCCAAACCCTTAGGAACTCTCAACTTATCACTCTTTACTACTGAGAATGTAACAGTATACAAGTAGAGTTATTTTAAGTGCTTCAGAGTACATTTAGTTAATAATTTGAAGAGATGAGGTCAGGGACATTTTCACCCAAATGCAACTAGTTTAAATCTGCATTTGTGAAGTCAGCCCAAGTTGTGAAAAGCTTTTATTTAAAATAAGAAGAGGTCTTTACAAACAAAATATTCCTTCTTTCATGAAAAATTGAATAACAACTCTTGTACAATTACTTAATGATAATAATAATAATAAAGAAGAATTAACCTCTTTAACTTTATTCATAAAAATTTTAAAGGTAATGTTGACCAAATAGAAGTTTGTGATTCTGAAAAACGTTCTTTAATTCATTTACTTTAAAATCCCACTATTAAGGCTGCATATAACAAATGAAATGGAGGGCAGGAATTTGGCCTAGTGATATAGTGCTTGCCTAGTATGCATGAAGACCCAGGACTGATTCCTTCATATCACATACATAGAAAAAGCTAGAAGTGGTGCTGTGGCTCAAATGGTAGAGCACTATTCTTGAGAAAACCTAAGTTCAAGCACCAGGACTGGAAAAAAAATGAAATGGACATTTTTTTTAAGCTTTTAAGAAAAATTTCCACTGAAATACTTGGAACAGAGGATCCAGTTACCTAGGGCTGTATTTTAGCTTAATTTTGGAAACATGCTCATAGTCTCATAATTTACACTGGGTTTGAGTTTACCTAATTGCTTTTGATTTTCTAATTGAGTACAAGAATAAGAGATACATCCTGGATCCCCCCAAAGGACATTAGTTTTAAAATGGTCAAATCATTTCTGTTTCTGTCAGAAGAGCAGAGGGAAAGGGAAAAGGATGAAAAGGCAGTAAGGAAATAAAGCCAGTATGATGGCGCCAGATGGCTGTTAGTTTTGGATAGAAAGGTTTGTACCACATGTGCATGAGATAGTTTAACAAATGTCACCTAAATTGGGATCTCAAGGCAAAACTGAGGATAGTATTCTACCAGATCCACAAAAATCCAAATCAGAAAACTACACAGAACAGTTTGTATTAATGCTACAATAATGGACTGATGATTAATTTCAATTATTTTCAACTTACAGAAGGGAGAACCAAAGTCTGACCTTCTAGAATCTTAAGTGGCAAGTCCATGTCAGTGTTAGGATAACAAGTAAGACTTTTTTCTAAGCTTTCAGATACCACAAGGAAGCAAGTGATATAGAGAGTTACAGAGGTATTTCAGGTCATCACAGAAGTTCAGCCACAGTCTCAGAATACAGAAGGGTGCCTTGGAAAACATGGAGGTAAGTTGTCCTTATTCTACATGGAGGGCTGAATTTTCATTGGCACATAAATCCATACAGACGGATTGGGGCGCCACGGGACAAGACATCATCTTGTTTAGCCAGAAACCACTGCAACCATTTATTCTGAGGCCATGTTAAAAGAATGTAATGATTCAAAATAAAATATTTCGAATTTTAGAAGTAATTGTGTATTACATGACTTCAAATCAAAATGTTTAGAAAATGATTTTTTCCACTGCAGTTTGAACTGTGACAGGTAGATGGCACTGTCTGGATATGGTTACTGGGTGCTTTTTCTCACGCTTTTTTTTAGTATTTTAAATGCAAATTCCATATTTACAGTCGGTAGAGGAATGTTCCCAGGTGCTAAGCATTATCAAAATATCCTTATAGTTTGTGAAATAGTTTGAGCGTGGCTTAGGGTTCCTGGTATTGTTTCATTTGTGGTTCCTGATAGACTCCCTTCACCAGCACTTAACCATGTTATCCAATTTTTTTTTTTTAAAGCTGGTTTTTCTGTTTTGAATTTTGTGCTATTCTCCCAAAGTGTGAAGATTCATGACAATTAATACATGTGTTGGAAATCAAAGCTTATTAGGGAACAAGATTCTTGTCTACAGCTGTACCTGGCTTCTTTTCTTGAGCATTCTTCTATTCTAGAACTTATAACCTTTTAGGACATTTCTGCACTCAAAAACCAAACAAAGATGTATCACATGGACTGTCAGTTCTTTCTCTCTCTAGAAGTGCTTCAGACACTCATGTTTACTTGGTATTTGTAAATGATTTGACTATGTCTAGGAATGAATCTCTAGTTTGTAAATAAAGAAATAATTCCAGAGAGGGGAAATGCAGGGGAAAAAAACAAGGAAATATATCTTTCAGGTTTAGTTTCCTCAGTGGCTGAGTGATAGAGTCAGCCCATTTTTAGGGTTCAGTCAACAAAAATTCTGAATATCTAAATACTGGAAACCTAGGGATTTTCCACATCCATATGTTATAGGTCAGTTCTTGAATGACAAAATCAGCAACAACAATAAAATACTTCTTAGCTATTTGTTCATAGATCCATGTCATGATTAGACATTGTGATATATTTACAAGAGTTGCTTCTTGGTTTCTCTTTCAAGTAGACAAGTTGTTCCTTGCTTTCTATTTCAAATTTATAATGTAATCCTTTAAATAATGTACAAATAGAAAATTTGTACTACAAATAGAAAATTTGTAGCTATTATCGATCATGTAAAGATGTCCATTTTCTCACGGCAACAGATGAAAAAAATCCATAAAGCCTACCTAAAACAAGTAAGGAATAGTTTCCTATGTAGTAGTAATGTCTGCTCTTTTCTCTAGAAATTTCACATGGTATTAGGTTCAGGACCGTTATATACTGAGCACTTAAGGAACAGTGTAGATTTGAGTCTTTATAATCTACTACCTAGATAATGAAAGACTTTTGTTTCCAAGCCTGGGAGATTTGCACATCTTCTTACATGCCAAAATTATGGAACTAAAACAATTTAAATATGTTTTCTATTGAAACATTTCCTTTAAAATATTTTCTTTACCTGGGTAATTAATTTTCATTTCAACTGTCACCTTGATATTCCAAATGCATGTCACTCTGTGTATGTGTGCCTTCTTTTTTATTTACTACATTGAAAGAAATGTTATGTGGTGTGAAATGGTGATTTCCATTTACTGCTGAGGATCCTCTGGAAGTCAAAATTCCCTTAGGGAGACAGGAATTTGGGAACTCAAATATACATTTGCTTGACATTGGGTTACAGCTGTGGGAAAAGCAGGGGCAAATATCCCACAGCTTGAATTTCTTTGTTTACGCTGAACAGAATCATTTGAAATTGAACTCAAATTTTGTATATACTTTTAAAAATATATAGTAAAAAGTAAATCTGGTTATTTCTGTTACAATACTTAAATTATAAGGCAGGGTCTTTACAGAGGTAAAAATTCATTCAGTATATATTGATTAATGATTCAATATCTCAATCTTTTTGTGTTCCTGAAGTAAGAATCAAACATAAATTTCCCAGCATATATTGGATGATTCAAATACATGTTGCTTTCTTAAAATTGGGATGGACATCTCACACTTGTAAAAATAAGCATTAAAAAACTTGAATAGGAAGAAAATATGTTTTTCAAACGATGCCATTTTCTATTTAATGTATGTGCAAGAAATAATTATTGCTCTGAGTTCATCTTACATTATTATTATTTTTGTTGTTGTTGTTGTTGTTGTTGTTGTTGTTAGTCATGGGGCTTGACCTCTGGGTCTGGGCACTGTCCCTGAGTTCTTCAGCTCAAGGGTATCACTCTCCTCCTTGAGCCACTTCCAGTTTTCTAGTGGCTAATTGGAGTCTCTTGGTCTATAGTGCCTGTGCTGACTTTGAATCCTCAGATCTGAGCCTCCTAAGTAGCTAGGGTCAACTTATATTATTACTTGGTGTGTGTATACAGAGCCAGAACCAAAGTGAAATAGAAATTATGTGTAGTGATAATTAACATATAAATTGTGCTACGCAGGTAATGAAAACTTACTGACATGTCTAAATGAAAATCTCCGTTAAATCAAATGTGGTGATTTACATAATTGAAATTCATTCTTTACCATCTTCTCAAGGAAAAAGAGCTGAAAAACAGTGAAACATTTTAATTCAAGCATACACATTTTAGTTCTATTCATCTTTATTCAGCTTAATAGCCCATTTGAAAATTTTAGGTTTTTTCATTTTCCTTTGCCTGAAAATTGGAGTTTACCTTTGTAGCACTCAGTAAAGATCTACTGGAAAAAAATCCATCATTGTTGATTCCTCTTTCTTCTATGTATTGTGTATAAAGATTACTTGAGAAATGGAATTATTAAATACCAGGAAAATTCAGGCAAAATTTCAAGTTCCAATGCCACACCCATACCCTAGCTCCAAAATCAGAATGGAAAGAGACTTAGTTGTAGTGTTGGTAGATCTATGTGCCAAGTGACTGTTAGAGACCAATACCTGAAAGAAGAGCTCTGGGAGCAGCAGGGAAGAAGTGGCTGGAGGGTGAAAAGGAGGCTTTGGGAGCACATCTCTTAATAGACGACTTCTCCTTTCTCCCTTCTGCTGTTCCTTTCCAATCTGAATTTTGCAAGCATGATTATCGTTTTCTGCTCTGCCTATTCTTCCCATAATCTATTAATCCTGCTTTCTTTCAAGAACGGAATGTATATCATTTTTGTTCCTGTCTTTTTTTTCTGGAGGAAAAGCATAGAATCCCACTGGTATTTTAAAGAATCTTCACAGCTATTCATAGGTTGAATTTTTTTAAAGTTATACGAAGGTTCCATGTTTCATCTTCCTCTGATTGTCTCCCTTTGCTTCATGTTTTCCCCTGTGAATATACATGCGTAAAAGCACATCAGGAGGAGTTTAGGAGGTGCTGAGATAGGCACTTGTACGTATACACAGAGGCACTGCAGTTAGCAGTGAATCTCCAAATGTTTTCTATTTCTTTGGACCTCTGAAAGAAAAATGAGATCCATATTCCAGTGGTACTGTGGTAGGCCAGGGAAGAGCAAAGAATTTGCTAATCCTGCCTTCCTTCACAATGACCCTTTGCAGGGTAAATCCTGCCCTTACTCAGAATTAAGAGTCAGTAAGAACTATCCTCCCCATCCCAAATTTTTTAATATATTTTTATTGTAATTAATAGAAGGGTTACATTATATTTGCCAGATAGGAGGTGTATTAATTCACATACATAGATACCCTTTCTCATGTCTTGGTCCCCATTTCCCTCCCCCCCATCCCCACCCTTCATCTTGTTTTCCCCCCTTCCCTATCCAATTTCAAATAACCAAATACAAATATATCCGATACATCAGATAACAAAGTAAGATACTGTAACAATATGAGATAATCAAGGGATAGCAAAAGAGATGAGAGATAACATAGTACATTAAGGACAATAATCACTCATTATATGGCTTTTGTTTCTATATCCTAGAGGTCCTTTCATTTAGCTTCATACTATATGGCCTTATGTATCTAGGTTTTGCTCTATTGCAAATCTCTGCTAGGAGAGCCCAAGGTTTCTATTGGTTATGACAAATGAGGGAAACCATTGAGCCTAAGTTCCTTTGAGTCTGGCTTACTTCACTTAATATGATCTTTTCTAAGTCCATTTCCTAACAAATGGGGCGATGTCGTTCTTTCTGACAGCAGCATAGGATTCCATTGTGTATAAATACCACATCTTGTTGATCCACTCCTCAACTGAGGGGCATCTGGGTTGGTTCTATATCTTTGCTATAGTAAATAATGCTGCAATGAACATTACTGTGCTAGTGGATTTAGTCTGTCCTTGTTTCTGGACAATTGGGAAAATGCCTAGTAGTGGAATTGTTGGGTCATAGGGGAAATCTATGTTTAGTCTTTTGAGGAACTGCCATACTGCCCACCCCAAATTTGATACAGTGAAAAATGTAACCAGTCTAAAGTTAAGATAAAAGAAAAAATGTGATTTGAGTTAAAGGAAACAAAAGAAGTATGTGCCTCTGTGTAAGGGTATATGTGTGAGAGAAAAACAGGGAGGAGAGAGAGACAGAGGTAGGCTGAGGGAGAAATAGACATAGAATAGGTGATTCAGGAAATATTGGATTTTGTGGGAATCTAATGGGAAGCCATTAACTTTAACTGGAGAAGATAGAAGATCTGGAAATCCCCTAGAATATTGTTTAGAAAGAGAAAGAGAATTCTTATATCTCTAGGCTGAAAGGAATACTTAATTCTCAATGACATTTAGACCAAAGGGATATTTTAAATTGTATTGATGTACATTGAGAATGGGTCTTCACTTTTTTTTTTCCAGTCCTGGGCTTGAGCTCTGGGCCTGAGCACTGTCCTTGGACTTTCTTAAGGCTAGAGCTCTACCACTTGAGCCTCAGCACCATTTCCAGCTATTTTTTTTCTATATATGTGGTACCGAGGAATCAAACCCGCGTCTTCGTGCATGCTATGCAAGCAAGCACTCTACCACTAGGCCAAACTCCCTGCCTGGTCTTCACTTTTAATTAGGCATTGATTTCCCTAAAATATCATGTTGTTTTGCCTTCCAATAGATTAGATTCCTTCTCAGAATGTCCACAGACATGGTAAAGTGTGTGACTGTCCAAAAATAACACACAAATTACACCATGTATCAGCATAATACAATGCTGCTGAAGACTGGCCCAGTCATGGGTGTATAACATGGTGTGTATAACAATAGTCAAACAATTCTAACTTGGAAAGTTAAAGATTTTTTCCCCCTTAAGTGACAAATTTGGAAGAAATCCATTTCATCTTTGCTATTTCATGCTTTTAGTTCTGTGCCTCCAAATTCCAAGATAGCTTCATCAAAAGTAATTTCTTAATCAATGATTGTGCTTAATCTCAGGAATGCAAAATTTTGTGCATGCAGCAGATACGTACTTATCCCCTCTCTCCCGCTCAACCTCTCCCCACCCCACGGTAATTTCTGGAATTCAGATTATGGAACAAAGAGCACAAAGTATCAGTTTTTTTTTTTGCCAGTTCTGAGGCTTGAACTTAGAGCCTGAACATTGTCCTTCGGTTTTCTCAAGGCTAGAGCCTTGAACCACTTGAGCCACAGCACCACTTCCAGCTTTTTCTATGTATGTAGCACGGAGGAATTCAACTCCGGTCTTCGTGCAGGCTAGGCAAGCACTCTACAACTAGGCCAAACTCCTGGCTCTAAAATATTAGCTTTTTGACTCATGTGGATTTATGTCTAAGATCATTCCTGGTTTAGAATTATTGCAATTGAGGTTATTGTCAGGTTTACAACAATAATGTCTATACATTGTTTTCATTATGATACAATGTAATGAAAGGAATATTATACTTAACACTCCATGCCTTAAAGTAAACTTCAGCCACAGATCAGTAACTTATTCTTAGCATAATTTCTATCATAAATAATGTGTGTGTTTCACTGCCTCAAATTTCTGTCATTGTGCAATGACTCCCCTAAGAGTGTTACAATATTCCATTGCGTGCTTTGTGGATTTATTTTCTATGACTTATTTCTGGCCATTGGAAAGCATGAAGTTAAGTTTTGGGTATTATCCACGTAGGTACTCTATGATTTTACCAGAGATTGTTTCTGTAAGAATAAATGTATGTGTATTATTTGTCTAGTCCCAAACAGAGCAGGCTGTCCTGGAGTCAATGGGGGACTAGGAAATGGAGGAGGGTTGAGAGGGAAAAATAAGAGGAAATGTGTGTATTTTAAAAGTGCACCCAGGAGAGAAAACAAAATATGTTCTTTTGTCTCCCTAAATGGCATAAGTTATGGAAATAATGTGTGTGAGGGGTTATATCCAGGAAAACTTTAATCAGTTTAACTCCTCTGCATAAATGCTGTATATCACATAATTCTGCTGTTATTGTTTCCCTATATTCTTACTGCATTTCATTATTTTTAACACCATCTTATTGTGCTTAATGTTAGAAGAAGCATGTATATGCAGTTTTCAAGGTCCTGGAAAAATTCTCTTCTTACCTCCTAATCAAATACATGGAAAGAATATCCAAGTGGACACATGTGCATGCACACACACTCTTTATTCTTGGATTCTACCACAAGAATGCAAAAACCAAAAAACACATTAAGAATTTTAAAAACATAACAATAAGGAAAAAGAATAACCTGCTTTTAAAAATAGACCAGAATCCTGTGTAGATACATCAACAGCCAAAATACTTTGATGGCAAATAAATGTATGAGAAGCTGTGCTGCCTCAATTGCTGTCAGGGACAGGCAAATTAAAAAATAGGGTGACATGTTAATGCACATGTATTCAGATGGCCAAGCCTAAAACAGTGTCAGTTTCAAATATTGGCAGAGATAGGGAGCAACACAGAGTCTCATTCAGTTCTGGTTGGAATGCAAAATGATATGGGTACTTTTGAGTTCTGGGTAGCAGTTACTTACAAAAGAAAACCTGCTTTTACTTGGACTGGGAATGTAATCTAGTGGTAGAGTGATTGCTTAGCAAGCATGAAGCCTTGGGTTCGATTCCTCAGTCCCATATAAACGTCAAAAGCTGGAAGTGTCACTGTGGTTCAAGTGGAAGACCACTAGCCTTGAGCTGAATTGCTGAGAGACAATGCCCAGGCTCAAAGTTCAAGCCCCATGAATGACAAAAAAAGAAGACAAAGAAAGAAAGAAAGAAAGAAAGAAAGAAAGAAAGAAAGAAAGAAAGAAAGAAAGAAAGAAAGAAAAAAAAAAGAAAGAAAGAAAGAAAGAAAGAAAGAAAGAAAGAAAGAGAAAATCTACTCTTACTATATGACGTAGAAAATCATTCCTTGATATCTACCCAAAGAAGGTAAAAAAGTATGTCGACACAAAACATACACATGTATGTTTTTATAGAAACATCACTCATAATTTCCCCAAAAGTAAGTAAAAGGAAGAACTATATTGTGTCACTAAAAAAATAGAATGTTAGCAATAAAAAGAATGCCTTTATCAACCTACCAGTAGCATACAGTAAACTTAACTATGTAATACTGAGTAAAATAATACCATGTGCAAAAGCTATTCTATATCATTGTGTGATTTCAACTGTACAACTACCTGGAGGAGACAAAATCTGAAGGCAAGAAAGAATTCAATGACTTACTGGTGTTTGTGTAGAGGGAGAGAGAAGTTAAGAGGCAAAACACAGCTTTATTTTAGGACAGAAAAACTCTTCTATTTGATGTTATAATAAAGGAAATGTATCATGATATATTTATACAATCATACACATGTTATCTATTATATATAAAAACTTACGAGAGTGCAAAACACTACTAGTGAACATCAGTATAAAATGTGAATTTAGGATTTACATGATGTATCAATGGATTTCGGAACTTTGTCCTGCTAGATGTGTGATACTGATGAAGTTGTTCATGTAGGGGATCAGAGATGTGATCAAAGTTGTGCTTACGAGCTAGCTAGACTGGCTTCTCAGTTTTACTAGAAGCCTAAAAGTCTACTTTATATAATAAATTATGAGGAGGAAAGTGGAAAAAAGATGGAAGGGATAATTGAGATGCATTGTAAACACAAACTGATGTATTGGATTGAAATCCTTTTGCTTAAAAAATTAAAAGAAAACTAAAACTGGTAATGAGAAAAATAGATCATATTACATAACAAAGCATAATCAAAACTTAAGACAGTTCTCTCTTTTAAGGACCCAAGTAAGTTGAGTTATATATCAAAATAATGCAGCCATCAATCCCTTTCCTGCCCAAGAGATAGAGTATATTGTAGACATTGCCTGATGCCTATCATGTCTTTCAAGTTTGTTAATACATACAGTTGTTTTTCTGCTAATGGTAACCATTTATTTGATTGACTTCATTATTCCATGTTTACTTTAAAATTTTAGAAGTAATCTTTAAGCAGTCATAAAACACAGATTGCATTTCAGCATACCAGGTTTTCAAAAGGGTGGGCAAATATAGTTATATTCAATATACATGTAAATGTGGAACCAAGTACAGTGAAGGAATGGATAGGATTGGGAGAGATAGGGAAGAATGGTGGAAGATAGAACTAATTTTTGATTTTCTACAATAATGAGAAAAAAGTTAAAAATATTCTTGGAAGCTAGGCTCTAGTGGCTCAAACATATAACCAGCTACTCAGGATACTGAGACCTGAAAATCCTACTTTCAAGTCGGCCTGTGCAGTAAAGTCCAAGAGACTCTTACCTCCAGGTAATCACTAAGAATAACTCAAGCAGTAGAGCACAAACCTCAAATAAAAATACAGCTAAGGGACAGGTCTCAGATTGTAGGACTGAAAAAATACTATTTTTGAATTTTTTCAACCTCTTTTTCAGCTAAATTCATATTTTAGAGTTGAAAACTGAGATTAGGCAATTTATATTTAATCTGTATAATACTTTTATTATTTTTGTTTTCTTTCCTTGTCCTTGCCTTTTGAAACTACTAATTATCCATGAAAAACTCTAGTAGTAGAAAAACTGAGTACAAAAAGTTAACCAGTTTGGGTTTCTCAAATTTCAGATATTAAAATTTAGCTGAAATTAGCAGAAAATTGAATATTTACATTTTCATTTCTCAAAACTTCTTTTGTCTTAATATGTGCAAAATGGATCAGATTCCTAAGTATGGATGAAGTCTAATTAGTTTTTCATAATTTTCCAAAAGAGTTGATGATGATGATGATGATTATCTTTAAGTAGTTGTGCAAACAGCTTTCAATTCGACATGTCAGTTTGTCTGTACAAGGTACCTTGATCAGTATCTCCCCTTTGACCACCCTCTCTCCTAAATTTCACCCAACCTCTCCTAGCCCAAGTTACCTGGTTTCATTTGCACATATGTAAATTACACACTATGAGTGTATTTTTCATGTGCCCTTCATCCTCCTCCCCATGCTAAATCCCACTCCTCTCTAACAAAACATGGTTCACATTCTGCTGTTCTATTTCTAGATTGTAATTTAACCATTACACCATTGGAATCCTCCCTTGAATATACCATACCTTAGTAAATTTGATTGTATATACATGGATATGACCTTGTAAATGCTTTCATGTATGTTTACAATTTAGATCTCAGTTCTACATGAGAGAAAACATGTGCCCTTTGTCTCTCTGAGAGAATTTGATTTAGTTTGATTCCTTAAGCTTATTTTGTTTCTTTTCAAATACAATGTATAAACCTTCTGACACACTAGCCAGCTTTGTTTGGGGCAATCTGTGATTTTGCAATCTGTAACCATTAATATCTATTCTTGAACTTCCTAAATAGAGCAAAAAATCTATATGTAATATAAACATCAGTTGGAAGGGTTACCAGACAACACCTTTTGCTATGAGAAATACTATAGTATGTACTCAATGTATTTCAGTTAAGTTAATGAATAACTGACCTGCAAGAATTATGAGTGGGCATTCCCAATGGGTTCCCAAAAATAAACCTGAAAATTTTCCTTTAATATAGGGTTTATTTTTGTGCACACAAAGATGAAAAATAATCTAAATTTTTTCTTCTGATAATAAATTTTATTTTATAAAATATGCAATATGCTAGGAGCCATTCCACTTGTGTTCTATATGGCAAAGGACATACATTGCAAGTTAAATATAAAGCCCACAGAGTAGGAGAAGAACTTCACTAGCCATGCAACAGACAAGGGCCTCATATCTAAAATATATCAGCAGCTAAAAAAATTGAATCTCTCCAAATCAAATCTTCAAAGAAACAACCATCCCATTAAAAGATGGGCTAAAGACTCAAAGAGAGACTTCTCTGAAGAAGAAATAAGAATGTCCTATAGACACATGAGGAAATGCTCAACATCTCTGGCCATAAAAGAAATGAAAATCAAAACAACTTTGAGATTCCACCTCACTCCCGTTAGAATGGCCATGATTAAGAAATCTAATAACAACAGATGCTGGAGGGAATGTGTCCAGGAAGGATTACTACTGCACTCTTGGTGGGAGTGATTCCTCAAAAGACTGAACATAGAGCTCCCTTATGACCCAGCAATCCCGCTATTTGGCATTAACCCAAGCATACAGAAACAAGGGCATACTAAAGCCACTAGCACAATGATGTTCATTGCAGCAATATTTGTGATAGCAAATATAGAACCAATCCAGATGCCCCTCAGTAGATGATTGGATCAACAAGATGTTGTACTTATGCACAATTGAATCCAATGCTGCCATCAGAAAGAATGACATCACCCTATTTGTAAGGAAATGGAAAGACTGGGAAAATATCATATTAAGTGAAGTAAGCCAGACCCAAAGGAATATAGGCTCAATGGTTTCCCTCATTGGTAATAATTAGTACATGTCTAGGACTCTTCTAGCAGAAGATTACAAAGCACAAAACCTAGTTTCATAAGGTTACATAGGATGATACTAAATGAAAAGATCTCCAGGATATGGAAACAAGAGCTTTATCTTGTGTGATTGTTGTTCTTAATATCCAATGTTATTTCTTTTCTCTTTTGTTGCCCTCTAGTTAATTTCATATTGTTACTATGTGACTATGTTACCTGGTGTATTGTATATATGTTTGATTATGTGAAATAGCAAAGGGAAGGGGGTAAAACTAGATGATTTGGAGGGGGTGGGGGGAAGGAATTGGGGAAAAACATGAGAAGGGGTATCAATGTTTGAAAAATAATGCACCTACTATCTGGTGATTGCAACTATAACCACTTGAAGGCTTTAATAATTCTTTCTCTGCTGGATGAAATGAGAACTCTTATAACCAGTTTTCCTGCAGTCCTGTGAATGGTCTTTTTCTAAGTGTTGTTTCTATCACATGGATTGAATTTGGAAGTATTTTTTCCCAGTGACCAATCAGACACTATAAAATAGTTATGCTACTGACTTGGTATGTGTTCAATGTCAAGCCATTTTTTTCCATTGACAGCTTGAGAAGGTTGTAAAACCATTAAAAATCTAAACTGTGGTTCAAAGAAAGTGTCTGCAGTTAGGCTGCTTTTAATTTTCTTACTCTAGTTGGTGAACACCTGCCTTTCCTTGGATATCAAACCAATGTACAACTGATTAGGTATTGCTTGCAGCCCTTGTAAAAATAGGGAAATAAGTAATAAATAAGTAAAGGAAAAACCAAATGGAATTATGTATAGTTAGATTTTACATGCTCTTAAAGAAATTCTAAGACAATTTTTGAATATGCATTTTGTTACTTCAGTTAATGGACTATTAACTAAGGAAAGAATACATTGCTTTATTAGACCAAGAGTTTTGGAGAATCTCGGACAGTTACTTAAGATGCAGTAGCATTTTCGTATTCCTATTAAGATAATTGCTTATTTGTGAGTACCCATATAAATACCCAGTTGAATTATTTTAAAGCCCACTACCATATTACGTACATCTGTAAATATAAAGTTCTTGTAGAGTCTAGTATTTGATTAATCGCTATTAACTGAATCTTCATAAATACATTTTCAAATTTTGATTATTTCACTTTTCCTTGTATAATTTCTGAGCATTGACTTCATATCCCTCTTTTTAATACCCAAACTTTCAAGTGATCCAAATTATTCATATTCTTAATTCTTCCCAGGAGAAAAAATAATGTATGCATACAGTTAATTGAAGGTAGCAAATAAAATATTATCATTGGAATTTCAATATTAACTTCACATTAGAATCACCAAAGAACTCAAAATTATTCCCTCTCTTGGAATTCTCAGCCTATGACACAGTTCAACTCTCCACTGGCATGAGATCAATTTTTTGGAGATTCAACATAAATGATAACGAAGTATTTGTAATTCTGTGTCCAGCTTACTTTACTTAGCAGGCTCATCAACTTTGTAGCAAATGACAGCATACCATCTTTTCATGACTGAATATATTCTAAATGTGTAGCATATTTCATTAATCTATGCACAGATTTTATGAAGAAATTGGTCAGTGGGTAATATGTTATAGGTAGGACAAGTTTTGTTTCATTGCATAATAAGGTCATAGAACAATAATGAATTGTGTGTTTCAAAGTAGCTAGATAAATTAAAATTTTCAATGTCTTTATCCCAAAGGAATGACAAGTATAAAATATTTAATATGCTAGTTGCCTTGATTTGGTTGTTATATTATATATATATATCTGTATCAAAACATCACATTTTGCTCCATAATTGTGCGTGCTTATTTCAATTAAAATTAAAATATAAAAAGAAAACAAAGTAATGCTAGCTACTTAGGAGATTGATCTGAAGATTGTGGTTCAAAGCCAGCATGGACATAAAAGTCCCCAAAGTCCATGAGACTCATGTCAATTAACCACCAGAAAACTGGAAAGCGGCACTGTGGCTCAAGTGGTAGAGCGGTAGCCTTGATCTGAAGAGCTCAGGGAAATCACCCAAGCCCAGAGTTCAAGCCCCACGACCGGAAAAAAAAAAAGGAAACAAAAAAAGCGGTATGAGAAATGACAACATAAATTCAGAAGAAATATAAGACTTGACAACTGATATAGTTTTATAGCTAAGAGACATAGAAGATTCCAGATTAAACTACTTCCTTATTCGTCAATAACTCAGTTGAGAGTGGATTGAACCAAAGCTTATATCAGGAGTAAAGTTACTCAAGCTCCCAAATTACTCTACAAAATTGCAATGTAAGCCATTCTAAAGTGATAAAAACAATGTATCTTATTTTATCCCAAATGCACTGGAATTTGAGGAAATTAGATCCTGGAAATTTCCTACTGAAAAGGTTTGATGATCAAAATTATAATATGAAATTAAAATTAAAATTAGAATATTTTATATCTGAACTCTACTAGATAATGTCCTTGCATTCTGAAAATTTTATTTTGAAGTAGAAAAATGTTCAGAATTTTTTCTCACTTTTAGTCTAAGGTTTTCAGTTTTTCCTGTGATAGGTAGCTATTCTCTTTCCATAGGAATTCTTATTTTTTAATTTAAGGAATGATTTTATTTATCACCATTATGTAATTTTCTTTAGGTATGTGAAGCAATATTAAGCATGAATACAACTTCAACATTTTTTTCAAACCTATGGCTTCTTGCATGCTAGGTAAGCACTTTGCCACTAGGCTACACTCTCAACCCAGTAGAAGTGTTTTTTATTTTAATTAAAGAATTTATTAACATAGATTTTTACCTATTTCAAATGTCATGTTTAACAAACAAGTATTCAAGAAGGGAATCTCTATATACAATTACTGGCACGTAGATTTTAGAACATAATTAAAATTAAGCTGAAGGTTTGTATGTCATAGATAAAAAATTGATATATGTAATAAAACATTATGTCTATGGAGTATATAGCCCATCATAGATTTTTATGTCTATGTAGTTATGTTTATATCTCCAATATCATGTCAATAACCTTGGGTACCCAAATACTGAGTCATCACCATACATTAGTTATGTTTATATCTCCAAGACCATGTCCATAACATTGGTATGCAAATATTGAGTCATCACCCTACATTGCTTTTCCTTTTCACGTATCCATTTCCATAACTTTATATTCTATAACTTTTCTCTCTTTATAAATACATATTGATTGATCTTAGGATCAACCACAAATTGACATTGTTTTCATCAAGATATTTATTTAAAATTTCATTGATATTATTAAGTGATATTTTGAAATCCAGTGAGGTATCCTGTGCCTAACAAATCATGATAATTTGGAAATTAATATAGAACTGACAAAACTAAAATGGATGTATCTCCAAAATGTGCCAGAAACCAATATAGTTTTTAAAAATTGTTTGCTGTTTCTGGGTCTTGAACTTGAGGGCTGGGTACTCTCCATGAGCTTCTTTGTGCTCAAGTCTAGCAGTCTTCTACTTGAGCAACAGTATAACCTCTGACTTTTCTGAGTAATTTATTGGATAAGGGTCTCACAGACCTTCCTGCCTTGGCTGGCTTCAAACTGTGATCCTCAGATCTCAGCCGTGTGAATATCTAGGCAAGGCATGAGACACTGCCAAGCAGTCAGCTCAGAAGCCAATATTTTGGACATTTGATTGAAATGGTGTGTATGTCCATCTCTTCCAGACTACTTATAAAGGGGTCCTCAAATTCACTAAAGTAGTATTTGAGCACATTAAAAAATAATTTTCACATTCAATTTCAGCAGGATTAAATTAGCTGTCATTCAAACCCAGTATTTCATTGACCTGTCCCATATGAGAAAACCAGTGAAGGTTGCTTATAGCATGCTTAAGCTGCTTAGCTCTTAAGCAGTTTCAACTTCTGGACCTGGAATACTTCATTAAATTCTCATTCCAATACTGCTTGTGCTTTGACTACAGATGAAAACCCTGACATACAGTGAAATAGATATAATGACTTGGCCCATAGTCACAGAACTTGCAAATGGTGATAGAGGCTTCAAATCTAAGTATGTTGACCTACTTGTAAGCATTTTTCCTTCCAAATATCCCAAACGCATGCTTCTTATAGAAAACTTGTGAAGCTAAGACAAGTAGGCTGCAGATACCTGAGATAGTCATGTAACCAATTTATATTCTCAATGATAAATGCTGTAGGTCTTTAGGAAGCAGAAAATCAATAAAAAGTTCGTGCCATGAAGGCGTGGGTTATCATTTCAAATATTGGATTTTAATATAATCCTCATCTGTCAGAGCTACTTGAACTTGAGTAAATTATTCAGTAATACCTTGCTGGTCAATTGGTGGAGAACACCCCATCTGGCTATGGCTATGGCTTTAGAAGGAATTATGACATGAATGCAATTAAGTGAATGCATGATTCAAATTTCCTGGGAAAAGTGAGACTTAGACTGAACCCTACAAAACTTAAAGATCAGTGACTGAAAAGACAGAGAAGGCCTTCTATGTCTCAAAAATTAATCCAAGGCAGATAGTCACATCTGTGCCTTAAAGAAAGAAGACTTAGAAACACTGATACAGTTCCGAGGAGATTTTATTGAGCTAAATTGAATTTAAATTGACTATTCGAGATAGAAGGATTTATTTTGTACCATGGAAATTGTTTTAGACATAATTATCTCTTTAAAGCGCAATATTGTCTGCTTCTGTGTTAGAAAAAATTCTTCTTCTGGGTCAAAGAATTTTTTTTTTGCCAGTCCTGTGTCTTGAGTTCAGGGCTTGGGTACTATCCTTGGGCTTTCATATGGGTAGTGTTCTACCACTTTAGCCACAGCATCACTTCTGGCCTTTGCTGTTTATGTGGTACTGAAGAACTAAAGCCAGGGTTTCGTGCATGCTAGGCAAATCTTCTACCACGAAGCCACACTTCTGGTTCTTTCAAAGAAACATTTTTAAGAGGAGCAAGTAGTTTACTAGGCAACCATTTGATTCACCTATCTTTTGTGCCTAAATATTGGTAATATTCTTTTCAATAGGAAATTCTAAACAAAGATTCTTATCACTTGAAAGTCATAACCTTTGGGAGATTATAGATGCATAGTTGTAATTATTTATATTATCTAATGAGCCAACTTTCAAGACCTTACTTGGAGGTTACAACATATGTTGATTTATAACTGAAGAGCTTTTATTAATTTTCTATTTCTGTGAAATATTTTTATTGTATTGGGCTTAAATACTGTCTCTATAAATTGTCAAATTGTCCTCATAAAATTCAAAATGTGAACATAATTTAGATATGTGGGTTGTATAGAAGTAATTATTAAGGTGATATTATACCAGATTGGGCTCTATGTCAAGTATGAATGGTGTCTCCATAGGAAGGAAGATAGACTTAACAGAAACAGCAAATAAGGCCAAAATGATGTAGCTGTAGCCAAAGACTATCCAGCTGACCAACAAAAGACACTGAGAGGGCAACAATGACTTCTGTCTATTTAGCCTTTAGTAAAGAAAGACTGCTTCCTAGTTCATACATTGAAACATGAATATGCTTGTTTAGTTAATTAACTAATAAAATTTGCACAACGAAATCAGCTTGGAAGAAAAAGTAACATTATAAATTTTATTTGAGGTTTTGTACAAAATCTCTAAGACCCTGAAACTCTGCAGACCTTTAGTACTCCAGCAGCTTATGCCTCTTAGACAATAGAAGGTGTTATGTGATACTCCAAACTTTTCCTTGTCATAACTTAATATAAAAACACCTTCTACTGTACTGACCCCCCCACTAAAGATTAAACCCTGCCATTATAAAAAAAATGCTGGGGAAATCCCTCATTCAGCCTCATTTTGACACATGGGAGAAGATCTCATTTCAAATTTACTCTAATTCAAACCATGAAGGACTGCATTTGTCCAGGGCAGTATCTGGGTCTGGGCTGCAGACCCTCCAAGCAGCCAGTGCAACCTTGGCCTTGGAGTCTGATGTAATGAGCTCCAGGTGCTTCACCTGACTGAACTGCAGACAACTGAGTCTTTCATGCTGGAGTTTGAGCAGGCTAATCTCAAACTGCAGACACGCCAGTACAACTCAAAGTAACTGATGTGATGTACAAAGAGGAACAAAAGTTTCTATGACAAAGATGTAATAAAGGGAGTACATTTAATACAGCTGACAGCCCATCAAAAATTCTGTGTGATTGTGTCTCTGGACAATGAACTATTGACTTGTGTATGCACAGTTTACTTAACCTAGGAAGGGATGTGTATATGTATGAATGTATTTATTTATGTACACATAAGCACATGTGTGTATATATACTTATACACACCCACACTGTGATTTTAGAAATTGTTTATAAATAACAATGCCCTTTTCCTGATACCAAAATATTTATATTCATTCTAAAAACTGTAAAATGAACCTCAAACATGTTAGGCAATAAGATAAATGCCACAAATTCCACAAACCAGTTCACAAAATATTGTGGTGGTTTTACTTTTTGGGTGGTAAGTTTTTTTTTATAAAGTATTATAAATGTTGATATATATTATTATAAATGATGCTTTATTATTTGTTAGATATACATATCTACCAAATATATACATATGTAATGTTTTCATTTCATTTATATATTATATATTCCAATTTTTAATATACACATGAATAAACATGTATCTATATACACACGTGCACACACATGAATACGTTTTTAGTATACTGACAAAGTATTTTATTTATTTATTTATTTATTTATTTATTTATTTATTTATTTTTGCATGTCCTGGGGCTTAAATTCTGGGCCTGTGCATTGTCCCTGAGAGCTTCAGCTGAAGGTTATTTCTCTACCACTTGAGCCACAATGACTCTTCTGGTTTTCAGATGGTTAATTGGAGCAAGAGTCTCACAGACTTTAGTGCCCTGGGTGGCCTTAAACTGTGAGTCTCAGATCTGAGGTAGGATTACAGACATGAGCTACTGGCACCTGGCTGAAACTACTTTATTTTTAAGATTGTAGTATGATTGGTGATTTTTTTTTGAGTGCTAAGGATTGAATTCACTTGCCAGGGAAGCATTGTATCAGTGAGCTAAAGCCCAAACATTTATCACTAATTTTTACATTCTTATTTCAAAATGCAGATCTTTCTTTGTGTGTATGTGTGTAAGTGCTGGTCTTAGGGCTGGCCTGGGTACTGTCTCTGAGCTATATTGCTCAAGCTAGCACTCTATCACTTGAGCCACAAATCTACTTCTGACTTTTTTGATAATTATACTAAATGAGAGTCTTTTAGACCTGCCTAGTTTGGGTTAGAGCTATGAGCCTCAGATTTCAGCCTCCTAAGCAGTTGGTATTACAGGCATGAACTATCATCTCCTATCACAGACTATAATTCTTAATAGTCATTTGGTATTCATTATAATGAGTTACCACAATTTATTTTTTAATCAATTTTTTTGTTTGGTGAAGTTTGACAAGACAATCATTTTAGAAACACAATTATACATAATATTTTGTATACTTTTTAAAGATATTTTAATAGACCTGGAATTCTTGGGTTCAAGTTAACATTTTATTGATTGTTAACTGTTTCTTAAAATGTTATTCAGATTACACTAATCAATACTGCATAAGTATTATTTCCTGAAACTTTTGTCATCATATCTGTTTTTAAAATGCTTTATCACTTTTGTAGGTGACAAATGGTAGCTTCTTTAATTTGGATTTGATAGTTTGTTTTGGTCGGTTGGGGCTTGAACTCTGGGCCTCAGTGCTGTCCCTGAGCTCTTCAGCTCAAGGCTAGCACTCTACCACTTAAGAGACACAGCACCACTTCTGGTTTTTTGGTGGTTAATTGGAGATAAGAGTTTCTCTCGGACTTTAGTGACTGGGCTGGCTTTGAACTGAGATTCTCAGATCTCAGTCTCCTGGGTAACTAGGATTGCAGGTGTGAGCAACTGGCACCCTGCTTTCACTTAGGTTTTAATTTTGAATAAGCTTGAAATAATTTTATATCCCTTAGCCTTAATTACTGACTTTTAAAAAATAGTAATCTATATCTGACTCTTCTTAATTAGGATATTCGTGTTTCTGGCTCTCTAGTCTTTAAAAAAATTTGATCCTAAAGTACTATTTTGGAGTATAAACAATAAACAAGTCCTATTTAGACAGAATATGAGCAAGACAATTGATAGCAATTAATACTTCTCATCCTCACAATATTTTCTACTTTTATAGGGTCACAATATATCATTTGATTTGCAGAATAAATTGAATCTAAATTATATAACTTAAGCACTATGCAGAATAATAGAAATAAGTGTATTCATTTCATAGATGAGAAAATCTACATACAAAGTATTGACTTAACATGCCAGTGATCAAACTACCAATACATGAGAAAAATAAATCATTATCCAAAGTGTCTTTTTCACCATTTATGCTGGAAACCATTACATACTGGATATTACTTAATGTAAAGATCATGTCACTAATTTGACTTATGTGAATATAGTTGGATATTGCGGCATCACGACAGATACTTGTACCCAAATTCATCAATACATTTTAAATATTGTCATGTCACATGACAATATTCAATTGAAAATAGAAATGAATAGAAAGTGAATATTACAAGAACAAAAAAAGAGTCTAAAAATAAACCAATTATTCCCCTAATACTAAAAGCAAAGACAAGTACCACATCAATTCATTCTTTTGTGATTTGGTGGGCTTCCATTACACATTCTGACATGATATAATAGCTGTACCTCTACTAAAATCTAATGAGAAGTTGATTCTTGAAGACCTAAAACATTTAGCTTATGCCATACATCATACTAGAACAATACAATCAATCAAAGATGTCAAGCAGGCCCAAGTACAGAGTTTACTCGTGTAAAGTAGTCAATTAGTAGAAAATGTGTAGTTTCTCATAGCTTTTTATTAAAAAGATGTAACATGTATTGCCTCTATAGCACAATGTATAAGACCAGGTATGTGACATTCCACCTCTCTTTTCCCCTGATGGGGCATTTCAGAGACACATGTGATGACTAATTCACAAGATCAATTGCTGCCTCGAGAGCCAACTATTTTTTGCTGGAATATGCAACAATAAGAACTCAATATTTGCTAAGGCGATGTGATATCAAGGTTAACCCTTGGTGACATTGAGGAACCCACCTGGCTCTTCTACCTTCACAGGGCCATTCACAAGCAAGCTCTTAAGCACATGAACAGTGAACTTAACAATGGTGCCTTTGAATGGGATCTTTCGCTATTCCAGAAATTTCCCATGTGTCCTTGAGATCCTGTTCTGGCGGTTTCCAGGTGTGATACCACAGGGTGCAGCACCACATCATGGGATCAAGAGGATCGAGTTACAGGGAAATTTCAGGTCCTATATCATTTTGACAGATCACATGTAATTTGGTACCTATTTGTAAAGGAGGGAGGATATGGTTAAGAAAAAGAAAACCCTAAATGACATCTTCTAGCTCAGTACTGTCTTAGAAGAGTACAAAATCAGCTACAGATCTCATGTTACAATTACTCATAGCTACATCCAAAGAGGCAAAAGGAAAGTTAAATTCACTGTATCTTAATGTATCTAATAATGAATACTGTGACAGGTGATGGATGTAAAACTTCATTAATTCCATATGAAGTCTTGGAAATCTGGTGACCATTTTAATCCTAAACTGAGTTATCGTTTGGGATAGATGTATTGAAATGTTCACAGGAGGGCACATTGGACAGAGTGCTCTAGAGGGCATCGGATTGGACACTCACTATATTGTCTGATGTTCCACAACAGAAATATTTTGAGTTAATAAGTGAATATACTCACAGAATTAGAATTGATAGGGCTAAAATGCAAGCTAATTTTCCATCCTGCCTCTGAAGACAGAAGAATGCTCCAGGCAAGATGCCTATCCTGGGACCATGAGATTCTTGGGCAATTTAAACAAGTAGAGCTAGGCTTCCAAATAAAGTAATGACATTGGTGGTGGTGAGAAGGATGGATCCAATGAATATTAAAGAGGTACAATTGGGAATACTATTCCAAATGATTGATTTCATATGAAAGGAGAGGAATACAGAGGAGAGGCTCCTATTTCTGACTTGAACAGTAATTATGGAAAATGTGTATAGAAAGAACATAACATAGGTCTTGATAACCTGAAATTGGAATTCAGTAATTTATTTTTTGTTGCTGTTGTTATTCCAATTTTGGGCATGAACTCAGGGCCTGTGCACTGTCTCTGAGATTTTGTGGTGAAGGCTGGTACTTTGCTCCTTGAGACACAGCTCTACTACTATCTTTTTTTTTTTAAATGGAGTCTC